>NC_030854.1:28063623-28259176 GCF_000208745.1 Theobroma cacao
ATATATATATATATATATAATGAATGAAAAAATAAAATGATTATTGAAAAAATTTCACTTAAGAAAGGCAAAGAGTTGCTTTTTTTTAAGTGAATTTTTTTTTGGTGCAAAGTTCGAGACGGATTTTCACCGAAGCGTCGGGATAAATCCGAACTCTAAACTCCAATACCCGTTAAGTCAAATAGTCATTGTTAAAAAATAATATATGTAGGAAAATTTTGTTACATTCGAATTAATTTAAATAAATATTACTAAATAAAGTTAATCCAATCGTTTAAAAATTAATTAATTATTTATTAGATAAGCTTTGCAATCAAGTAAAAAAATTGACCAACAACAAATATGGATTTGAATAGAAAACCACAAAAAATAAAGTATATATAAATAATAAATAATAAATAATCAAAAATTTTTTAAAACAATCAATAAACGCGTGCATATAGATACCATCATTTTATACTGTCATTGCATGCCACTCATATTTTACAAATGGCGCGGGAATCCCGATGATGGGATTTCCCCGATGAGCTCGTAGAGACGAGTTCTTCGGGGGATATCTCTAGGTGAGGAGAATTTCGAGACTTTACCAAAGCGTTGGGATGGTTTTCGAATAATTTTCCGATAAAAGATTACCGACTCCATCATTTAAAATAAACAAGTCACGACATCATTTTACGCTTGCATCATATGCATACGTAAAATCGAATGAAAAACTCAGTCTGACAATTCAATAAAATTTAATTAATAAAAATAGGGATTAAACTAAGAAAAAGCTATATTAAGATAACTTAATATTAAATGGTACCGTTCGTAGAACGGGCGTCACGGAGGTGCTAACCCTTCTCCGTGCGTAACCGCACTCACGAACCCATCTCTAAAAAATGTGGACCAGTTCTCGTTCTTTCGACGAACCTAAAATTAATTTAGGACTTCGTTGATTAGAATCGGGTTAATAGGTGATCAATCACACCTTAGATAAAAAAAGATTGGTGGCGACTCCCACACCTTCGCGATTTTAATTTTCGCCCGCGTCTGGCGGACGGGTTCCCGGACCCGCACGTCACGACATAACCTTAATCTAAACTCGCTTAAACTTGTATCATGTTTATATCGTATTAACATATCATGTACAAAATTGTCAGATTTATAACAAATGAAGGAGAAACATTATCATTTGTTCTTTTTTGGGGGATTTTAATATATTGGATAGGTGGCATGATATTAGAGTTGAGGCAGGAAAGGGGACACAGGATTTGCATGCGACAAATAAAATCTATAAGCGACGGTTTTGTCCTATCCCAACGCAGTAGAGGTAGATTCTAAGGGGTGCTCCGCACCGCTTTACATATAAAAATAATAAATTTTATATTTGTAAATATATATTATATTAATAAATTTGTTATTTAAGAGTTTAACTTAATATATAATGCTATATGTAATTAAGATGTAATTCATATAAAGAAATAACTTTTTTTATGAAAAATATACTAAAATATCATTAAATAAATATTTTAGATCAAATGTGAGTCATAAATATATATTTTAGATCGGGATTGGATATTCAAATGATAACCTTATGTTAAGGCAATGGCGATTCGAGTGGAGGCATCAAGGAGTTTAGTTGAGCAAACAATCGTCCCACCATGTTTATATACCTAAGTACAACATAAGGCCAATGTCACGCAACTCACATTAGAAAAAGATTGGATGAGTCTTGAACTTATAAATAAGGATCTTAATTCAGTTAATATGTTTGGTTATTGAATTAAAAATGTAGATTTATGACAAATGGTATCATAACTTATCCAACTCTTCATTAATATGAGATTTTTTATGAGAAATATTAGGGTCGAGGTCAACTCGAATCTAGGTGGACTTTCTCTTCTATGGGTGAAAAAATCACTACAACAAAGACGTTGCACAATTAGATGAGAGAGAATGCTAGAAATCGCACATCAAAAAGAAATAAGATAGGGATTGAGCTTATAAATAAGGTTTTTCTTTTCTTTAATAAGCATGTCTATTGGGTTTGAAATATGAGTTTTTGACACTAGGATTAAATTAATTAATATAATATTATTTAATTATGCTTTTAGTATTTTTGCAATAAATAAGTTGAAAATTTATTTTAATGCAACTTCTTGTGTTCGTTGTACTAATTGTTATTTGGTTAACCATGGTTAAGATTTTATGTCTCAGGAGTAGAAGCTAGTTAGAATTGTTGATGGAAAAAATCCAATAAAAATAATTGTTTGGAATTATAACTGAAAACAGAAAAAGGAAAATAGAAAGAAGGAAAGCAGAAAAAGGAGAGTTTTCCTGATTGCAAAAATGGGAGGAAAAAAATGGACAGCACTGTATTCATCCTTCCAATGACTGGATTAAACATAGAACAATATATATTCAGAAAAACATATAAAGAGAAAAAGCTATTTATTCTATATAACGAAACTATAATTGCAGGTTGATTTTAAGCTCTCTCTCTAACCTTCAGCAAAAACAAATGGTCATGTCTAAATCAGAAATAAAAACATCGTTAGATTTCCTTAGAGAAGACTTCATTGCAAACTTTTTCAAGCAAAGAAAAAAATACAAAGGGCAAAAAGGAACCCCTAGCACAGCTTGCAGAAAGGGGCAAAACCCTAATTTAGGAATGACACATGAAATCCGTAACCGACGATTCTATCCTACAAGGACTTGGGAGAGGCAGGTTTTAGGGGTACTCAGTGCTGAGGTACATATATAAATAATAAATTTATTATTTATTTCATTTTATATTTGTAAATATATGTATGCTATTAATAAATTTGTTATTTAAGAGATTAACTTAATATATAATGCTCTATGTAATTATAATGTAATTCATATTGAGAAGGAATTTTTTTTCGTGAAAACTATAGTAAAAAATCATTAGAATAAATTTCAGATACAGGTTATAAATATATTTTCTTTATCGGGGTTAGGTATTAAAAATGACAACTCTTTGCTAAGGTAGGGGCAATTCGAGTGGAGGCATCAAGGAGTCCCATCGAGCAACAAATCGTCCCACCATGTTTATATCCCAAGTAAAACATAAAGTCAATGTCACCGATTTCATATAAAAAAATTGAGATAAATCTTGGATTTATAAGCTTTTAATTAGTAGATATGCTTATTTGATTGGAAATGTGATTTCATAATAAGTGATATCTAAATCTACTAAACTCTTAATTAATGTGTAATTTTAAATAAAAGATATTAAGATCAAGATAAATCTAAATTAAAATTGATTTTTATTGTTAATGGGTGAAAGAATCGTTGCAGAAAATAATAATATCACAAATATCATATTAAAAAGAGAAAAAGGTAACTTGGGTCTTAGACTTACACGTAAGGGTTTCTTTCCCTTAATAGGTTTGTTTATTAAGTTGAAAAATGTTACGAATCAAATTGGGTGTCATGCTTATATATAAGGATCTTCTTGCTCTTAATAAGTTTGTCTGTTAAGTTACAAATGTAGATTTATGACATTACAACTAAACTAATTCATAGCATATTATTTAATTATACTTTTAATTTAAAATTTATTTGAATGGAATTTATTGTGTTCGTAAACTTTTTCAAAACTCAAGACTATTTCGAAGACTAAAAACAAAATCAAAATGGAAAAAATCTTACAGGTCAACACTAAAAGACCCATTGACCCTATAATACAGTTTCCTTAGCTGCAAAATATCATTCCCTCTCTCCCACTGTGTCTCGACCCTCCCCTTCCTCTCCGCTGTCTTGACCTTTCCTTGCTCTCCCCTCCTTGAGCCAAACCAACTAAACCTCCTCCATCGACAATCCCCACAAGCCATGATTCCAGCTAAACCTGTACAACCTCACAAACGCACATATGCATGTATATAATAAATAAAATAAATTCATTTAAAAGAATTTTGAGCAAAGAAAAATGTTTAAAATTTTGAGTAGTTGAAAAGGGTGCAAATAATTTGGAAAAGTTAAATGGTTAGAAAAGATAATAAATTGATGGGGGCCAAATAAAGTAGAATAGTAGTAAACTTTGGAAATTTTGAAGAAGTTCAGTAAGGAACTTGGCTTTGCCATTGATGTGAGCCTGCAAGGAGGATCAAGTCTCAAAAAAATTTAAATAGCGGGTTATTTCTTTATGGATGCCAGAATTTTTAAACTCCAATAGGCATATTAAATGATTGTTGTTTTTTTATTTAATATTTAATTATTGTATTAATTTTTTTAAATACATCCATTGAGATGCGTGCCAGTGGTCTAGTTTCACTTATAAAATTCAAAAGCTTTATCACCAATGTCAAGATAAATTTTTTTAAAACTAATTCGATATGTGAAACATAATTTAAAGAAGGAAATCAGTAAGAGGAGAGATTCCCTGATTACAAAAATGGGAGGAAAAAAGGTTGACACTTCTGTATTCATCCTTCCAATGACTGGATTATACACTGAACAATAAATATTCAGGGAAAATAATAAAAAGAAAAAGCTATTTATTCTATATAATGAAATCATATTGCAGTTGATTTTAATCAGCAAAAGGCAAAGCGACTTCTTCCAACTATACATTCAAGCCATTAGGCCATGCTTAATAATTCTAAAACTTTGAATCATCTAAACACTTTTCTCCCCTGATTTTTTTTTTCTTTGTTTTCCTCACCTACAAAACACGAGAGATATACACAAAGAACTAACTTAAACCCTCACGCAGACCATACCTCACGCAGGAGTTCATATCTTGCATTTGCAGCTCCATAGCCTTCATGCTCATGTTTTCCATTTACTCTTCCGTTGCCAACCATTGTTGGAGATAATGGCAATTTGTCTATTATTGATGCAAGTGGAGAATCCAATTCCTCCAGTTCCTCATCACTGGTATATCCTTTCCTCTGTACCACTGATGCATTCCTTGACAGCTGCGACTTCCCTCCTGCCTTTGCAACTTTTTCTGCCACATCTGCCGAGGACGGAGAAGTGTACACAACTGAGGCAGCTGTATAAGGGAAACTCCTCGCTGAATCCCCTGATAATCTCCGCTCAACAATACTCTAACAAATCAAAGAATCATAAATCAATAACCTGGCATCTTTTTTCTCGTTTTTACCAGTTAAGGGCAAGATTAACTCCTGCCAAATATCAAACACAAATAGCATATGCAAGGCTGAGATTTATTATCTAAGACATGCAGTTGCCACCATTCCCCACCTGTAAAGTTGAATAGTTATCGTCAACTTTATGGACTTATTAGTGAGGTAACTCCAACGCCAAAAACAAGGAGTTAGTTGTGATACGGCCCAGAAAAGGACCAAATATTAGCAGTTTCAGAAACTAGCATATCCAGTAAAGATTCTGCATTATTTATAAAAATTTCGATGAACAAATGTGTTGAACAAGGGAACCCCAAATTAGTCCTACCTCAGCATTCAGGGCTTCCAATACAGCTCCTGGAACAGGATCAGGACAAAATTCATCTGGAGTGAAGTTGCAAAGAATGCGTTTCACCAACGGAAGACCTATTGATGGGCACACCTAAAGCCATGAAAATGGAATATCCTATGAAGTTAGGAAGGAATCAATATCAAAGAGACCAGAAAAGTAATCTACTAATAGTTTAATAATATGCACAGCTTTAATTAGAAATCAACCTCATTTCTGATTGAACGGTCCATTAGCATGTCCTTTGGAAGCATTAGAAGATCACTCAGGGCATTAAGGAAAAGGAAGGATTTAGATTCTCCATCTCCATTTTGTTTGAAATCATCTTGACTGTTAGGCTGGTCTTCTTTTAAAGCATCATCACTATCCATGCCAAACATATCAGTCAGCCATCTTGACCAATTACCAACCTGCATAATAAGCATCCTGCTTTATAGAAATTGTATGTAACTTTTTCATATAAAAACTATGAAATGTGTTACATGGACTGGGGGAGGTACTCAAACACCCCATTATTTTATTTTCCTGTGATAGCAATCAGGAAGCAGATGGAAACCAATCCAACAGCCAGTATTGCTCCACATAGAAGTACATAACATGATAACAGCATCATATATATAGCATAAATTGAGGACTTCATATAAAGAATGTGAGAAGTCACGTCATAATATGTTAACTCAGCATCATAGATCATTCCATAGGCAAAATATTTCTTGGTATACATAAAATGCCCTTTTATACATTTACTCAGCTGCTTAGATCTTTCCATTGGTAATGCATTTTCCATATGTTATCCTGTTTAAATTCAACTAGCTAAATACCTACCTAAACAACTACTATTTGTCACCAATAGCAGTATATCAGAGGACAAGCCACCAACTCTATGATGGCAATTTCTGAGAGAGGCAATGTTCCAATGAAACATGAAACGACAAAATAGACTTAATATAACAACTGCAGAAATTATTGAGATTCACAACAACTGCAACTTCCTCTTGGGACATAAGAAGATTAGTGAAAATACAAGCCCCTGACTGGATATACCACAGAAATCAAGAAAAATATTTAGTGACATAATACTTACAGAATTTTTCAGCTGTGCACCAGATCCAAAGCTAAGATCTCCAGCTGGAATAGGCAGAACCTTTGAATCTACAATAGGATCAGACACAGGATCTGTTGGGATCTCATGGGCTGACTCTCTCAGAATAGCATTGAACATTGCAACATCTAGTCTTGCAATACACTGTTCCATAACCTAATATAAGAGGATACATCAATTAGCTCACCAGAAGAAAGAGAAGAAAACAAAGCTAAGATACATCATACGACTGCTTAAAATTTACAGAGGGCAAACAGATACAAATATGTACCATTCTTGCGATGACTGGCAAGCAACCACACTCATGTGCTTCTGCTCTAACAGGACAAAGTCGATGAAAAGCATCTTGGAAAGCATTTTTCCACAGGTTGATAGAAAGACTTCCTTGCTGTTGGTCACCCAAGGCTGGCCCCAATAACTTTCCAACTGTTCTGCTAGCAGATGAACCATCATGAAGAGCTTGCATATGCGGAGTAAGAGCCTGAAATAAGGAGCACACATGAGATTCCTTCTCTCTTGTTTGTAATTTAGAGATCATAAATTGAAATGTATCAATTAGATCACAATCATGTTTTAAATAACACTGACCCTTTATTAACAAAAATTTGACAAGTGCAACTATTTACCTGCCACCATACTGACTCGACTATTCGAGAAAATATCCAAGATTCCACTTTTTCCAGTGCAGATGTGAAGGTTCCTGTTTCTTGCCAATCATCAACAAGCTGCACAAAACCATTTACGTGTTTACTACCAGCACCACCTTTCCATTTTAGAGTTGGAGGCTTTACTTCACTCCGTTTGTTACTGCCGTTTGACTCAGGAAGCCGTGTAAGTGGACTTGAGTTGCATGAGTTGCCAAATGCCAGAGAAATGATCTCCCTCAGCACTATGGTGTTTGATAACCAGAAGGTTAACCTTAAAAAAAAAAAAGTGGAACATTATTCAGCCGTCAACAGTAAATGGCAACATTCTGAAGCACTCTCCAAATTATATCTGCTTAAAATCTACATACCTCGAAACATCATTACCACAAGATTTAGCAATCAAAATAAGCCCAGACACTGAGTTTTTAGCAATTGTGGCTCGCTTGTTTTGGGTCCAATGCTTGCAAGCATGTATGTAGAGTCTAGAAAGGCGTCGAGCAGGTGTGTGCACTTTATGTGTTGAGCTCCCATGCTCTGGTACAACAGAGTAAAGAGAAATTTCCAGGGCAGCTACTTCTCTCAGCTCTGCTTCAAGTTTCTCAATTCTTGTCTCCATCTCTTCTATCTTTTCATTTAAAGCTGACTCATCTTCAACTTGAAATTTGTCTTCAGCATCAACAGGTTCACTTTCACTTCCGAAACTTTGAGTGCCATTTGATGTCTCATCCAAAACATCAATTTCTTTTACCTCTTCAGCATGCTTGTCATTAGATATTTCTGAAGACTCTGATGAAGGTTTACCAGAAACTTTCAAGGTTTTGGAATTTTTTTCTAAAGAACTCTTGGTAGCATCCTTAGTAGGCCCTCCATTAGATTTTTCAGATTTCTTAGAAGTATTATTCAATGCCTTTGAGCGTAATTTATTCGTTTCAGGCTCAGATCCCATTCTGGATCCACGAGAAGAGCTATCTGAGAGGTTGCCATTGGAGACAACTTTTGGAACTCCAGAAACACTCTCTCCTTTCTCATCCTCAGCTGTCCAGGGATCTCCTTGAGATGATACTGAATCTTTTATTGTCTCAGAATCTGATTCTCCTTCCTTTCCCTGACTTGTTTCTCCCTCCATGTCACTGGAGCGATCATCTAAAATCTCATCCTTTTTTACTTTATTGGTCGTTGCATTAGTTTTTGAATCTCGAGATATTTCTTCAGACCTGTTAACATCATCCACATAATGTATAACCACGTTTTCATAAACTTCAGAGGGCTCAGAGCCTGCATTTGAATCACTTACTAAGGAACTATTGTCTGGTCTAGCTTTCAAAGCTTTGGATTCAGTTTCTTTCACATTCAAAGTTTTGCTACCAGCCTCTTGATGTGGCTTATTATTTTTCCTTTCAGTTCTTCCAGAGCGCTTCGATTGGACATTAGCTGAATTTCTTCTCTTGCCAGTCTCTTTCATACTTAAGTTGATTCACTTTTTAACTACAAGTAAAGAAGAAGCTGTGATGAGGGAGAGACTAGTAACTGATAGTCCTATCAAAGCTTGTTAGTTGAATGTTAACACTGGATGCAAAAAGGCATGTAGTTGCACATACTTAGCATTAGGTGACCTACTCCTCACTTGACAGCAGAACGATCTTCTCCTGGCCCTTTACTCAGTTGAGTGTATCTGCATTAGAGAGAAGCCAGGATCATCAAATATAGACTTATCTGTCAGTTGACATAAGCTAAAATCAGCTGCACTTCTGAAACAGAAACATATAATTGCTTTACTTAATCATGGTAGTGGACACCAAAAATTGGCAGACTGCTCTAGACCATACAGAAAGCCACAGACAATGATATTATGAAACTAAGAGTATTAATTCAACATAGCCTCACAAACACAGCCCTGCATCCAATTTGAGCTTTAGGCTTTGAAAGCAAAGGAAGAAAGAGCAGGAAGAAAATGGACCATGCAAAAGAAAGGAAACCAAATAACAAAGGGCAGAAGCATGCAAATCTTTCAGCCATATAGGGTTATAGGTTCTGTAAAGTAAAAATTAACAGGGTGAGATTCAAATTGCCACAAGGATTTGAGAATGCTCAGACCTAAATCAAAGACAAAAACGACGAGCAATTACAAGCTTCTTGTCAACCTTGTATCATCAGAAGCACAAACGGTAGCAATAAAGAAACTTGTATGTCGCTGGACTAAATTTATCTTCTTAAAATCACAATTGAATCTATGTTATAGCATCAGGGTAAAATTTTAGGCATAAGAATTTACGACAAACCTCAAGGGTAACAACCAGTAAAATTGAAGTTACATTTTGTCAACCTCAACAAAGGAAAATGGTACACATCTCCATTTTGAAACCTTTAAGACTATCCAGCATGTGCTGTTTGCAACTAACATCAATGATAAAAATTTACAACTTCAAAATAAATGGTTAAATTCACCATTCAATAACTGTTGGTGAAAATAAGGAATACATAACAGTGGTCCTTAAAGTAAAGTATTGAAACAATTCTGAAAGTAATATGCCCTGCTCTGTGGGCTGTGGCCCTCAAAAATGCCTAAATCAGAACAAATTATGCATTTCGCAATTCCTCTTTACTTTGATTCTCATATTCTATTTGCATTTATTCAACATTTCTTGATCCTAGCATAAACAGAGTCAATTTGCACATCTATCCCAAAATTTAAATCAAAGAAGAAAAAAACCCAGATATAAGACATCTGACATCTTGCGATGGATTTCTAGCAGCACAACAAAGTTAAACACTGTCATCATCAAAATCACGGTTAGAAATGACCCAAAAGAAATTCAGAAAGGTTAATGAAGCATTTTTCAAAAGAAACTTCCTTGGTATATAGCATTATCAACCAAGAATAGATCCCATACAAAAAGAATCAGAAAAAGACAGTCTTGCAGATGACACTGGACAAACAAACAAACTAAGCAGTAAGCTAACACAGCTGAGCAACTAAGCTAACTTTAGTCTTTAGTCGCAATCTCTCTTTTCCGACCCATGGCGGAGGCTTTCAAGTTTTCACCATTGAAAAGGACATAGCTTTTTTTGTTTCAAGTCCAAAGCGTGCATTTTCAAGAATAAAAAAACATAAATTTTCTCCTACTCTCATAGATCTTAATCAAAAACGAATATAGAACTCAGACCACACGAAAGTTGATCGAAATTCAGCTCCTCACACTTTTTTTTTTCTTTTTGATAATTATAAAGGTATTAAAAATGCAGCCTGCATTAGAAAAGCTTCAAGAACTGGCAACTGAATTAGATTCAAGCATCTCAAATAAACAAATACGAAGAAGATAATGGAGCTGAAACAGAGCAAAAAAAGACAAGATCGAAGAATTCAGACCATTTTTCGATGCAAAGAAAACAAGAGAAAATGCCGTTTCGAACTCTTGGTGTTGTCAATTTTCTCAGCTACTAACAGAAAAGAGAGGAAGAAGAAGAAGAAATGACAAAAACGACAAAGAAAACAAGGAGCGACAACGCCAACAGAAAAAGCTGTAATGCAGAAACGCAACGAGGAAGGCTGTCAAAAACAAAGGAAAAATAACAGTAAAAAGAAGTTACCAAATCCAAAGCTTTGTCTTGGATTCTTCGAAGACGGAGTAAAAGTAAGTTTCGGACACACAACCACTCTATCCAATGGGGATTTTAACCTTTTCTAATTTCCGGGCTTCGAGTCTCGTGCAAATCAAAGGAACAAGTTTTTATCTCTGTGGCGCTGGTTCTGAGTGGAGTCGGAAGTGCGGGAAGAAGGGGGACGCATTTAAAAAGGGGAGAGGCGAGGGCCCGCTCTGTACGGGGGGAAAAAAAAAAAAAAGACGAGGCGAGGGGGCTGTCGGTGGGGTGAGAGTGACCGGGAACTGCCGGTTTACGGTTTATGAGGAAGTCATGGCTACTTGGGCTTTTTTTATAAGATTTATTGGTATTACCTAAACGGCCATCATTACTGCCCTGTATTGGGTCAATTTTACCCGATTTTGTGTCAAATATTCGATTTTTACATTAACAAAAAACGGAATTTATAGAAATAAAAAGTGTTTGGAAGGTTAGATTGGACCGAAGGGACCATCTATCTACCGCTCCTCGGGGAGCTAATCAAGATGTAAATGTAGCACCTATTTCTTACGGCCACAACAGTCAAGAGGTATTTTTCTCAAATTTAAGATAATTAAAATCAAGAGTTTTGGGTGACTTTCACTTTATTTTATTATTCCGATTAAGACTTAACATTGATCTTTTTTAAATAACAGAAAAGACTGATTAAAGAGTATTTTAATTCGTCAATTTTAAGGTAATTAAATCAAAGGGTTAAGAGTACCTGTAATCTTGCATTAATCTCATTTTCAAACATGATGCATTTTTGACGAGACATTAAAAAAAAAAGAAAAAGAATCCAAAGTTTTGTTTCCCCTCGTGGATGATAATTACTAGAAAGTCATAGGAGTTAGTAAATGATGGGTATGTGACGACCTAGATCTGATGTCCTACCTTGTCTATGCATGTATTTTCCAAAACCATAATGCTTAAATCCTAGGATCATGTACTATTGAGCTCTTCCATACGCTATGTTCCCATAAATATATAAAGGAAACAACTCATCCAATTTTATAATCGAATTGTAAATAATTTTCTAGTCAATAAATTGTTTGCAATCTTCTTTCTCGGTTTCTCATCCATCACCCCCACTTGTTTTAATGAAGAGATATGCCAGCAGACCACATATAAAATCAATAGTTTGTTTTCCACTTTTGGCATCACCCTTTTTATTAAAAGAACCCCCGATGCTGGCCAGTGACTAACTACATGTCCCAAGAGTCAAAAACAAATCTTTAATACAGCATTGCTTGCTTTGAATTCCATCCCAAAGGCTGCCAACTTTTAAATGCAAGTTTCTGAATGAAGCCATGGTTATGTTATTAGCAGTGAAGTAAACACTTATGGCGGGAGTATATTTCATTTCTCTATCTATTTTAATACAAAGTTGAGATAGGTTGACTGGTCCCCGAGCAGGTAAACGTAAGATCAGAATACAAGAGATGTCACAATATTATTCATTTGAATTTCTTGATTTTCGTAGGTTGCAAGTCATTCATATGCACAATGATTATTCCTCCACATATCTGGACTTTTGGTAATTTTTTGTGTCCTAATTTTGGCCAACCACTTTGCATTCACATCCATCCAAGCATGTGATTTGTTATTTTAGACAAAACTAATTTTAATTTGCTTACTTTACAAATATTTCAATAATACGGTATTATTAAATGTTTTACTTTATAAGGTTGTTCTTTTTTTCCTATTGAACAAGTGAGATTTGAGTCAATTGTTCGAATAGTGTGGACAATAAAATACACAATATATTTTGTAAAAAACTTATGCTTCAAGCGTGAAAACTGAACATCACACAATCGTAACAATCGAGTATGAAACCACAACCACAAGACAATATTAACGATGACGTTATATAAATAATTCCATCATTAATACAACACTAAGTAATTCAGTTACCATTAAATAAATAATTAAAAATATTAGTTATTAATTTATATAATTAAATTGAAAATTTATTATTACATTTCATAGTTTTATTTTATATACTTAAATGACTAATTTATTAAGTAATTAATATAATTACTTAGTGTTTATGTAATAATTTGAGTAATCACTAAAAAAATTATCTAAGTATTTAATTAATTAAAAAGGTTAATTAATTAATTATTTAATGGTGTTAATTATGACTTTATGTAAATAATTATGTCATTAATATACTACAAAGTAATTAAGTTACATTTATCAAAATTAATTAATAATCTTAATTATTAATTTGTATTATTAAATTAAAAATTTTGATTACATTTCATAGTTTTAATTTATATAATTACATTCATAATTTATAAAATATTTTTCTTGTAGTACACTTCTTCTTCTTCTTTTTTAAATAAAAATTTCAATTATCAAAAAGATTGAAAAATAAACCATGACTTCTCTAATGAAGAAAAGAAGAAAGGAAAAAAAGAAGACTAAAAAAATTGAAGAGAAGAATTAAATATAAAGAGGGATAAGGCATAAGTTTCAAAAGCATTCGATATTAACAATATACAATATAATTTTTGTACAACTTTGTAAGTGTGTATTTCTATTAATTCTTTTAATGTAAAAAGATTGTAGTCATATGATATGAGAACTTACAATGGCAGTCGGCTACTCTATTTTTGGTTTGCATTTGAAAAAAAACTGTTGCCTTCTTCATAATAGAAAAAGGTCAAAAAGACTGTTGTTGAATAATTGTTTGTCCAAATGCTGAAGAAACAAAGTCTAAACTGTTACGGGACGTAATCGACTCTTTATAAATGTATGTGAAGACATATGAATCTTCAAATGCCAGAGAGATTTGAACTGGGTGCAATATTTCTTCTTTATTTTTTGTCATTTTCTCTTTTCCTTGTATATATTCGATACATTTCTATTTTTGTGGCAATTATATTATAAGAAATGCTCAATAATATATTATAATTAAATTTTAATTTTAAAAGACATTAATTTTTTTAAATAAATAAGTCCAGTAAAATTAAGACTCAAGTCTAAATTTTTAAATTGTTGATTGAATTTTTCCCAACTTGACACATAAATACTTTTAAAACTGAACAGATATAATCTTTTTACTTTTTAAGTTGATAAAAATATCTAGACACTTTTGGATTTCGAGCAGCATAGCATTGTCCTGGTTTACCTGATTTACTCAAAGAAAATTTTCATGTAATCTTTACTTCAATCTTGGAAGTCCTCTTTTACACAAACAAGTTCACTTCCCTTTAAGGAGTTTCTAACTACTCGTATATCAATAAATGGGGTTTGCATAAAGAGATGTAATCTTTGTTAGAACTCAGAAAAGCTAGCTATCTTGAGATCAAAATTAATTACAAAATGAATCTGCCAACCATAATGAAAAGAAACAGATTCCTATCATTTTCTGCCTCTAAGCTAAGCGAAATTGGATGAATTGGTCCATCTTGTGATCTGTTAAGGTCAAAGTAGAACCCCACATGGGCCAATCTACAATAATATGAAGAAGAATCAAGAGTGAGAGTGGGTCAGTGGAGGTGATGGAAACTTGGATTATGGGATAGCACGGTTTAGCCACATGAGAGGTGATGCACTATTTTTATGCCCACCACCGACATTGACATTTTCTTCTCCTGAATTGACTGACTCTTCAAGACGCTCTCAAATCTTGTCTTCATGCACCCCACTTTCACCACCATACTTTCACCTTCAAATTTTTAATTATAATTACATACAAATTTATTAATTTTTAAAATAAATAATTTATTCAAAAAATATAAATATCATTAACAATAGATATAAAAAAAATATTAAAATATCATTTTTTTATTAATTTAAAAAATTATTAACAGTGGAGAGTATTGACCCGTACTCTCTTTGTTTTTTTATTAAATTAATAAAAATTATATAATAATAATTTTTAAAATTAATAAAAAATAAAATTATTTTTTTAATATTTTTACGTTATCAAACTAACAAAAATATTAATAACTGACTAATGGTTAGACTTGTTTATCTAACAGAAGATATTTTTTTAAAATAGAACGTTCATTTCGAAAACTAATAAATTCGTTTGAAATTTCGATTGAAATTTTAAAAGATGAGGTATTTTACTCAAAAAATTTATGCTTTTTGTTTTTGTTTTAATTTGATATTGGGTTTTTGGGTTTAGGAAGGGATATTTTGTGAAAAATGTGAGATGGTTGATGATGTGTGTCACATAAAAATTAAAATGATTTTGATTTTAAATGAATGAAATGATGCAACTGTTTTATAAATTTCTTTTAATGCTTCTCTCAAGAATTGAAAATAAAATTATATACTTAATTAATATAAATGTTATACAATGAATGATTAAGTACGTTAATTTAATGGAACCAGCTAAAGATAATTCCAGGTTGTTGTCGGTTGTGTACTGGGCCCTGGTCTGTGCTAAATGGATGTGGATCCTGCAAAAGATTTTTGTCTTAATTTATTTATTCCTTTATTAATTGTCATTTAAAATATTGCTGGTGCATGTCCCAATATTAGCATCACTAACTACTCTTCCATGCCCGTCGGTCTTTCATGCCCCAAACATTTTTATCAAAAAGAAGCAATCAGTTTGTATAATCTTACTATTTCTTTCCTCAATTTTTTAATTCTAATAAAGTTAGTTAGAATTAGAGATGGCATTGTGTATTATTTTGCTTGGTATTGGACTCTATCCTACTCCCATCAATTAGTTGAATAATTTGAGTACCAAGTAGGCTCAACAATTTTAATAAGTTTCTAAATTTGATTGTAAATTATAAATTTAATTTCAATTTTAATATTTTTTATTTTTCTACTATTTAAATTCAAAATTAATGGCTAAAAATTCATAAACTATTTTACTTTACTTTCTTGACTTTTGTTACTTGATTTGATTGTAATTGATAAAATATAAAAAAGTAATATAATGTTACATTATATTAATTTTTTTTCTCATCAAACATTATAAGGTAACTTTACCCTTCACATTATACATTATTTCCCAGGTACGAAATATCCCTCGGGAGTTAAGCATCAAGAATTGTGTTTGCCCTTCCCGTGCCAGTGAAACGACATGCTTTGGAACACGTTTTAGATCTAATAATAGCAAATTGAAAATGGACATAAACCCACAAAGACATGTCTTGTAAATCAAATTGCAGCACCGACATTCAAATATTGCATGCGACCCAAAGGCCAAACGCAACAACACATTCATAAACTAAGCATGGATCGAATTGCAAATGAAGAATGGCTTTTTGAAGCTGCCCCAGTGGCAAAAGCTACATCTTTATGACACTTGGATAAAAAGCATGCAATCTTGAAAAGAATTTTAAAGTTTATGTATAATCACAATTAACAAATGGTTTAGGGGCAAAGGGTACATGACATGTTTAAAACTTTAAAAGATGAAAAAGATTCTATTGGTCCACCCTTATACACACATGACATCAAATTATTATGACATCCTTAATCAACATTATATCTTTATTACTACTATTATATTAAACCAAGTAGCATTTTTAAAAAGTGAGATGTTGGACTTAATTAGTCCAATGCTTGAAACTATTCATACTTGCTTTACATCTAGCTAATCCAATGACAATTAGACGGTGGGAGATCCCACCGACACAATTATAACCCTTTTTTTATACTCAACTGTGATTAACAAAACCCATTATCACTATGGAAAACAGAACAATTTTCCTTATGCTTTGAAATTGTGATGGCATGGCACGGAGGAATTTCTTGGATCAACCAATTTTTGGGCTTGGCAAACAGCACTTGCTCATTCTCGGATGACCCAATTTATTATGCTTGTATTTACATAATGGACTTGCTACATAGAGTTGGAAATAGAAAATTAAATTGTTTTATCGGTATATCCTTAACTTAAGATAAAAAAGAGTTTATTTAAAATATGATGAATAATCTTGTAAATATGTAATACTTGGACTCACATTTTCTCTCTAACCTTTCTCAATTTGGAATAATTAGATTTTATGGATAATATACAAAATGATAATCTCTAATTTTTTTTTCCTCTCTGGTTAAGCACCTAGAAAAATAATTTCCTTCCTATTTTTTCCACCCCACCCCTCCCATCATTTTGGATTGTTTTTCTTCTTCCTCTTCTCCTCGTCCCTTATTAGTTCTATGAACTTTCCTTCTAATGGTAAACATGCTTAGCTATGATAGTCAGGGCTTACACGAAGAAGTTCAATCATTGTGCAAAGCTTGCTACAAGGGCTACAAAGCGTTAAGATTCGAAGTTCACGTGCGCAATGCCCAATGGTTTGATTCGTTATAATAGTCTCAATTTACTTTGCTAATGAAGTGACACCATGCACACTTCTTGTCCTTCCTCAGTGTCACAAATACAAGAGTTATACTAGATGGTTTAGTTTTAAAGGCATAGGTACGTTGCTACTATGTCTTTGCCAGATCACATCACCTAATACTCTTTGAATACGCAAGAGGGAAGGCAATCCAAACAAAAGAAATCTTACCCTCTACTTGCACTTTTTCCTACATTCCTCTCCTTCCCCTCTTTGTTTCTCTTGAATTCCTTAATTTAAGCTCAGTCCAATTTTACATTAAAACATCACACAATATGAACAGAACGATAAGTTTTCTATCAAATGAACAAAATAATAGAAACATTGTAGGATGATAGTTCAGCACCAAAACAAAGACTATATAACAAGCATTTTTCTGCAGAGGAAGTACCTACTCCTTTAACCAACTACAACTAATACTGAGGTTGCTTTATCAACAGCATTCAAAATCCAGCAAATCAACTTGCCTTCCACTATCCCAAACTTCCCATAGACATTATTATGCTCACTACATGTATGATCTATAGGTGCAGAATAACATCCAAAATGCAGGAAGACTCATTGAAATAAACAGAACTTTTCAAGATGCCTCCACAGAGGACAACAGACTGTCTAGAAATTTGCATCATCCACAGCGGAAGAAATCTAGGATATACAGGGCTGTGTGAACGCGACCACGAACAAAGAGAAAAGAGATGGGTAGGCCCATTTTACTTATTTCGAGGGGGAAAAAGAAAGACAGGGGAAGGAGAAAGGGGATAGTGAGGAAGATGGAGATGGTCAATTTAACAGATGGACAGAGGGCCAGAGTTCTCAAGTAGTATTGACTTACCTGCAGTAAAATAACTTAAGGCACAAATGTTTGGTTGATGTTGCAAACAACATAAACAACGATAATACTTCTGATGGGGAGAATTCATAAATAAAAAATATGCCCTAATGATCTTAAGCAAGAAGAGGTCCCAATGACAACTGCAGTAAGAATTGGTATCAACAACAGTAAGTAAAAGCTAAGCTATGTGATTAAATATTAAGAAAATACCATGATTGCAGGACCATAAGATAAATTGGCAAAAACAGGTATTTATGAAGTGCCACTTGATATTTCCCATCACCAATACCACATCCTTGATCAACTCTGTAAATTATAATCCTCTCCACTGTAACAGACTTGAAACTGTACTAGTTAAATCTGTAATTTTCTAAAACCAGATGGGCAAATGAAAAAAGATTTATTTGAAAAAATAAACCAGCTGGCAACTGTGGTTATAAGATGAAACTTAACCACACTGGCAAGGTTTATTCGGAAAAATTCCATGGATCATGCCCAAGCCTATTATGATACAACAACTCAACATTCCCTGTTCCCTTATCCTCAATCACAACTCTATCAAGTAAAATAGTATTTCCTCTGGAACAGACTTCCAACCATGGTATTGACTATCAAATCTCAGACACTAATGCATCTATTTTTACAATCAGATGGTAAAGGAGAAAATGTTTTAGCCTAAAAGATGAATCTTGAACAAATGAAAAGATCCATTGGCAAAGATGAGACTGCAGTTCAAGGTGTCGTAGCTTTTTCTTACTGAAAAAATGGTGTCAAGATGATAAGCATTTTGGAAAGGAAAAAAAAAACTGGCAAGAAAAGATTGTATTCAAGAAATAGTAGTTGACTAATAACATTCCGGCTCTCATATTCTTAATCACAACTTTATCAAATAATATCATACAGTCCTTCTGCAACTAAATTGCAATCATGATACTAACTATTAAATGCTCAACACTGATGCATAGGCCTTCATATAAAACAACACTAACATGAATCATTCTTTTTTCCCTTCTTTCTGACATAAACTTCATTCATAAAAACCACAGAAAAAACAATTTACATACTATCTCAATCTGCCAAACAGAAACATCTTAACATACGCCATCGCACAGTAGCAAGTTACCAACTCATAACTCCTTTCTTTCCTATACTATCCTTCTGTGGAGGTTACCATCCTCAATCTCTCATGGAGTTCACACAATCGTTTTCTCCACATGCTAACACTAGTCGAATGTGGATTATTCATGCTCTAAAAACCTCCTTATGCGCTGATATTTTCCTAGAACCTACCAAAAGAACTACTAACAAAAACACTAAAATAACTACATATTTTTCTAAGCTACTCCATAAAAGGATACTCATAAGGGCATTGGCATATTAATACAAGGCCAATTACCCTCAATCCATTTTCAAATTCTTCTGAACATAAAACAATTGGTTAAGCAAACTAAACTAAAATCCCATTAAAAACTCAATAAGTAAATATTAGATTGTGATCCCAAATAAGCCAATGACTTTATCATCATCATCGAAAGCATAAATCCAATTCAAAACCCATAAACTTTAACAACTACAAATTCTTTTTATTTGAACTACACATTTTATCAACAACACAGAATCCAAAAAGTTCCCACAGATCCGTACCCAACAGACCCAGATGAAGTTTGGCCCCCAAAATCTCAGTCAGAAGAAGAAGACGACTCGGCGGCGAGTTTTTCGAGGGCTTTTTGGTGGGCCCAGGTCTCGATAGTAAGATCGGGTTTGGCGTTGAGGCCCACGCCAAGGATGACGATGGTAAGGAAGCTCGTGATGTAGCAAGGTAACTCCCAATCTTCCCATTTGCGGGATTGGCCTGGAGGTGGTGGTGTCCTGTTGAAGAGGTAACCATTGGGTCGCTCCTGGTGGCCCGGCGTCGTCCAGCGGCTTGGACCAGCGTGGCTCGAGAAGGACCGGGATAAGAGGCGTTGGCGGAGCATGGTGGTCAATGCCATCGTAGTGATGGCTGAAGCCTGAAGGGTGAGGATGAGGGTATTTGGAGACTCGAAAGTGTTAGGGGGGCTTGTTTGGCCAGTAGAAGAACTTCATCACACAGTGGAATTGGTCTTGCACGACGTCGTTTGGTTTGGGCCTTTTTCTCGTTCCACGACAACGTTCTCTGGTGGCAATTGGGCTTGTTTGGTCGGGTTTCAGGTAGTTTTCAAATTTGGGCCTATTCCAGTTGCAAGTTACTTGTCCTTGCCTCCTCGGTTCATTAACCTTTAAAAAACGAATTTAAATTGAATCAAGTGCATACCCCATTTTTTGTAATAATTAATACTTAATTGTCAAGTGTATTGCATTTGCACATGACTTTTTTTTAAATAATAATTATATATATAATTAAAAAAAATATTTTAAAGCGTAAAATATTAATTTATAAATTATTCAATACTAGTAGCATTAATAAAAAAATTTTTACTAAAATTCATTCAACACAATTAAAATTCTTATTTCAAATTGGATAAATCTTATTAGTATTTATAAAGGAAAGTTATTCAATGCAATTAACATAATTTTTATATGCTTACAAATTCGATAAATTTTACTAATATTAATAATAAAAAATATTTAGTAACTTAGAAATATTATGAATAAGCATGACCATTTCCATCAATCAAAATGATTTTCGACATCCGTATTTTGATACCATGTATTATATTATAACATAAATATAGATTCATGACCAAATAACTCTTTTAACATGCGGGTGATATAAGAAATTAAAATGAAGCAAACTAAGCAATTAATACACCCAGAAACAAACTAACAATTGTTACTCTAGTTTACTTTCTTTTAGTTTTAATTGTTCTTTAAATTATTTATGGATCTCATCATTTATTGCTAAATTTTAATAGATAATTCATTGATTTTTATATAAAAAAGATACATTCTAGATCTGAAATTTATTAACTTTTAGCGTTTTGCATAAAAATATAATAAAGATCGATTATCATGATCTATAAAGTTAATTATCACCCTACTTATTTATATAAGTATAATAATCAAATCGATATGAATTATTTGTTAGATTACAAATTTATTTTGATAAAAAGTTTTTATATTTATTGTTATTTTTAATTACATATTACTAGAAATCAAGCTAAAAGAAAATATATACAATGAATGCAAATGTCTAAAAGAAAAAAAAAAAAAAAACATAGATTAAATGCTACTCTTGCTGAAATATATTGTATAAAGCATGTAACTAAATAAACTTTAATTTAACTTAATTATTAATTAATGTAAGTAATTATCTATTTACATTAAAAATTATATATATTATTTTTATTATTAAAAGAATGAAATTTTAATGTAAAAATTACAATATTTACAGCAAAGAGTATTGGTCTTAAAGGTAAGAAGTAGCAGACAAGGACAGCTCTAGTGAACTATGAATTGGCCCAAAGTGTATTTCCTGCTCTAAACCTTCCAAAGCTTTGGTCTTCACCTCACCAGTAGTCTCCACAGGAACAAACTCCCCCATGTATATGGTGGAACCGGTTCTTATCCCTCAAAGACACTTGTCTCGTATAAATCTTTGAAACAAACTTGGAAAAATTATGGCAATCAACACAAATCCGGAGGTTTTTAATCACTCGGAGTGGGACTCCATCAGAGGTAGCCATCAGCCCAAATGTCAAAGCCAATTTCTCACTGTGGCCTAGGAGTATCTTCTCCTTCTGCTCTTCATCCACATCATGTAGAACACAACTCAAATCAGGAACATAGCCAGCTTCCTTCAGCTTTGTTGATAACTCTTTCAGCTTTACAAGCACCTCTTCCCTTCTTGGATGGGAACGATCACTTGCATGGAAAGAATGAAGGGTTTGGTCAAGCTCAATCCAGCTTCTTCCTGGATCCTTTTTCACAGCTTTCTCCATCATCAAATCCCTCACCATTCTTACATCTTCCCATCTCCCTGCAGAGGCAAATAAGTTAGAAAGAATAACATAGTTCCCAGCATTCTCAGGCTCAATTTCAAGCAGACGCCGGCCTACAAATTCACCAATGTCAATGTTTGAGTGAACCCTACAAGCACCTAGAAGTGAACCCCATAAAGCTGCAGTTGGTTCAAAAGGCATCTTTTTTATAAATTCAAAAGCTTCTTCTACTCGACCAGCACGCCCAAGCAAATCAACAACACACCCATAGTGTTCAATGTCAGGCTCGACCCCATCTTTCCCGTTCACCATCTCATCAAAGATTTGCAATCCCACATCTTCCATCCCTCCATGGCTGCAACCAGACAAAACACCCAACAGAGTGACACTGTCAGGTTTGACTTTATTTTCATTTCTCATCAATCTGTAAAGCTCCACAACCTCTCTTCCCATCCCATGTTTGCTATACCCCACAAGCATTGCATTCCATGAGATAACAGTTCTCTCAGGCATGTTATCGAATATCCGTCTTGAGTAAATGAGGTTCCCACACTTCGAGTACATATCAATCAAAGAATTCTGAAGCACCACATAGAAGGGAAGTTGACATCGCAGGACATGGTTGTGAACTTGCTTACCAAGATCTAATGCTGCAAGCCCAGATAATGCAGTTAGAAAACTCGCATAAGTAACATAATTTGCACTCATTCCTTCTAAATTCAATCTTCGGAATAACTCTAATGCATCCGCATCTAATCCTAATTGAGCGTACCCTGAAATGATGGCAGTGCATGAAACAACATCCCTTTCTGGCAGGCAGTTAAAAATCTCTCGAGCTTCATGAATTCTACCAGCTTTGGCATACATGTCAAGAAGTGAGCTCCCCACATATATATGGGTATCGAGAGTTCTCTTGATTACAAAGGAGTGGATTTGCCTTCCCAGCTCAAAACCAAAAGTACCCGTACAAGAGGTAAGTACAGTGGCAAAAGTGAATTCATTTGGTTCTGTATCTGCAGCAATGTATTGTTATCATGAGTAACAAGAAATTAACTCAAAGGTAAGTTGCCAATCCATTTTAATGCCCAGTAGTTTAAAAACGCTAAACCGCACCACATAACAGAAATTAAAAATTAGCTTGAGTCTAAACCACTACCTATCTTCAAGTCAAATTGGGATAATTTCTAAATTGTCCAAAATAAGAAGGTGCTTTAGAAACCAACAACAAATAAGACATTTGAATTTTTTTCTTAACTTTTGGAACGACCCTGTTTCTTAAAACATTTGAAGCATATTTCCATTGACAATACTGTCAGTTCCTAATAGACCATGTGGTTCTCCAGAGGTTGATATTTCATGCTACAAAGGTTTTAGGGACTACTGAAGATATCTCCTATAACCCAAATTTTTAAACAACCAGAGAAAGGGTCCAAAGACTGTAGAATAAAATGAATTTCCAAACACCATTGATGTGATCTTATATTACACATTGCCAGCTTTATAGCTCAAGTTGTTCCATTAGTTCCATTTTGCAAACCAAGTCTAAATCATGAATACCCAGTTTCCTAAAATCTAGAAGAATTAGCAAAGTAGCAAACTTAGTGCAACCTAAAAAGAAACAAAAACGAAAAATGCAAGTTATTCTGACTCACGTGTAGCAAAAATTCTATACAAACAAGTTTTCAGCAAATACCTGATCTTAACATCTGAACAAAAAGATTCAACGCTTCGGAGGCAAGCCCTCTTTGAGAATAAGCAGAAATCATAGCAGTCCAAGAAACCACATTCCTCTCGGGCATTTCATCGAGCACATGCCTCGCCTCCGTCAAGCAATCACATTTACCATAAAAAATGATGAGCCTAGTTCTGAGGTAAACAGGCGGCAAATATCGAGTTTTGATCATATGGGCATGAACCCTTTGGCCTTCTCTGAACCTCCTTTTGTTTATACAAGCGTTTAATAGCATATCGTAGCTTTCAAACCTCATTTCAAGGCCTTGAACCGCCATTTCTAGCAAAGCTTCTTTCAGGTGACCGTTGGAGCATAAAGTAGTTAAAAGAATGTGTGGGTCTGGCGGGAAGGTAGTGAGAGTTAGTTGGCGGACGATAAAGGAGTTGAATAGAACTGAAAATGATGGTTTTTTGGGGTAGGAGTGGAAAAAGCAGTTGATTTTTTTAAGTAACTTCATCTTCCAAAACTATGGTATGTTAGTAAGCTTTTTACTGACGTTTATATAACCTGTCTGTTTTTTCTTTGGTCGAGAGTTACACTAACTATTACCCCTGCTGATTAAGGTAAATTGATTTCGTAGCACAAAATGGTATACAAGTTTATGGACTTCTAAGAATTAAAACACCAATTTCCCAGGCAGGCAAGTAGCCTCGGAGATAACTATTTTGTGGATGTTTCAGTGGAATTTGTTGAATCTTTCTTTGACATAAAGCAGCCAACTGGAAGTGTGAATCAATAATTTCTTTTTTTGTTATAATTAAAAGAGTTTACAAACAAAACTAATCCTTAAATGATAGTGTCCACACATGTTTCGTGTAAAGATCATGAATTCGTATCTTATTTCCAGCAAGAATGACTTGGCAAAAGGAATTCTCCTCCAACCTTCCTGTCACTGACTGTAGAAACCCGAATGGAAATTAAGCAAAGAAATATTATTCACCGTTGAAGGGGTGAAGTCCAGAGGATTATCCCATTGCACTGTTCGTCCATCGAACCATCTCATATTTACATTCTCAACATCCAAACCATCAATATGTTCCATGATAATACCAGCTGCGCTGTGATTCACAAGTCCCTGACATCCAGGCCTATAGTCAACCAACCCGCCAACATAATTTGTCCATCGTTTGTAGGTTAGATTCATGTTAATGAATCTCAAATTCCTTAGCAGTCCACCTTTAGAGCCTGATAAGAAGATCCCATTTTCAGAATTCGCAGTGATGTTTATGAAGTTTACATTAGAGATTGAACCCTCTGCTGAATTTGAGTCTCGCGGGCAGGTTGTCACATAAATTGGTTCAGCCCTCCCCCACCATGACGGATCATAGTATCTTGTGCTGATGTTTATATTCGAGACAGTAATGTCGCTTACATTTCCTGCAGAAGATAAAACCCAAGTCATTGAGGAAACCATAAACCAAAAATGTTTCACTAAGTAAGCCTTGTGTCAAACCCGATAACGTTACCTCCATCACGTATCTGAAATCCAAGCCCTCTGTGAGAATCTACAATAGTAATGTTGTCAAAGACCAAATTCTTGAACTCAAACCAACTAGCACTTCCAAGTTTGATTGCTGAAGATTTTGTTCGAATCCAGCAGTTTGTGGCTGTTAAGTTATGAAGAGGGGAAGTGTATGTCTTCGGGCATAGAGCGTCATCTCCTGTATCGATGTGGCATCTTGTAATCAGTGTATTGTTTGAATCCTCTATGTCTATCCCATCATTGTTAGGCGTATAAAAATCTCCATATATTGAAACATCATGAATTGATGTGTTTTCACATCGAACTATGTGCAAGCTGCAATGTATCCAAATTCTTCATCAGAATACAAGGATAAGTTGAAGGCACGGGAAGAGATAGACCAACACAATTGATCAAGTTAGTTGCTTTATATAACAAATTTAAATGGATTGAAGACTAGCATGATTGAAGGACAGTAAAGAGAGTCTATAGCTCTATGTACTCCACTAGCTAATTCACTCAATGACTAGAAAACATTTGCCAGAAATCCACAGAAAATCCAACTGAATTCTGGGCTTAAACCATTTTAACCAACCAATGTGGTTCCCTTTCTGTTCAGAATGAAAATTTTAGTTTAAACCAATCCCTATACTTCAAAGGAAATAAATGTAGTGACTTTTGTTGGTACTTCAAGCAAAAACATATTCAAAGTCAAGATCAACACGAAAATAAATCATAGTATTTAACGTGGCTTGACACTCATTGTCTACATTCCAGACGAGAGAGCTGAATTCACTATAAACATAAAGTTTAAAAAAAGTACAAATACCCAAGAAGAAACACTAAACCTGAGCCCAAAAACAAACCCAATTTTCATATTTCTGAGTGTTTAAACTCATGAAATACCCTTTTATCCCATATAACCCAATGTTTTCTCCACTCTTCTTCACATCCCTAAAACTGTCTCTGTGAAACTCTCACAGAAAATCCACCTATCAAATAAAAATTACATCATTGTCATAATTATAAATGTTATGGCCCACCTCATATTTATAGAGTCTTGTTACTTGATCACTAATAACTTTTGATTATTAAGTATATTTATCCCTTGAATAAACTTAATCATCAAATCATTTTCAACCAATAAAAATCCACTAGAATTCAAACTGATTCTCAATTAGAATTTGATAAATATATAACAAATTTTCAACTTAACACAAATTTCGCTAAAAACATCGGCCTTGTAAAAACCCCACTACACATCATAGAATTTATGCTAACTCCATCTCACTAGCATAAAACGATCAACACCCATGTATAGCCACTAAGCCATCTTCAACCTTGTTGACCTCAGAGATGAACCTCAATCTAACATCTCTCAACAAGAACCGTCTCTTAGTTTGATCTGCATCCAGAGACTATTTTTTTTTTTTGAAGGGCTCCAGAGATTATATTAACTAGCACTATTGAGGTCTTTTCTTTTCTTTTGCTAATCTCCAAGAAAGTAAACCACCAAACCCTTCTTCTCATCAAGATCATCTTGCCAAATGTGATTTTCTTGGCAAACCAATATTACACTCCACATATTTTTGAAACATGTAACACCATCCAAAAATTGAGTACTACTCACCCTGAGTAAGAGTATAATATCATAAAAAAATTATCAATACCTCTAGAGTAGTGAGAAATTTCTAAAGTATTCCGTGTGCTCTATTCCTATTTACTCATGATTTGCACTTGTTGCTTTCAAATTTTTAACAACATAAATTCTCACACAGAATCAGAAATTTGTTGTAGTTCCACTGAAACAATTGAGAATTATTCCACTTGCCATTGTCATTTTGTTTTGACAAAACTCCTCTTGCATGTCTTTGATCTAACCAGCACAACCGTTAGCAACAAATCCCCCAACACCGAATCATCATCCCTACATCACTACTCGTTTTTCATGATCATATCATAATAATTCTTCAACCATATTTTTGATATCACTTGTTGAGATTTTCAAGTGAAAACGCATTCAACATCGTGATCAACTCACAAGAGACTATTTAATGTGGTTCAACATTCATTGCTTACATCCACGAAACGTAGAGATTACAAAGAATATAAATACCTAAAATAAAACATTAAACCCGAGTTCTGAAACAAATCCAGTTTCCATGCTCCCTAATGTTTAAACTCATGAAATATCCTTTATCCCATGTAACTCGGAATTTTTTTCCACTCATTCTCATATTCTTTCAATTTTGTGAAACCCTCAAAAAACTCATCTCTCATATAGAGATCACTCTCATAATTCTAAAAGTTAAAACCCACTTTATAGTCATAAAATCTTATTAATTTCGTAAACTTAATTACTAAATAATTTTCAATCAATAGAATTCTGTTGGAATTCAAACCAATTTTCTATTAAAATCTGAGTCAAATATCTAACAACCTTATTTCTTGATTATTTCATCCAAACCCTTTTTAACAGCAATTGTCTGGTTTTATTAATTGCTGTCCTTTTTAAATGGCTAAATATTAAATAACAACACCCTATCAAGCAATTAATGGAAATAATTCTAAACATAAAACCTGCATTAGTTGTCAAATCTAACATTACCTGCAACAATTAGTTCCTTACAATTCCAATTCAAAATCTACTTTTATGTTCATTTTGATCAATGAATATTCAATTAATCTTTTCTATCATCAAAACAAATCAAATTAACTCTAGAAACACATGGTATCAGATTATCTAATCAAACAATTAACTAACACATGGATACCAGCAACAAATCTTAGTCCTATGCCAGCCAGTAGCCACCCTTTAAATCATTGTTTGTAACTTGGAACTATATATACTAATTCTGACAATATGTCTATTCAAAAAAAAGTGTGGGATAATAAATATCAGACAAATTATCGACAAAAATACTAGTAGTACACTAACAAAAAGGGTGCAATGTAATAGAAAATGGTCCACCCATAAGAAAGGAGAACCAGAAACGTTTAGCATTGATGCCAAGAAAGTCCAAAGTCAAGTTGCCATCCAGACAAGCAAAAAGCGGAAAATTCAGCAGTCGCCTTCCGTTAAACAGTGGTCCTTTCGTGAGGATAAGCTAAAATGCAATGACCAAACTACATCTCTATTAAAAAAAACACATGGAGCAACTATATAAAAGCCTCACATGGAGTGTGTCGGTCCTGGATAGCCAGTATCCATCAAATGAAGAACGAAATTATGTGAAGGAAAAATGGCAAAGGATAAGCTTCGGAGCCAACATGCTTCTGACACATATATAAACGCATCATAAGAATGGAAATTTAATTGGGTTTGAAAGATACCGCATCTGATTATAATAGCATTTTGTAATCCCTGCTTTTTTAATCTTTTATTTCAATTTTAGTTAATTTCATTTTATACACTATTATTAAGAGTTTGACCTAAAAATAATTGATAATGTACAGCATGTTTCCTAATCTTTCTTTAACATCTTCTTTGGTTGGAAGGAATGACTTCCAAAAGGCAATAAAAAGATTAGTAGACAAAAATGCTGATTATCAATTTTAAGAATTACCCTACCATCTCAAATGTAATTTATTTACTTTTTACAATTTCTTTCCCTTTCTCTCTACTCAACTATCTCTATGCTTCTCTCACTAAATTAAAATAAATTTAAAATTAAAAAAATAAAAAATAATATGATTTTAAAATAAAAAGATTTAAATTTTAATTATAAATTATAAAAATTACATAATAGCTATTTATCTTTTATTTATTCCTATAGAATAGCTATTTCACTCCCACTTTATTCTTTTCTGCGAACCAAACACACTTTTAAAGTTTTACATTTTACTTTAGTAAACTACGATAGATGAATTATGTGCCTATGTGGCACATATCAATATAAGAATATTTTATTTTATTTTAATTAAATCCTAATTTATATATATTTTTTTGAATTTTAAAAGATTAATGTTAATATTTTTTATTAAAATTAAAACCTTTTTGTACTAAAGTGTGCCACGTGGTTAAAAAAAATTAAATTGACATGTCATGTCATCAACACAAACTCCTAAAGTAAATTTAATTGCAAAATTATAACATTGTTATTAGTTATCCATAAAATCAACTTTTAATAAAAATGCATGAATTATTCATAAAATTTATGCGTAGATTAACCGAACTAAACGATCTAATTCAATTAATCAACAAATTTGATTAAAGCAAAATTTTGATCAATTCAATTAATTTTTTACAAGAAATTAGATTCAGAGAATTTTTTAATCAAATTAATCAAATACACTCCCTTAATTTATTTAGTAGCAAGCAATTTTGAAAAAGTTTAATGTAGTTTCGATTGACACCAATTTGGCATGTTCATTTTGCTTGTTAGAACTTTAGTCATGACAAACAATTATCTACAAGATAAAAGAGATATGATTTTTTTTTTTTACGGAAGAATTCGAATTTTAATTTGTACTAATGTATTAATGAAAGCTCATACTCTTTGTATATTTTAGTTTTTCTATTTTTTTCATATGTTTTCATCCTTAATAAAAATATAAGTGGACAGAAATGCAAATAGAAAGGAATAAGCAAAAGAAAACAGACTAACCACCAATAAGCCGGCTGCGTGAGGGTAACATTCCAAACTCTAACATTGGTCGAGTCGAGGAAGCCAACCAACCTGGGCCGACACTCATCGCCCCAGCAAGCCCCTGTCTGGTTCCAACTCACCATCACATTTTTCCTCTTATCGAACTTCACCACGAACTCCGATCCCTGCCCGTCAACCACGCCTCCACCCGTTATCCCAACATCGCTAGCATTCTCAGCCAATATCACATACCATCTATCCCACGCTTTTGGGTAGTCTTCCAATTTGGTCCCACCCAAGATGGCAGAGCCTTTGGGAATGTTCAAAACGACGTTGGATTTGAGGAAGACGGTGGCTGTTAGATAGGTGCCTGGTGGGAAGGTTACGTAGCATGGTTTGGTGGTGGAGTTGTGGCAGGTGTCGATGGCTGATTGGATGGCGGATGTGTCGTAGTGTTTGCCGTCTCCGGTGGCGCCGAAGTCTGTGACGGAGATGGTGGAGTAGGTTGAAGGATGGGATTGGATGATGGTGGGGAGGAACATGAGAGTGACAACTGTTAGCTGGGGAATTGGATGAGCACCCATGTTTTTCGATTGCTTTCGGCACTGATTCGGAAAATAATATGAAATTTGGGTTTGGTAAAGCTGAAATCTAGTGCAAGTGGTTTCACCATATTGACACGGAACTAGAATTAAAATATCACAGTACTATTATTATATTCTAGTCATTGGCATGTGTAGAACAAGGAAGAGTCAAGATAAAATTAATAATGGCCAAGCCAAATGAACATATCAACGACATAAAAATAAATGGGTTTAATTTAATTTAGACACCATTCATTAATTGTGACTCGTTGCTTTCTGCTTTTCTTCTTTTCTCTGTCTGGGATAACCCGACAGATCAAAGCACAATGATGAGTGGATTGGCAATGGTTTTCAGACTGCCTTTTCTGTATTTCTTTCATTATAATGAAAGCACGGCTGGAGAAGGAGAACTGATTCATTGGAATTGAAGGTGTGAATGTCAACCTTCTAATCAAAATGATACATACGGCATCGGACAGAATAGGGGCCAGTGGAACCCTTTTGATAGCTCATATTCATAGTCACAGCAAGATTCAACCACAGACATAGCAGATTGTGACTTTACAACATAAGAATATAGAGGATCCATGATCACTTGAAATGAAGTCAAGGTGGAAAGGAATAAATATTGGTATCACAATCAATATAAGTTTCTCATGTCTTAAAAGAAGAAGAAGAAGAAGACACCATTTAATGACAAAATGAAGCCGAATTCTTAATAGTTTAATCATAGTCCGTTCTATGATTTTACAATATAAGTCAATCAACCTTACAAACTAAGTATTAGATTGAATGACTCTTGAGTTAGTATATATAGTAAGAGATATTTAATAACAGCATACTGACATTTCTTGTCTCCGGTCCTGAGAAATCAAAGGTTTCCAACTGACTCGCATGGAAACCCAAAGATAAATGGTGAGGCCTCTCTCCTAATTCTTGCTGATTTCTAATATTTGGTATATACAATATTACTAGCTACCACTAGAACAATTTTTGCATAAATCTAACCATTGGAACTTCTTCGGCCTTCATAGCTTCATAGCTCCATTTTCACTTGATTCGAGTGCAATGTTGCTGCACCAAAGTTGCAATAGAAGTTAGTCTCGGTCTCGATTTACTTTGGATTAAAAGAAAGATACAACTCCAGATATTTGAATCAAAAAGGTTTGGCTTATATCAAACTCTAAAAGTTTAATGTAGCAAATATCTGAAAGCTGAAAAGAAGATTTTTGCATCATTTCCTAACAAAGAATGAAGTTCCCTACAGATGAAGTAATCTAGGATAAAGTTTAAAATACAATACATTGCCTAGACACCCCTCCCCACTTGCTCCCCCCCTGATTATCAAGCATAATAGTATAACAATACCCTGTGCTGGCCATTAAACGGAAAATAATTTGCAACACCTTAAACTATTACCAAAATTCATTTAGCTCAGCTCTTAACTAGAAATAAACAAAAATCTTTGAACTGAACACAATTTACAATGCCATTCTTTCTCCAAAATTCTGATCAATTTATTAAATAGAAATGAGTTGACTGAATGGAATCTGTGAGAAAATTTATCAACAGCGGCCTAAAAGCCAGAACTAAATAATTTGTTGGTTGTCCCTGACCATTTGAACTAAGGGTATTGCCCAAGCGTTACGGTTTCTTTCTTAAGTTGAAAGTTAGCAGTGATCCAAAACGTTATTTTGTGTTTTTGCCTATTTACTAATTACGATTTAGAAGGCAAATATGCCTGTTTTATCTACCTGAATTTGCCGAGGAGTCATAACTTAAAAGCGAGTTCTCAGGAGTAATATAATTATTGCAAACTTCTTCTCTCACCCAAATGGGTTGCTGAATTGCATCAAAATGCCATTGCTGTTGATACTGTTGTCTGTTTCCATTGACTTGAACCTCAGGCCACATCAGAGGCATAACCATGCTAGGGAAGTTACCGTCCATTAGAGATCCACTCTACATGTATTCAAAGATAATCAGACATGTTAGTGGAAATTTTCAGGTAACTAAAACCAATAGCAAATTAGCTATTGTCTTGCCCTAAGAAGAGAAACTTGATGGGAAACTGTGTAAATAGGGCATCATATATTTATGTGTATACCCAACATAATCTATTATACAATTAGTTTATGGCCTTTATAACCAATGTACATGAAAAGCCAAAAGTGTAGTCATTACACAACAAAAGGGTAATTTAATAGCACCATTTCAGTCATTTTCATTCGACACAATCTGCTAACCAGAATTGCATTTAGTTTGAAGACCCATGAATTTCAATAATTTCCTGCAATCATGGGCCTTCATAGATGGACCCACTATTCTGATGTTCCACTGAAATGACTACATTTACATTCAGCTGACTGGCAACCATTTTTCCCAATCACACATTAAAAAATGGTTGAAAGCATAAATAGGCAGATGGAAGATGGTGGTCCAGACATGATCCACTGCCCTCCAAATATTAATGAGGAGCAGTCCTTTTGGATACTGGGTAGAAATCCAAATGAAGAAGGCATACCATAAAGTGTACACCCATTTAGGCTTTACCAAATCTATAGAAAAAGTTCATAAACAACAATTATGGACTTAAAACAATTTCAAGACACTCCCGCCATAAAGGTGCTCTGAAGGAGTATAGCAGTAGCTTAATTCCCGCCAAAACTATAAAAGGCTAAAAACAAAGCTACTTGTCGCATGAACTGGGAGAATCACCAAAAGAGCTTTCAATTCCCAACTTTATACCGTACATACAAGACTAAAGGTGCCTAATACTTACTTCTGCTGTGAATATACTATCAAGGTTGAAATCAATTCTTGGGTTCACAGCTGCAAGTCTCATTGATAAGAACTGCAACCAAAGAAACATGTTACCAGAATTAGACCATGGGGATGGAAGATGATGAAAGTAAAACCACACCACATAGCATACAATAAGGCGTGCCAGCCTATGGGGATCTTTGCTTAATTTTGCAAAGTTTTCCTATATGGTTGGGAGGCAATGCAAACAATTCCATTCAGCAAGCAAAGGATGTTCACAACAAGAACCAAGAGAACCATCAATTTGTAACAGTTGCAGAACACAGAAACTCTCATAGCAGTAAGCAAGGGAGAAGGAAATGTTGACTCCTATAAATTGGTGAAACCCACCTAAAACACTTCGGCAAACATCTAAGATGATTAATCGCAGGCAGTCTTGATAGCTAATGATAATTTGAAAGTGGTTTTGGTACAAATCAAGACAATTTTGAACACTGATATGATCAACAATCATTTGAAAATTTTGGGTAGCAATTCCAACAGGGAGGCCATTCAGTGGCCAAGTCCTGTGTCTCTCCCTACAACATATAGTCCACTTGCTATGCTTAAGAACACATTTCTTGAATTCATAAATTTTCTCCATAACCAAATTTCTTACAAGTTGAAATGTTCTGTTATCTGTGAAAAACAAAACTAATGCTTGAGATGCACAATGCTCACCTCTACTTGGCGTTGTAGGGACTGCACATGATTGATGATTTCATCCAACACCAATGCTGTACCAGAAATCTGCAGCACATGACATTTTTCAGATCACAAAAAGTTTTCAATTTATTTGAATTCATAAGCATTCTATAAAGAAATTCAGATGACAATGACTTTCTGAGCAACCAACTTCTTGAACCTAATGCCATTTGAACTTTTCATTTATTGTACTTTTTGAAACTATGGCCTAAGCAACAGGCCAGAGAGCAAGAAGTCAACTGAATGGGACACAGATAAAGGTTGAGGTTTAATATAAGGGTATCCACCTAGATTTTGATTGTTTGAAAATTAAGACTTGAACTTTCGACATAGCCACATAATGATCTTACTTGGCTGCATATCAAGAACCATGAAACAGACATAAGAAACAAAGGAACTACCCATGGCATGCAGATAGATGTCCCAAACATGTATCCTCATAAGGGATGATATAAGTTCCAAAGTAAGTTCCCCCCCCCAATTAAAAGTCTAAAGCTAGCTGGATTTCTGTAGATGTCCAGTCTCCCAAAAGATGCAAGGTAAAAGCATCAATGAATTGAAAGCAGTTAATATCAATATTTTTTTCTAACAATTAGGCATCTATCATCCTTTCAAATTTTAAGGAGATCATGGCCGGTGGTCCTAGGAAGAAGAAGGTAATTCACAGGTTAGCTCATCCTGTCTTCACTGAACTGCGGTCATTTCATTAAGAAAAGGCACCAGAAAATGACTCAGATCTTGTGAAACGTCAACGCATAAATCAAGTTACGTTTTGAGCTCAACTAAACAAATTTGCTAAGGACTATCACATCAAGTCCCCATGTAGTTAGGCAGGCATTTGGCAATAAAAGGCATTTTCTTTTGGCCATCCTTTTTCTACTTATCCCAAAAAGAATGGATGCCGAACTTGTAAGAGAAGTTAGCAACTGTTGTACATCAATGAAATGGGACCCAATAAAGACATTCAATCTAACAAGCAACTAGACATCTCTACCAAGTATTTCCTTGTAACGTCCAGCTAGCATTTCCACAAGACTAAAGTTTTCCTTCACTGTCGTCAAAGGCTATAATTGTAATATTACCGATTACTATCGGTTCTGTAGATAAATCAAAAACATCAAAGGCTATAATTGGTTGAAAGTTAAAAAGTAGAAAATCTAGCTTGACAATTTACTACCTTCACTAAAACAGCAATAAATTGTACTTGCGATTTGAAAAGACGAACTTAACCCCAAAAAGCACTTCTAACAAACTCCCCCCACGAAGGGAAAACAGCTAAAGCATCAAAATTACAAAAGTGCCATTGGGACACCAGATCAGCACTTTTCTTCTTACAAAAGTAATCCACTTTTGTGCAAAAGGTGACAGGGACAAAGCCGTTATTAAACAAAAATAATCCACAGATGTAAACACACTTTTTGTACCCCATTTAGAAAGATATTCTTAATTTAAATCACCATCAAATCATTAATCAACCAATTAATCCAACTGAACTGACCTTATTGCATCCAGGTACCAACTCCTGTAGTAGCTTCATTCGTGCATTAATCTTCTCTCTCCTCGCCTGTATGAAACACCAAAATTAGCTTAAATAAAAACAAACAAATTAACAAATACTAATAAGTGATTAGCACACTAATTGAGGAGTCAATCATGAAAATTAGTAAATTACTCTCTCTGCTAAGCTATGGCTATCCGTTGCTTGTCCCCGGCGAGCTCTAACGTGAACGTAAGGCAGCTTCTCCGCGTCCTCTGAGCTCTCGTTTGCCGCAGTTTTGCTTTTCTTCGTTGACCCTTTAACCTATAAATCCGCAAAAACAAATTTAATCAGCTAATTAATCACAATTATACCAAAAATGGAAAACCCCAGAAACCCTAAGTAAATTTTTCTCCTCCACCTTCTTTTCTCGGTCCTTTCTCTTGATACTCCGCTTCTCCACCGTTGGATCAGAAACTAATGGCTGACATGACTCGGTCTCGGCCGGCTCACTCTTCACCTCCTTCTGGGGATTCTGGCTTGAGTTGTTCGACGTCGTTTCAGCCGAGCCGGTCTTGTTATTGTTGTTGTTACTGTCTCCAGCAAACACAGAGAACCTCGCAGCTCGTTCAATCAAACTAGTATTAGAAGGAAAATGAAAGCTGCCTTTGATATCTTCAACGTTGGGCGCCGGAGCCGCGATAAGCTTAGCCGACTCAGGAGAGTGAAGAAGCTCAACAGCTTGTGGGGCGGGGAGCTCAAGCAGAGCCGTAAAGGAACTCGCATTATCGGTTGACGGAGCCGAGATCAAACGGTGGATTTCGTCTGTAAATTGGAGCGATTCGAGCGCCACTGCTTCGTCCCCATCCGACGTCGTTCCATTAGATCTGGTTTCCGTCGTCCTTGCTTTTGGCTCCATGGAGAAAAAGAAAAGAAAACTAGCCAATTTCGAAATTCTGAAAAATACGCAGTTAAAATTCGTGAAACTAAAAAGTGGTCTCTGGCTAAATTCAACCCAATTTTGAGTCTGACAGCCTGAATTTTGAGAGAAACTTTGGTTTGTTTCTTCAATGGAGGTCAAGCTTAGAAAAAAGAGTTCAATGCTTGTGAGAGAGAGTTTGCTGCTCGGCAAAAGAGATTACTTCTCAGCCATTTGAAGTATAGGGAAAGCAACGTTGCTGGGGTTGTCTGGTTTAATAATAAAAAGGGAATTTTTATTTTTATTTTTATTTTTTTTGTAATTTTGCAGAGACACAGAGAGAGAGAGAGAGAGAGAAAGTAGGGTCTCAGTCTGACGCTAAACTTGTACAGTTCCAACTGTACAGTTCGTTGAGATTAGGAAGAGAAAAGAAGTTGGTTGGGTTGGGTTGGGTTGGGTTGGGTACGGCCCCAGTCACCACCCGGCTTTTTGTTTATCATTTTATTATTATTATTCTTATTATTTTGTTCCGATTTGGGTTCGCCTTGAAAGAGGGATCTTAAGCTTAACATAATTATAAATGAAGATTAAAAAATTAAAAAATGAAGGCAGCGATTTCTTTTTTTTTTTTTTAATTGTTTCGGTTGATTGGTTTTGACTTTTTGGGGATTTTCCTTTTTGTGTGTTTAACGTTCATGTGAGGATATTAACATTGTTATGTTCAACGTGCTCCTTTTACTTTTTTTGATTTGGCAATCATTAAAAGGGGAACACACTAAACTACCCCAATCTCACCAAAAAGAACACACCTTGTGCGCTCCAACCTCCCACACTTCAAGACTTTTTTTTTTCTCCACACATTTTTAATACCCACTTTCTCAAACCTGAATATGACCATTCCATTGCCAAATTCAAGTACTGCCGACGAGAATTCGAATGTCTAATTCAATAATAAATACTATATAACTACTTAGTAGTAATATACAGTTAGATTTAATAGCATAAAATTAGTTTTATTCATTGTATCAAAAATGTAATTATATTTACGCTAATTTAGTGGTAATTTACAATAACCACTATGCAAAATTAATTTGGACTTGATATCGCATTCTAGAAAGGAAAAAAAATTCATATGAAAAATGCCAAGGACTTTTCATGAGTTGTGATAACGTGTTTTTTGTTTTTTTTATATGTATTTTGTATCCAATCACAAAAATTTTGTTAACAACACGTTTTCAACACTACATGAAAATATAAAAAGAGAACACTACATGAAAATATTATAATAGTTAATAATAAAGAGTTGACTCGATTTATAAGTTTCGTTTACTTTAACAATAAGTAATATTGATTTTATTTGAGTCTAACCAATAATATTTAATTAATGTCAATCTGGAATATCAACTATTATGAGATTCGTATAACATAAGTTTTTACTTAAACTTGATCACATACTAAAATACTTATTTCTGTCACAAAACAGAAAAGAAAAATCTAAACTATTGAAATCAATAATTGAACATCAAATGATGCAAATTGCAAAGTAAATGGTAGCAATAAATAACTTAAGAAGGCATTTTTAAGGGAAATAAACTTTCAATGTGCATATGGGTATGTACAACACGGCACGACAATAATAAATGACTAAAAACTAAAGAGAAACTGAAAATGATGTGGTGGAAACGGGAGCGAGAGACATGGAAGGACGAGCCGTGGGGCGTAAGACACTAGCTCGGTCCCATAGGGCGGGGACCGGCCACGAACCAAGCCCCGACACTGTTTTTAATCGCAGAAGATGACCCGTCATTTTCTTGTATTTATTTATAAGAATAATATATATACATATAAACCATATATCATATATTAGTGATATTTATAATATTTACCACCTCTGCTACTAAGTTATTTCACAATTATTGTTGCATAGGTTTGTCAAAGGAAAGGAAAGGAGAGTGGCAGTCAAGATTTTGTGAATGTGTAGAGTAATAAATTTTGATTCGATGAATTGTTGATACTTTGACCTCTAAATTTGGGTAGCTTTGACGCCTTCCTTTCCAATTATTAGTTACTCTTGCAGATTGAACCCAATAATAAAAATAAATTTAAGTAGGCACAACTTAGACCTGTCTACGTGTTAGGGAATGGACAAGGTTACTAGACTCCGATTGGACTTCACTTAAGATATTATTATAAATATAAAATATTTACTTTTCATTTAATTTTATTTTAATTATATTTAAATAGAAGAGTCAAGTTGACTCGAGTTCGGATTTAGGTTTTATAAATGTCAACAAAGTTCGGTTCGACCATAGACACTTCGGTACAACTCTCTGTCTTGAATTCAATTCTTTTAAGAATATTAATTTTATAAATTTAATAATGAAAGTTTTTATTTTGTTAAGGACGTTTACAGTGTTGCAAAATGTCTATTTTGATTATAAATAAAAATTAATTAAATAAATATGTGTCAATTATTTAAAAATTTAGTGTTTCTACATAGAATAATAAATTAATAATCCCTTTTTTTTTTATTTGGATGACTTGGATTTGTAAGATTACCAAATTAAGTTTTCCCTAATATTTTGGGTGATACATAGTTAGTACTTATCAGCACATGTGACTTTTATTTTTGAGTGAACATTATTGATGAGAGAGTTAGAGATGTTGGAAATAGCAAGTTGTGCTAATTGGATAATTGGATATATAGTAGTTTTATACTCCACTGATTTCTATTGATGTTCCTTTCAAAAGAAACCAATTTTATCATGTATAAATTTATAAATAATGATGTTGAGAGTTAATTTTACACATTCATCTAGATTTCATTAGGTTATATATAGAAATCTTGACTAGTGGCTGTTAAAACATTGAACTGAAAAATATCAAAAATGCTTCAAGGCGTGTATTAATGTCATTGTCTTTAAAATTTTATTCACCCTCATTTGTAATGTCAAAAGAGTTACCGATATATAAAATCGACGTATAAACCTTGTAGATATAATGAAATACAGTGATTGACGGCTTTTTACACTAACTAAATCAATACATTAAACACTCATCCGAGTATGACAAAATTATCAAACTTCTATAAAAAATTTTTTACAACAAAATGATATAGAGAAAAACTCGAAGAATGTTGAGATGGGAAAAGAGATTGTTGTTATTGTTTTTTATTGTATGTTTTCTAGTTCAAATGAGGGTCTTTTTTATAAGTTTAGGTAGAGGCGGAGCTAGCCAACTTTAATTGAGGGAGTTAAAGATGAAGAGAAATAAAAGTTAAAAATTTTTAAAACTAATATGTTGAACTTAACCATTAATAATCAAAAGATTCATAATAGACAATAATTTTATATAATATGTAAATAAAAAGAAACAAAAAGAAAAAGATTTATAATAGTACTTTAGGAAAGTTTTGTTTATCGATAGTAATGTCTTTTTTAATATAAACAATTAAATTATCTGCAAGAAACTCATTATCCATTTTATTTTAAAATCTTATCTTTCTCAATATAAACGACTAAAAAAATATTGCAGTCAACATTCAATATTCTTATTTTATTCTATTTAAGCATAAAATACTAAATATTAAACTATAATTTATAAAATATAAATAGTTAAATACAATATATAGAATTAATAGTTTTCTCTAATATAGTCAGGATTGTTAAAATATTAAATACTCAAGATAATTTCTTTTTAACTATATATAAAAAGCAAAGCACATTAAAAAGATATACTCAAGATACTTCTTATATAACTAGGATTAATAAAAAGCGTAAGTATCAAAGTAGTCAATCCCTAACTTTTGCATAAAGCCTTTGGCTACTAATCTTACTTTGAAATTGTCTATGGTTCCATCCATTTTCATTTTCCTTTTGAAAATCCATTTACAACCCATTGGTTTGGAACTTGTTGGAAGATCAACCAAAATTCAAGAATTATTTCCCATTATTGAGTTCATCTCATCAGTGATTCATTCCTTCCGAAATGAAAAATCTTAAGACTTCATTGCCTCATCATATATAATAGGGTCTAATTTCAAATTAAAACAATAAGGAATTTTATTGTCAATATTTTCTCTTGTTCCTTCTACAAGGAATATATAAAAGTCTGGACCAAAATCTTTTACTTTTCTAGCATTTTTGCTTTTCCTTATTTTTGGACTAGGTTCATCATTAATTTCATTTTGTTTCAGTGGAATGTCATTTGATTGAACTAATTGTAGTGGCTATAGTTGTCTTGAAACATATTTAAATCTACTTTAATCAAATATTGCATCTCTTGATTCAATAACAGTGTTGACTGGAATTGAATCATTTGATTCAATTATCATGTACCTACATGCTTTACTATATTGTACATATCCTATGAATATGTATTCTATTCCTTTTTCACCTAATTTCTTTCTTTTGAGTTCTAGAACTTTAACTACAGCTTTACACCCTCAAACTTTCAAATAACTACGGTTCGGTCTCTTTTTCTTTCATTGCTCATATGAGGTTATTTTATTTTCATTTTTAGGAACTCTATTTAATATGTGACAAGCTGTTAATAAAGCTTTTCTCCAAAAACATTTTCCAAGACCTGTGTATGATATAACATAGCATTACCATTTCGGTCAAAACCATACTTTTCCTTTTTGTCACATCATTATGTTGTTGTGTGTAAGGTGTTGAAATATGATGGATTATCTCGGTGGAGGCAAAATAACATGGACTATAATATTCTTCACCTTTATCCGATCTTAAGCACTTGATAAAAGATTTACATTTTAATTCAACTTCTATTTTATAAACCTCAAATATATCAAACACTTCATCTTCAAAATACAACAAATATACATAGCAATAACCAAAGAAATCATTAATAAATGTGACAAAATATTTCTTTGTTGCTATTGTAGGTGTACTATGCAAATAACACACATCATAATGTATTAGTTCAAGTAATTAAGTATTTCTTTTAACTTTAGGAAAATGATTTCTAATTATTTTTGTTAGCATGCATGTATTGCATTATCAATATTTTGATTAAATTCTGTAATTAAGTTCATTTTATACATATCATCCAATCTTTTATAATTTAAATGTCCTATCTATAATGCCATAAATAAGAAGATTCAACCACATAAGCAGAAACAACTATTATATTCTTATTATTATTAATAATATTAATTTGAACATTCCATCACACATGTAACTTTTCCTAACAAATATTCTCTCTTTGAACAGAATGAATTTATCTGCCTCAAATATATACTTAAAACCAAGCTTATTAATAAACTCGTAGACATTAAAATTTTTCTAACTTCTAGAACATAGTATACATTTTTTAAAGTTGAAGTTTTTATAAAAGTGAACTCAAGTTCAACAATTTTTTTGCCTTTAATTATTGTTGTAGAAGAATTTCTCATTTATAAAAAAATTTCACACTCACTTGGTGCGAAATTCTTGAAAAGACTCTTGTCATTGCATACATGCTTTGTTGCTCTTAAATTAACCCACTAGACATCATTTTCTTTAAGCACATTGATTTCAAAAATCATGACTACAAAATTTTTAGAAGCATTTTTTCTTGAAGAATCATTTTTCTTCTTCAATAATCGACATCCTTTCTTGAAATGTCCTGGATTTTCACAATGAAAGCATGTGCTTTTGTTTTGTCTTTTTAATTTTAGACCATTGACAATCCGTTTGAACTTATTTTTTGCAGGTTTAGTGGTCTGTCCTTCCTCCAAAACGTGTACTCTAGCTTCACCAAAACAACAACTAGAAATAACAACTTGTTCCTGTTTCCTATATTCCTTTTCAATTCGATGATGATTCGCCAAAATCTCAAGAGTTATTTTTTTTTCTTGTTTTTCAAACTTCTTTTAAAGTCTTTCCATGATGGAGAAAGTTTCTCTATAATGACGGATACAACTATAGTTTCATCCATGTTCATTTTATATTGTTCAAACTGATTAAGCATTCTTTCAATTTCTCACAGTTGTTGTATAACAGAATGTTCATCGACCATTTGATAATTATTAAAGTGACTGATAAGAAATTTCTTATTTGTTGCGTCTTCTATGATGTACCTAGCTTCCAATTTGTCCCACAATTCTTTTGCAGTAGACTCATTCTAGTATGTGTTAAATAAGCCATAAGCCAGATCATTCAAAATGTGACCCTTGCACATATAATCGGTATTGTCCCATTTTTTCCTCTCTCTAGTTGTAGCAACAAACTCCTTTTTGCCCTCTTCTAATCTAGGTGTAGTCAAGACATAAACAACCTTCGATGTTAACAGTAGGAAATGCATCTTCTTCTGCCATTTTAAAAAGTTGCCACTATCAAACTGGTCCAATTTCTCAAAGTCAGAAGTCAATTCTCTTAATGTTTTGTTTACAAACGAAATAAAACCTTGAGATTGTTAGAACATTGAATTGAAAAATACCGAAAAGGCTTCAAGGCATGTATCAATGCCACTGTCTTTAAGGTTTTATTCGCCTCCACTTGTAGTGTACAAAAGAGTTACCGGCATATAAACCTCAGAGACACGATAAAACCTAGTGATTGATGGCATTTTGTACTAACGAAATCAATCTATTGAGCACTCATCGGAGTATGACAAAATTATCAAATTTTTTTAAGATTTTTCTGCAACAAAATGATATGAAAGAAAACTTGGAGAATGTTGAGAAGGTAATGAGAGATTATTGTTATGGTTTTCTATTGTTTAAAGGAAGATCCTTTCTATAGGCTCAGTGCCTATTCTCAATAGACACAATTGTGTCTATTTCAAAGATACAACTGTTAGCTTTTTCGAACAAATGTGATTCTTTTTTTTATTTTCTTATTTTCATCAAACATAGCCATTCTTTTATTTTCTAATTTCCAATAAACATGACTTTTTCTTTTATTGTAACAGGGGATTGTGTCCGATATTTATTTGAAAATATCCAACAGTGGTAACCTATAATTCATGAAGCTTTTCATTAACTTTCTTATATTAATGTGTTATTATTCCACACATTGAGGTACAATTTTTAAATTTAAAAAAATGAGACTAATGGTGGTTATATTTCTATGTAACAATTAACTAATTTATTAATTTTTAGTGTTTTATAAATATACATGTATCTTCACTTTCTAATTTCTCTTGTGAATTTTAAAAATTCAATTTACATTGAATCTGATAATAATCTTTTAGTTTTTACAAATTATTATATAAAAATTAAATTCACTCCTTTAACTAAATTTATGGACTAATTGTATATTAATATGATTGAATATCAAGCAAGATGCCAATAACTGTTTTGCTTGTCAGAGTAAAGTTACAAGTTCTTTTCCTCATTTACAGTTTTGGTTTTGGTTTTTTGTTTTGATTAAAATGAAGGATTGACAATGGTCTAACCCATTATATAGCTAAGGCATATCGCGTTAAATTAGTAGGGAACTGGGATGCTTCCAACTTACCGCTTGAATTGAGAAGTACTTGTATGTATTTCAACGTAATTTGGTCCTTCTTGCAATGAAATTTCCTTTTACCCAAGAAAAAGAGAGAGTTAAAAGTGGTAGCTGCAGGACACAATGTTTTTTTCACGTATCAAATTAAATCTTTTTTTTTTTTACGTAACAAATTAAATCTTTTTTAATTAAGGATTCGCAGACATATTTCAACAAATAACACCAACGTTTACTACTGAAACAGTAACAATGGTTACCATTTATTGTTATGCTTATGCAGCATGCATTTTAGGTCGGGCAAGAAGTCGCTCCGACAATATTAGCAGAGAAGAAGATATGAGCTTGGTGATGAGATGCATCAAAACTTAAAGCCGAACATTACCATTTTCCAAACTCCCCACGGTAAATTCATTCCTTCCTTGGCACATTTTCTTTTTGTTAAAAAACACTTGATGTGAAATATGATTCCATATATCAACCAATCAGATTCTATCAAATTCGCTCTGGTTCTGTCAGGTATGAAACATGCTTAGGTCCAGCACCATGCATAGGTCCTTTCTCTGCGATCTTTGTATTGTATGTATAATGATCAACCGTATAAGATATTGTTTGATGTAAAAGAGTATTAATTATAGCTGAATTAAAGATTTTCACTCAAATACATATATATATATATTTGTAAATTATAAAATCTAAACAAAATGTAAAGGTGAAACACTAATAGAGTAAAAAAGTTGGGGAGTGTACGATGGTGGGATGACAGGTTGGTGGTTGACAGATGGTATCGTTATCGATGGCCACGATGAATGGTTGAAGACAATAGTTGAGAGATGGGGTCCTTTGCCACTTCTCTTTTAACCTTTTTTACGCTCATTATAGGAGACCTCTCAAAGGTAGGGTCCCCAAGACAAGAGCATCTACGAGAAGGGATGCCCTCCACCACTTCTCCTTTCTTGTTTTATTGATTCCCGATGCAGCCATTGAATTCTATCTCTTTGATTACTAAATACGTCTACTTGTAATTAAACTAATTACCTACGTAGTTAATTAATTGTGTTTACCATTCATGGAAAGGCTAACATTAGCTTATGAGTATCAGTTATTATTATATACTGAAACTTATTTGATTGTGATTAATATATATATATTTCATTTGTAACGCGTTAAAAATCAAAATCCAGGATTAGGCAGGCATCTCTGACCTTAGTCCGAGTCCTACCAAGCCAGGCATAAATTATGGCCCCAATTTAGAGCAATTTCTAAACCTTTTTGCCGATAGACTCGTAACCACAAAGCTTCTCTGCAGTTCCATTAATGGATACTTACATCTTGGGGTACCCCTAAATTAAACCATGACCTTCCTTTAGGGTTCAACCAGGCACAAAGTACCCTCCACATTTTGCTTTCACCGTTAAGAAAAAGGTTTTTTTCCACAATAAAACCATATAGCAGACAATCAACTATGGGCAACACTTCCAGAAGCAGTTCCAGACTTCACATAGTACAATCCCCACCTTATCTGAATTCCAATTGTAGGCATTTTCTCAGACAACTCCTTAATTTATGTTCGGACTTGAAATATGTTTCATACGCTCTCTCTCTCTCTCTCTCTCTGTGGATCAACCTTAACTCATTGTAGCAGGTTGCATGAATTTCTGCTAAAACCTACTAGTATATATCTAGTTTTGTGTTGGAGTCTAGACAGTCCTTTATTTTCTTTTGGTAAGCAAACTCGAGATCTGGGTGTGCAGTTCAACAAGATCATATCAATAAAAAAAATTAGTTTCTCACCTCAGTTTTTTTGGCATTTAATTTTAATTCAACCTAATGGCAATATCAAATTAGGCTTGAAAAATGGAAGAAGAAAATGGTAACCAGCAGTTGTACTACTTAAACAATCATGAGACAAAGGATCTTCCCTAAGACATTGAAACCTAAAAATTCAATTCACTTTGTACTCTCTGACAAGGGGGTTGGCAAGATGTGAATTGGAGTCTGTCCAAATAAAATGCACTCTTTCTATCTATGAAATTTGTGTAACAGAACCTATAATTTGTGGTCCATGCATGGCTCAGCTTTATAATTGAAGGCTAAGAAGCTTTGGTTGTGGGATCAAGTCATCTAATTTCCAACTGGCTGCTCTACCTGATCTGACTATGACGTGACTCTCAACGTTGGCCCAATTTAGGTCCACCTTGTAGGTGAGAAATAAACTCTAATTTATCTGCTCCTTTTGCATAATGCACAAAAAGAGAATCTGCTTCTTCTACAAATCCCTTTTTTCTTTCATCATTGCTTTTTCTGCTGTTGTCAATGAAACTGTTCATCTATTATTGTAGAAGTTTCTGCCGTAACTACAGCAATAATAAACTTAAAGGCAGCATAATGTAATTTCATTTATACAAAGCCATTAATGGCATAAAGTCAAGGGGTTAATTTTGAAGAAATAAAAGCATGAACAGCAGTGTGCAGAACTCTCTTTTAATTAAATACTCTCCTTTCTTAGCAGTCAATCTTTGGAACAAAGTGAAGATTTTGTATGCTAAGGTGGACAAAGTTCTGAGAAAAAGAAATACTGAGAGGAGGAAAAGTAAGATTGCAAAGCATTAGAGCAGTTCATGAATAACTTAGAATTATTAACTCAATAATTTGCTCCTTCCAGCTTGTTTGTTTAATGTTTTGAATCAAAATTAAAAGCTTCATTATGAGGCTTGTTTGACATACAAATCTTAGCTCAAACTCTTTCTTCCTTCAAGAAACATCTAGGAAAAGACTCTAAGAAAGAGCTTTGTTATAGATTGGAAACCTGAGTTACTTAAGTCAAGGGGAAATTGGATAATCTAGGGGGTAAAACACTAATCACAGGATTTGAGCTTTATTGCTATCTTTCTGATCTGTATATATATTACACTACTAGTTAGCTTTCAACTGTCTTAAATTCTCTCTAGCTTTCATTATGCTATTACAATTGCAGGAGGAAAATGAAAATCCATTATTCTGATAACTGCAACTCTAGCATTATCCTAATATCACTACTATCTTCAGAAGCATTCCGCTATGTGAACTCACTTTCCAAATCAGCTGCAGAAAAAAGATGCCCCAAATATTTAAGCCACTAAAATATCCTTCATTATTTATGAAGCAAGAAAAAATAGGAGAACTAAAGAATGAAAACAAGAAGTCAACAACAACAACAACTAGCTGGCAGAAGAGATAGGAAATTTATTGTTGAGTGATAAAGAGAGAAAGGGGAACAAAAAATCAGAGAAAGCAGAAGGCTGGCAACTTGTTTGTGGCAATTGTACCAATGTCTTCATCAATGAAATGACAATCTGAAGGGTACGGCCAGTTTTGGACTTTCCAATTGGGTAAGGGGCAAAACTTTGTTGGAACTTGGGAGTGTTTCTTGCCACTGTGGTCAATAAATTACTAGAAAGGTGAACCATTGTAGTGTTAGTTGTATTAAAAACTAAATGATAATATGCAACACTGAAAATATAGCTAGTGGCAGTAAAAGCAAACAATTTACTTTTCAGAAAAGTAAAATATCAAAAGTTAGTTTTTATTTGCTAATTGTATGAGTTAGTAAAATAAAAAAAAAATCTATGTTTGAGGCAGAATACTAAAAATTTTCATTTTTTTTTTTATGTTTGAGGCTCAATCAACCAAAAATATATTATGCTTGAGTAAATAAGAAGATATTCCAATTATCTCTTTAAGGAGAATTGTAAATTTCTTAAAAGCATTTACCAAATTCAGCTTTGAATGCTGACTCCATTTTTCCAGTCTCATAAAAGACTTAGTTATAATCGAAATGAGCTTTGTCTGTCAAATTTTCTAATTCTACAGAGAATGGACCTGTTTTGTTTATTTAATCTTTTTGTTCTACCCTCTGACAGCATTGTTATCTCTTGTAGCCGTTCCACAGCTGCCATTGTTTTTTTTAAAGATAAATGAAATATCTCAATTGTTCAATTAATAATAATAGCAATTATTATAGAAGGTCAGACTTCAGAGTATGCTAAGAGCAAGAGAATTATTGAAAATGAGTCTTGTCAATTGTGAATAGACAGCTGGCTTGGTAGACTACTTAGCTGCATTATGCCCTGCCAGCCTACAATCTCCTCCAAAGAAAGATTTAATGGTTGAGTTTCATAACTACGTGATTCTCACAAAAAAGAAAAGAAACAAAGATAGCTCCAACAGACACAAATTGACCTTTGGAGTGGTAGACAACACCTGTCCATCTCCTTTATGCAAAATTGCACGAATTGTCGTGTCCAGCTGCATGAAAACGCCCTAATGTTCACATCTAAACCTTCACTTGGTTGCATGATTAACAATATTGGCAACCTGTATATATCATGTCTAATTTTTGGAGGCCAAACATATCACGTCTATTGACGTAAGGGCTACTTGCTATTATTATTATTATTATTATTAGTTAACTCAACATGGTTTATACATAACCACACATCATTTTGAACTTTCAGTATCTGGGAAAGCTTTAGCTGATATTTTTCTTGTTGGACTTGATGTTTTATCAGTCAACATGCTTAATCATTAATATATATACATATATATAAAGTGTTTTCTTGTCATAGTTCTACGCTTCATTGATTTATGATTGTTAGTAAGAGAAAAATAACTTATTTCATGAACTAAAGCTTACTTATTTAACATTTCGATTACAATTATCAATTGCAGTTGAAAGTAAATTTAATATAAATAGTAAATATAGGTAGTAATAAGGAATGTGTTTACAAGATCAAATTTAAATGCTTAACTTAAATTTTATTTTTATTTGATATTGTCATACATATAGATTTCGTTTTGAAAATAAGATGGGAAATTTTGAAAACAAATAATAATTTTATTAATCAAATTTGCAAGTATAATCTCTGAAAATTTTTAAAATGAAAAAATAATCGTCTAACTTTTTTCTAGAACGAATCCACTTCAAGAGTCTTGAGCAGAGGAATTGATCTCCTTCCTTTTGCTGGAACAAGATCAATCAAATAACAACTCCTTGAAAAATCTTGAAATCGAAATATCGATGTTTTTTGAATTGTTTTCAATTCTTCATAACTTAATTCTTGAGACTTTGGACAAGTCTTTGAGTCTTTAAAATCTTCTTATTCTTATGAATTGTGTGTGTCAAATGGCTTGAAGGAGCATGATAATTCTTAGATAGATTTTAATTAGCCAAACTCTTAATTAGTTGTTGAATTTTGATTGGTTAAACCTTACGAATCTTTTGTGTAGTTTCTTTGGTTGATTCACTTGATTTGTATACCAATTTTGTAACATCTCCTTGCTTGCATCCAACTCTTACTAGAAGCCTATAAACATTAGGATCAAAATCATTAACTTGATATAAAGGAAGATCATTGTATTCAACCAACAGTTTGTCTAATGACCTTACGAATCCTTTCAATAGAAGCTTGGAAACCTTTGACTCTTCCAAGCTAGTGAGTGGAAAGTCAAATTCTTTAAGCCATGAGTAATTTCATCACCTCCATTAGTAGATGAACGCAATTTCTTTCCTTTTTGCTTTGATGGTTCTCTTTCATCATTTTGCTAGTTCATTATAAGTTGTACTTCTTCTACATAGGTACCCTTCCAAACAGAAATTAGTATCAGCAAAATTTACCTCTACAATAGTAAATGGCTTAGATTCTGCATAACTGTCTTTATTTGGTCATTTCTACAATACTTGAACCATTGATGAAGTGTTAAATTATGAGATGATACTGTTTTGGTGTATCCATGGTTGTCCTAACAACATGTCGTACGTATCTTTACATCAATTACATAAAATAATAGATTTGATTTCGATTAACTTTCCCAAAAACCCTTTATCTTCCTTAATTGAAATCTTAAATCATTAAATTTCAATTACAAAAGGTTACAAAATCTTAGATAAATTTCAAAAGATTGATGACATCTTAAAATTGGATAAAACTTTTTTCTTATTCAATTGTGTAGTTATAGTAGAATTCAAAGACTATGATAATTTCAATTATAACGTTACAAGCTCTAATTTAAATTAAAGTTCAACTAAGAGATTGAAATCTATGGAATCTAAAAAATGGGTGTGAATGAAGTGAAAAAAGAGAAGGGCATAGCAGAAGAATTTCTCACAAAAGTTTTGATTTTCGGTTAATTGGGCCTATGGTTTGACATTTGTGATTAAATATTAAGTTAAGTCAGGCCCACAATTCTAGAATTGTACTTAGAATTAAAGCGTAACAAAAGGTCTTCAACTACATTTCAATTTTCTGACCATAAAAAAGAATAAATTTAAAAAAAAAAAGAAAAGAGAAAGACATCAGCGATGACATAAGTAAAAAGATTGGAACGACCCTACAACTCTTAGTCAAGTTTCCACAAAGTAGTATAAATGAAGTGAACATGGATAATGGATAATAATAGATTAATAGTCGGTGCAATGCAAATATATATGTACGTATGTTGGACAGGCAGTTATAATAAGTAAACATTTGGGCCTTCTGCCGCAAATGGTGGGGTATGAATTGGGTATCATCTGGATCTATTTGTTCTCTTTTTACCTCCCAAAAAGATATGATGCAGCTGTGTGTTAACAAAGTTGTTTGGAAGATGTTTTTCTATGATATTGACTGGTTAATTTAGCTTTTGTAATAATGGAAAAAGTTTTGATGTATGACTGCTTGTGGGCATGGTTCAGATCTCTGTAGCATAGTTAGTTTAGAACAGTAAGGCCTCAAGTTATTTTCAAGTTTGATGACTTTGTTATGGATCCTCCTCGTGCTTACTCTGAGTAAAGCTCCATAAAGATAAAAAAAACACAGGTTACTAGGTCTCCTTCACCTCATGGCAATCTCACATTCAACGTGGATGGATTTAATTACATTAGGGAAACTTGGTCCAACTGATCGATGGGGTATCATGTGATCATCAAGAAAGGTTGTTTCCAGAATTCATTAATAGTGCAGACTCCGACCATGTTGAGTGTTTTGCCATTTCCGAAGCTTCACTAATCATTTACTTGAGTTGTTTTGCATCCTCTGATCATTGAAAATGATTCTTTCAATGTGATATTATAAGTAACAGAACGTTTTATCATCCCTTAGCGACAGATGAGGTTGCTAAGGCTATAGAGTGGTTGCGCTGTAGCCTGGACTTGACTCTAGAATGACATTTCCTTGGAGGTTGGTTCTTATTTTATTGTTGAAGTTTGTATTTCAACTATTCATTGATCAATAAAACTACTTTTGCTAATTTTCAGTGAGTAAACATGATCTGCTTGTTGGCGACCCATTTTAGTGTTTTTATTCGATGAGAATATTGTGACCCATTATTAATCCTCTAAAGTAAAGTCATCCTTATCCTCTCTTTTCGCCTTTAAAAGTTGTAAACTTCAGCCTCCCATCTGCTTCATGATTAGAGAATATTAGGTTTATAATACTTTTATTTTGAACTCAAAATGATTAAACAAATAATGCTTAAAGAAAATATGAGAGGAATGTGAAGTCAAATATTCCTTCTTACAAGTCATAGTTTTTTGTGTAGGAACATGAAGTTCTTTCTTAAAAGTTATAACCATGCCATTTTTAGGAACATGAATTTGGAATGAGATGTTTGGATTTTATTTTTTATATATTTTTATGAGGATAAATATCGTATAAAAAATTAATTAAAATTAAAAAAAGATATATGACCAAGATAAATTTAAAATTCCATTTTTGAATTTGATGCCACATTTTTATATATTTATTAGTATCCTAAAAAGGGGGGAAAATTTTCAGATTGGTGATTTAATTTGATAGAGAAGGGGGAGGAATATGGCACAATTTGTTGATGTTAACAGGTTGTATAAAGGGGTTTGCTATATTTTGTGACCACTAAAAGATTTTCCCCAGAATCTAAGATAGAATACCACCACTAAGGCCATTGGTCCACTTGGAATATATTAGTTTTAATATTTTAAGTATTGTTTTGCTTTGTTTTTAGCTATATTAACTTTTTCATTAAAAGTAAAAAGAAAATGGTGTGGCCTATTTGCATCAATGGATCACACAATTTGACTACAAATACAAGTTAGGGTTTTGGTTCCTAGGGAGGTCACTTTCCTCTTCATTGCAACTTGTGGTGGATTATAGACCCTTTATATGTATAACATTAGGTAAAGTATAAACAATTGTTATATAAGTCGGAACTTATGTTAGTCAAGCTTGAAAGTGGGTTTTCAATATAAGTTTGTGTTTGATATTATTGAAAAAATAGTGTATTTCATAAGGTTCAAACATTACACATTGCTAAGGTACATTAGGGTGTAAGTGCTTTAAATAAGCAAACCTACTATAAGCTTTGCAAAAAAAAAAAAGATTGGACGAGGCCTTGAGAAAATTCAGATTTTCCCCCTCTGCGCATGAGTATACTAGTAGGCAAGGCCCAAGTGAATTTTTGTTCCTTGGCTATAATTTTGTTTAAGTTTTCTTAGCATTTGATTGAATCAAACTTAAACTCTACATGCTCATGACTCTCTTGGTTTTGCTACAACAAAACAGCGTCTATCTGACCAAGTACTCTACCATGCTGATGACTCTCCTGATTTTGCTACAACGTATACCTGACTACGTATACATGCTGATCAAGTTTTTCTCAACTCCTTGATTTGATGCAACGTTCACCTTATTTGGTACAACATTCACTTCATTCCCTGCCTATAAATACAGCCTCCCTACCTTACTCACAACACACCAAAGCTTCTCATATTCTTTTAAGTCTTCTCTGCTTCATTTATTTCCTAACTAGGTTTTTTCTTTCTGTTGTTCCTACCATCCCTTAATAGTTTGTGCAAACAATAAGGAATGGTCTGTTGAATCTTGGAGGATAACCATTACAGTCTTTTTACACCGAGTTTTATACTCCAAAAAGATAAAAATTATCCTTAATAACAGTGATACCACGCCTCAGACTTCTTAACGTTTTTACTTACTTTGTTTTCTTTTCTTTTATTTCTCAATTTTTCTAACAATCTTAAGGATAATGGATTCCTACATCAATAACGTTGCTGCCACTGTTCTTACTACTGTCTCTGTCTCTATTGCCACCACCACTGTTAATGGTTCCACCATGGCTCCCACTCCGTTGACTGTTCCTTTTATTCCTTCGGTTTCATATGCTAAACCATTTTCAAATATTTTCAAAATAGAAATCTTTAATGGCAGAAACTTCAAAAGATGGCAAGAAAGGATTTTTTCAATCTTTGATGTTCATGGGGTGGCTTTTATGCTAATTGATTCCAAGCCAGATGATGTCAAGATGCTGGAACCATGGACGTACATAAATAAGGTATGCAGTTATACAATCATTAGCACATTTTCTAATGAGCTGTTTGATGTATACAGTCCCTAGAAAGAAGCAAAGAAAATATGGGAGTCAATGATTGCCAAATACACTGCTGAAGATGTTGGGAAACAGAAGTTCGTGATTAGCAACTTTTATAGTTGAAAGATGACAGATGACAAGGACATCAAGAGTCAGATCAATGAGTACCACAAGTTAGTGGATGACTTGAAGGTTGAAAAAATCAACTTGCAAGAACAATTCATTGCTAGGTTGCTAACTGAGAAGCTGTCAGAATTATATAATGGCTACAAGCAACAATTGAAGTACAAGAAAAATTAGTTGTCACTTGCAAACTTGATTGTGCACATCATCATTGAAGACACAACCTAGAGGGAGATTAAGGCCTCCAAAGTGAAAGAAGTTACAACTAAAGTCAATTTGATTCAAGGCAAACGTTGATAAAGATTCATTTATAAACCTGACAATAAACCCAAAGCTTTTTATCGCACCTTTAAAAAGAAGGATAATTGTTTTGTTTGTGAAAAGCCAAGGCATCATGCAGCACAATGCAGAAAAAGAGCAAAAGAAAATGACAAACCTGCTCATCCAAGAGTCAATTTGGTCAAAGTAGATGAATCCGATGATGTAATTGCTGTGGTCATTTCACAAGCCCATATGGTGGCTAGTGTGAAGAAATGGGTGGTGGACTTAGGTGCTACCAGGCATATTTGTGCAAACAAAAATGCCTTGACCTCTTATATTCCAGTAAGGGAGGGAGAAGAGATAATATACCCTTGGTGATTCTCGAACTGCTCAAGTTCTTGGTAAAGGGGAAATCCTTCTCAAGCTCACATCTGGCAAGACCTCAGCTTTGAATGATGTTCTTTATGTTCCCAATATAAGGGCAAACTTGGTGTCTATGGCTTTATTGGGTCAGGTTGGGGTGAAAGTGCCGTTTGAATCTGATAAAATTGTAATGACAAAAAAAATATGTTTGTGGGTAAAAGTTATCGTAATCAGGGACTCTTGTACTTAACGTTTTCAATGTTTTGAATGAAAATGCTAGTTATTCCGCTTATATGATTGACTCTATTGATTTATGGCATGATAGACTAAGACATGTTAGCATTCCGTATATTAAGAAAATACAATCATTAGGTTTAATTTCTAGTATTAAAAATGAATGCTTTAATAAATGCAAAATATGTGATGAAACGAAATCAACAAAGAAAATTTGTATTTCAGTAAATAGAGAATCTGAATTATTAAGTTTAATTTATATAGACTTAAGAGATCTAAAACAAACTATAACTAGAGGTGGTAAGCAATACTATGTTACATTTATTGACAATTATTCTAGATTTACTAAAGTTTATTTACTTAAGTATAAATATGAAGCTTTTGACATGTTTATTAAATATAAAGCTGAGGTAGAAAATCAATTGAATAAAAAAAATAAAAAGAGTTAGATCAGATAGAGGAGGTGAATATATAGCGACTAATGATATTTGTGACAAATAAGGAATAGTTCATGAAATTACTCCTCCATATTCCCCTGAATCAAATGGTGTAGCTGAAAGGAAAAATAGAACTTTAAAAGAAATGATGAACTCAATGCTTGTTAGTTCTAATGCACATGAAAATTTGTGGGGTGAAGCTTTATTATCTACATGTCATATTCAAAATAGAATTCCTTATAAGAAAATTGGTAGGATACCTTATGAATTATGAAAAGGCTATTCTCCTAACTTAAAATATTTGAAAGTGTGGGGGTGTCTTGCTAAAGTAATGCTTCCTAATTTTAAGAAAAGAAAAATTAGTTCTAAGATATCTGATTACATGTTTACTGGTTATGCTGAACATAGTGTTGCATATAGATTTCTTGTATTAAAAAGTGATGCTCTTAATTATAATACAATTGTTGAAATAAAGAATGCTAAATTTTTTGAGCATATTTTTCCATTGAGAACTGATACAATTTTTCATGTCCCTTTAATAAAAATGATTTTGAAATACAAAATAATGATTTGAGAAGGAGTAAGAAACCAAGGAAAGAAATTTCTTTTGGTAATGATTTTAATACTTATCTTGTAGATAATGATCCTTTAATTTATGCTGATGCAATTTCTTCTAAAAAAAGTCCATTTTGGAAAGAAGTTAAACAAAATAAGAGAAATTCGATTTTACAAAATCAAACTTGGGAATTAGTTGATTTACCACCTAGAGCCAAACCAATTAGTTGCAAATGGATTTTTAAAAGAAAATTTAATCCTAATGGTTTTTTTTATAAATACAAAGATAAATTATTTGCAAAGGGTTTTAGTCAAAAACAAAATATTGATTATTTTGATACTTTTGCTCTAATAATAAGAATTTCATCGATTTGTGTTTTATTTGTCTTAGCTTCAATATACAAACTTATTGTTCATCAAATGGATGTTAAAATCACTTTTTTAAATGATGATTTAAAAGAAGAAATTTATATGGCACAACCCAAGATATGTGTTCTTCTTGGTTAAGAAAACAAAATTTGTAAATTGATTAAATCCTTATATGGCTTGAAACAAGCACCAAAACATGGCATGAGAAATTTGATCAACTTCTTGTCAGTAATGAATTTTCTACTGTTGGAGTTGATAAATGTGTGTACACAAAAACTGTTGATAGTGAATGTGTGATTATTAGCTTATATGTTGATGATAAGCTTATTTTTAGTACATGCATTAATATGGTCAACAAAACAAAATGGTTTTTGACTTCTAAATTTGATATGAAAGATATGAGAGAAGACAATGTTATTTTAGGTATTAAAATCATAAGATATGATAGTGGCTTATGTTGAAGGCTGCTTAAAAAGTTTAGACATTTTAATGTCACACCTGTGAGTACTCCTTATAATAATAAATCCAATTAAAGAAAAATAGAGGTGATAGTGTAGCTCAATCTGAGTATGCACAAATTATTGAGAGTTTGATGCATTTGATGAATTATATTTGACCAGATATAGCTTATGCTGTGTGTAAATTGAGCAGATATACACAAAGCCCTAGTCAAGATAATTGGACTACGTTGAGTAGAGTGATGAAATATTTGAAAGCTACCATAAACTATGGTATTTTATATAATAGATTTTTCGCTGTATTAGAAGGATAGAATGATGCTAACTGGATTTCAGATACAGATGAGACAAAATCCATAAGTGGTTATGTATTCACCCTTAGTGGGGGTATGGTAGCTTGGAAATCAACCAAATAAACAATAATTGCTAAATCTACAATGGAGTCAGAATTTGTAACTTTAGAGTTGGCTGGCAATGAGACTAAATGGTTGAAAAACCTTTTAGCAGATATTCCATTAGGAATGAAACCAGCACCTTCTGTGTTTATGCATTGTGATTGCCAAACGACAATAGCCATTGTAAAGAATAAAACTTTCAATGGTAAAAAATAGATACATTCGTTTGAGACATGATGTAGTAAAGCAATTGCTTAGAGATGGAATTATATCCATTAATTACGTGAAGTCAGAGTTGAATTTGGTAAATCCTTTGACTAAACCCCTTAGAAGAAAATTAATTAATGCTACATCGAGGGGAATGAGACTTAAGCCAATTGAGAAAATCAACAAATAATAGTAACCCAACCTATATGATTGGAGGTTCTAGGAATTAGGTTCATATGGGTAATAACAAGTTATTTGTTGATAAATTAATACACTATTAAAATTATTGTCCCTCCTATGGTGTACGAATAGTGCAAAATTGAAATGCAAGAGAGGTTGAGTTAAACACTTAATGAATTTCATATCCCTTATGGGTAGTGTATTAAACTGTAGTATACACTTGATAGAATCACCTATATAAGTGTGGGGTGGGGCTGCTCCTATAAAAATTGTGATAAATTCTCTAGAGCACTTATGAATAACCAGGCACGTGCATGGCCTATTCGCTCAAAATCGTGTTGAACAGAAGAAATTGTGGGGTGTAATGTGATTGATGAAAACTATACTTCACATAAACACTTTTTGGTTCATATAAGTTATAAACTTCACCAAAATTCTGTGATTTTTGTTTCATTCTTTCTAGGTATGATTCATAGCTTAAAAAACATCAGTCACGATGTATTACATTTAAATGAAATTTAACCCAGCAAAAACTTCCTATAAAACCTTATGAAATATGTGGGGGATTGTTGAAAAAATAATATTTTTCATAAAGTTCAAACATCCTACATTGCTAAGGTAAATAAAGATGTGAATACTTTAAATAAGCAAACCCACTATAGGCTTGTTGCAGAGAAGAAAAAAGAGTGGACTCGTGCACACACGAGATCGAGCTAGGCTTTGAAAAAATTCAAATTTCTCCCCCTGCATGTGAGTATACAAGTGGGCTAAGCCCAAGTGAATTTTTGTACCTTGGCTTTAATTTTTTTTAAGCTTTCTTAGCCTTTGATTGAATCAAACTCAAACTCTACACGCTGATGACTCTCCTGGTTTTGCTACAACAAAATAACATCTATCTGACCAAGTACTCTACCATGCTGATGACTCTCTTAATATTGCTACAACGTATACCTGACTAAGTTTACATGCTGATCAAGTTTTTCTCAACTCTCTGATTTGATACAACATTTACCATATTTCGTGCAACATTCACTTCATTCCCTACCTATAAATACAATCTCCCTATCTCACTCACAACACACCAAAGCCTTTTATCTTCTCTTAAGTTTTCTCTGCTTCCTTTCTTTCATAGCTAGGTTCTTTCTTTTTGCTATTCCTGTCATCCTTTAATAATTTGTGCAAACTACAAGAAAATGTCTGTTGAATCTTGGACGATAAATGCTACAGTCATTTTGCACCGAGTTTTATATTTCGAAGAGACAGAAATTATATTTAAAGACAATGATACCACGCTTTAAACTTCGTAATGTTTTTACTTGCTTTATTTTATTTTCTTTTATTTTCTAATTTTTCTGACAGATATATACTTATAGATACACTTAATTTAGTCTAAGTTTTTTCTTATGAATATATAGAGGGTCGAACTTTGATTCCCATATGTCTGTATCGGACATGAATATATATTATGGCAATTATTAAGTCGAAGAAACATATAGGATAGGCTGGAGCTGACAGTTGCATAAATCCTCCAAGGGTAATCAATAAAAGTCGAGGTGATGAAATGAAATAAGAGGATGTATCCTGGTTGTTGTCCCTCCTTTTATAGTTTTGGTAATTCTTATCAAATGTGTGTATCTATCTTGCATGGCAAGATGGGACATGTTTGGCAGTTAATTAGATGGAGCCGTGGAATAGCTAGCTCAAAGACAAAGGGTTCATAAAACTTGCAATCATGTTTTGTTAGTACAATTTCATTATATTTGAATTATCCAAAAATATATAATACTACTTGAATGTCATGTCAATCTATCTCATTAGATAGTTTTCATTTAAATTAGGGAAATAACCAATCAAACTGGTCCGATTAAATCAATTCAATGTTATTTTAATTTAAGTTATAATGTGATCATTTTGATTTATTCAAGTGATTTTGGATATATATTTAAAATTTTTAACCCTCTTCTCCTTCCAGCTTGGATGCTTTAATTGTTGTTTTATCTCTATCATGTTGAATTGTTAAGTGTTAAATGAGTAGGGTGAATAATATTTTCACATCCCAAAATGTAATTGATTGTATAATAATTAGGGCAAATCTCTCAACATTAATATTGTTCTTCCAATTTTGTATCGAAGTTAAAGTAAACTGAATTAGATTACACGTTCATTGAAATTCATCAAAGGATTTTTAAAAGAATTATCTCCGATTTAGTTGTTAATATGTATATAGATTATAGTTAACTCTACGCTCTTCTATAAAGTATCACATCCATTACTTTGCAGCTTGGTACTCCCCAATTCAATTGCCTTGGTGTACATCTCTTTGTCCCTTGCTTTTTACAATAATATAACTAAAATTTAAATATATATATATATATATTACATGCCTTTAAGCTGCCTTTCTTTTTTAAAAAAAAGTGTTGAAAAATGTTGAAAGTTGTTGGAAATATTGAATTAATCGATCAAACCAACTGACTTAATTCAATTTTTGGTTATTTAGGTTCTCCCATAAAGTTTGGCGAGTTCGATTCTTTTCCTAAGATAATTCTATTAATGTGCTAGCTCGATATAATATTGAGTATCACATGTTATGTTAAGAACATGGTTTTGTTAATAAATAAATATTAGATTTAATTAACATTTAATAAAAACATGCATTTGACTCGTTAATATGGTATATAATGAAAAATAAAGAGGTCAAAGGTTCAAATCTTACCATGAATAAATGCTGAAATAAGTTTAATTTCTATTGTCGGTCTAAATCCAATTGAATTGGAAGGTTGATTGATTAGTTTTTGACCAATCTCGATTTAATGACCTTTGTGATCGAATAAGCTTTGGTGAGCCAATTGTTCAATTTTTTCTCATTTTCTCAATTTTTTTCTTTTTTATATAAAAAGGTAAATAAACCTATTATTTACTGTTTTGTAGGGGCGGAGGGTAGTGGGCCGTGATTACCCAAAATTTTTGAAAATTTTCATTTATTATATATATTCTTTTTAGTCACCTCTTTAAAAATTTTGAAATTTTTTATTTATTATATTTTTTTAATGTTCCCTCAAAATAATTTTTTATTTAATAATTATATAAATAAAAATAATAAAATAACTTCACAAACTTACTCAATTTTATTTTAATTTAAATTTCTCCACCCCTCTTTCTCTCTCTTTCTTTTTCTCTTTCTCTTCACTTTTTTTTTATTTTTATTTACTTTTTTCTCTGTAACTCACCACTAAAACACATTTTACTCTTTAACAGAGATTAATGGGCTTATGAGTTTGGATAAGGAAAGATGAAAATCGCTCACCACCATTGTGTAGAATTAAGAGGAGGTAAAGTATTCTTTTATCTTCTTTTTTTTATTTATATTATTTAACTATTTATTTATTTAACCATTGTGTGAAATCTTATGTACAATATTTAACTATTTATTTTTTATACATTATAATTTTATATTTAATAGTTTAAATTTAAATAAAAATAAAATAACTATTTATACTTCGGATCCTAATAAGAATTACAAATCATTCGACGTTAATGATATTTGGAAGTTAGCAGAGAGTTTTTATTTTTAGGATTTCACGGACTAAGAAAGATTTCCTTTGAGGTTATAATTGAGGCATTACGAGTTTGATATACCTTAGTACCAAGGTTTTAAATATAGTAAGACTCTTTTTGAATTGCGTTAGAGATTAGCAAAATTGTAAAAGTCAAGAAATTACCACTTGATTAATAAATTAATTTGTTTTGTTTTGACTCTTCTGGTTTCTATAACAACTACAAGGAGAGCATTTTCAACAATAAAAATTATAAAAATAAGACTTCGGAACAAAATGAATTATGAGTTTCTTGTACATAATTTAGTTGTTTATATTAAAAAAGATATTATTAGCCTTTTCAGTACAGATTTAATAATTGATGAATTTAAATCCAAAAAACATCGTTGAGCACGACTCTCCTAAAAAATTATTGTAAGTCTTTATTTTGTTATTCTTTTTTATTTATATGTTATATAAAATTATTATTTATTATAAATTTTTTTTATTGTTGGTTAAGTTCAATGTATTAGTTTTAAAAAATTTTAAACTTTATTACTTTTCGTCTTTGACCTCTTCAACAAAAGTTGGCTAACTCTACTTCTGCTAATTTGATATATTTTTTTAAAGAAGTAAAAATTTGACATGTTTTTTAACTTAAATAATTTTATATAAAAAATAGATTTTTGTTATGACTGAATTATTAGTTTCAATTATTTTATGAAATTTTGTAATAAATTCATGATTATATTTCAATAATTGTTTGTCCAGCTTTGTTGTGTATGGACATCAAATAGCATCTGTACAACTTCTAACAAAATATAAGTGTTATTGCATTAAAAAATTTATTTAATGATAGATGTATGTATTATTTAGTTTGCCGAAGAAGTAAAAATTTGACATGTTTTTCAATTTAAATAATTTTATATAAAAAATAGAATTTTTTTTATGACTGAATTATTTGTTTCAATTATTTTATGAAAATTTATTAATAAATTTATGATTATATTTCAATAGTTGTTTGTCTAGCTTTGTTGTGTATGGACATCAAATAGCATCCGTACAACTTCGAATAAAATATAAGTATTATTGTTTTTAAAAATTTTATTTGATGATAGATGTATGTATTATTTACTCAAAAAATCGGGTTTAAATTTCTTTTTTCTCAAAACCAAAAAAAAAGTACTTAAAAGTATTTTCATAATAAAATTAAGATATTTATATATGATGAAAAAATTGACAAGTACAGCAAAATGCTAAAGGTGGGTCCTGAAAGTGAGGGGACAAAAACAGGAAAGCCCTACTCGAGTCAAAAATGAGGAAACCGGAAAATGACCCACCATGCCGGCTGAAGGGTCACGGACCAGTTTTTTGGTGGGGCCGAAAAATCAGTGGTTAGAAATTTACCACCAGATGTGGGGCCTACGGGGGCTTGATGGTGCTTTCCAAGTGGGCCCAATCGTCAAATTATAAGTAAATGTTTTTTTGATTGTCACAAAGAAAGGCAAGCTGTTGTCAAGCTGCCTACGGTACGCGGGGCACACAGAAACTGTTGCGGGGTGATAAAGTGGGCCCCCATCTTCTATGTGAATGTTTAGGTAGCCAAAATGTTCAGTATCGGCCCAGCTCTGATTCGGGACTGTAGTCTCATCGATGGGGCCGAAACAGAGTCTGTTAAGGGTTGCAGGCCCAGAAAATTTAACATGGTCTAGGCTGCACTGCACTGCACTGCAGCTGCTTTGCTTGAGCTTGACCCTCATTAAAGATGTTAGGGGCCTGGTCCGTCATGTGTTAGGCTTATAAAGCCTGCTGCATGGAATTAGTGAAGATATATGAATTACGTTACATAAATAATCAACTGAACAATGATTCACGTTTGAGTAAATTAGCACTCTGTTCAGGTTACACAATTTGCTGATCAGGTAGACATCGGGAAAAGCATGTCGAACCAATCCATTGGTATGAAAAAACCAAGCAAGCTTTGGCAGCTAAGCAGAGCTGAGATAGATATATATATATATAGCATTCGAAGCTGATTTTGGCAAAATAAAAATTAAGAATTAGCCATCACCCTTGCAATTCATTTGCCCATTAGACCTACCTCATTCTTCATCTAGTCTAACAATGCTTTATTTAATATATATAACTTATTAGGAAAATAATTTTCTATTAAGTTCTTGGTCAAATATAATACTTGATTTAGTACTTTAAACATATTTATATATGATACATGATTATATATTTAAATAACAAATATTTTTAAAAATATACGCGAATATAATACTTGATTTATAAAGACTTGTATCTTCCTTAAGACCAAATGTAAACCCTATGACTAATAAATATTTAATTGACCTACATTTCAGATGGAAACTGGTTTAATCGTTTGCGTCAATTCCAAGTTAATACAAAAATTAGATAAAAATTGGGAGTTATTGACCACTCACTCAGTTCCTTACAAGTTATCACGAAATCTTGACATACTTTTCTCAATTCGTAACAAATATACACAAGTTACTTCAAGATTCCGTGATAAATTTAATTGAAAATTTGCATATTTTTTGTTTTGATCTTTTGAATCTAAACATTATTATGACACCATTTTCATTTGATTTTGCTCTTCCATAAATTATAAAAGAAAAAAGATAGTTCTACACAAATAACTAGTGGTAAATGAGGATTGACTTATGCTAAAATGGCATTATTTTGTATGGTTTCTCTTGAACCTCATATAACCTTGTCATTGTTAAGTAGAATACCTCCCTCATTCTTCTATCCTCATTATTGTCTTTAACTATATCTAGTATGAGAGTATCTACTGCAACTATCAAAACTTCCCTTTTTTTTTGGATGATTAACTATCAATCAGTGTAGTAAGTCAATAAGAAACAAAAATGCTGGTGAAGCCATGAAATATCAGATGGCACTGAAAAAGGATTTGGTTTAATCACTTCTTGAGGAGGATAATAATCCAATCTCTTCATCATTCTTCAAAACTTAAACACTGTCTACAGAACCTCTCATTCATATATATGAATCAGCCATGATAAATCAAGGCGTATGACCGCCCCCAAGTGAAAAATATTTAAGAAACTTCCAAGTTCTGATACATCTACACCTGTCAGCTAAGTTTCACTTTCTATATGGATCAGAAATATGGATGACGAATTTACAAATACAACCTACCGTACTGCCCAGGAATCAAAATGCATGCACCTCATCCTCATCAAGTAAAGAGCTGAAAGCAGATATTATAAGCCTGCATTTTGGAGGTTATTATCAGCATGTATAACACAGAGAGAGAGAGAGAGAGAGAGAGAGAGAGATAGCTCCTTCAATAAGGCAGAAACAAAGATATAAAGAAACTAATTAACAAAGAAAAGTCTTTAAACTAAAAGGCCCTAAACATCAAACATTCTATTTCTCTAAAATACAAACCTTTTCTCAGCAATAATATCCTTCAACATTTTATAGTTATATTAAATTATGCCCAAATAAGTGAGATGATTGGCATAGATAAATATACAGCAAACAGCATCAGACCTGATCTACATTTGACCATTCTTGACTTTCACCATTTTCTTATATAACACAGTCACAGCCACTGCCCTTGGATTTGTTCAAGGAAACTCGACCAAATCACTGTCAAGGTGATCTAAAGCCTAAATTTTTATTTTTTTCAAATCCAAAGGCAGTAAAAAACAGAACTACAATCTCTTCACGCCAATGAAAAAAAGAGTTCAGTTGTCTTCAGTGTGACCATACATAGACATCTCTTTCAACAACATTTCTGGATAGGGTCCAGACACACCAGCACTTTGTTAATTTAGCCATTGTCCTAGCTATAGGAAATCGGTCACACGGATCTACACCACTAGCAGTTTACCGTAAGAACCTACTGAATTCTACTAATTTTTATAGTACAGATGATAATTTCCCTCAGAGAAATATAAACAAATGATGCTTGCATAAAGTTTGAATACTTTTCACTACTCATAAGATACATTAAGTATAGCTAACATGCTAAATGTCAGGAACAGAAACACTTCAAGTCCAAAGACACATAATACCTCTTAATGGAAATTGGATGTTCCATACATGTTGAAATAAGTTTGTTTGCACATATGCCATAACTTTATTAATAGCAATTGCTTTATGGAAACCGTCAAATTTCAGTTTTGAAAATCAAATTCTTGGATCTTAAACATTCAAAAGTTTCCTGAGAAATGAAATGAAATCAGATATCACAATGGATAGATTACTATTAAATTTTGGAGACATTAGAAGCTACTTCGCATAATGTAATAGTAAATTCACTAACTTACTCATGCACACGATATTTGCAAGAATCAAAACTGTATATACATCATAAGGTAAAATGGCAACCTACTTCAAGAACAGAGTGACATAGGACATGCATAGGCTATATTATGACAAGACGACTGACCAAAAGGTTCCTAAAATACTAGTAGAAATGAGAGGATCGAAGGTCTAGTTCTTCAAACTTGGAACGGAAAAAGGATATGCTTGCGGCAAGACTTCTACACTCAACAAAGAGGGAAAAGCTTGATTAGAAAAATTAAATCATGAGATAAGTACATGGCAAGGCAGAAATAATAAGGATAATTAGAAAACTAGCTAATTGGAAACAAAGTATTGTTAACTGCAGAACCAACCTGAACAAAATTACAGTGAAGAGAACTAAATAAATGCCCAGCTTGACATATCGATATTTTTTCTCAGTGCCAATATCTCTGAAAACCTCAGTGACATCAATAAGATGCTTCCGATTCAAGTACCTGAAAAATTCAATTAGCAATCATTAACAAACATAGTGTAGTCACAAATTAAATAGAAAAAGTTGTCAAAACATAATGATACCCATACAACCATGACAAGGTAAGTTAGTTGATTCACTTGTTGACTCCTTTTGTCAACCACTTATACAGGAAACCTGATGCAGGCATTGCCCACAGATACCATTTACAAACAAAACTTTTTCCTTTTAAAAAACTTATTGTTTGAAGAATTTTCTTTCACACAACCACACACGTCTGCCACTGTTGAATGGTGATAGAAGCTTATAGAAATTTCACAACTTTCAAAACATGATAAATCCATTAGAAAGCATGATAAGATCTCTTTGCAAGGATCCAAATCAAAGTTCTAAATTAAAACCAAACCATTCAATTTAGATCAAAGAAATATTGGCTCAACAAACACAAGCTACTTGTAATATTTTCTATCTCGTTCTTGCCTATCACAAACACACTACTGAAATGCCACCTACGGCAACGCAGTTTATGAAACCAAATCAACGATGCACACAACTTATCATCATTTTCCACCGACAAAACCTCAAATATTGACCCAAACCAAACCAAGTAAAGCAAAAGAAATCCAGTTCGAGCTCAAAAACCAGTACAACAACCAGTATAAACTTAAATGTTTGCATTTTTGTTTTTTAATTTAGTGAAACAACTAATATATATATATATACTTACAGCATGAGATGATAAGCAGTAAGGGGAAGAAACAAGAGAAACATAAACCAATGCCAGGTGAGCAGGAAAAGAGCGCAAAGCAGTCCTTGCAAGAGAAACTCCGGGACAACAACCGCATTAATCCGACTCGATGCTTCGAAGGGATTCAGATGATCAACCTCAAGATCCGATAACGACAACAACTAGACCCAAAAAATCCAAAGGATCACTCACAGTATTCTAAAAAGAAAGTTTGACAAAAAGAAGAAAGGGGAAAAATTACCTGATAAAAGGTTGAAGCGAAAAGAGCTATGTTGATGAAGAAACAGAGAATCCAGAAAATTAAATCCCAAGCCATTTCCCGAACAATGTGAAAGGTCAGATTAGGGTATTATTTTCCTAGAGAAAAGAAAAACAGAGAGAGAGAGAGAGAGAGATACCCTCTTTTCAAATGGTTTATATTGTGAAGAGATCGGATGGAGTACAGAGTAGTGTTTCAAGGAAAGAGGACCAAGGCTTTTTCAAGTGTGGGAGCGTGCCTACTTTTCTCTGCTCGCTCTCACTTTCAAGATTCCAGACACCAGGTGCAACGTGATCGGATGTTAAACAAAATTTACTCTACAGTACCATTTCTTTTTTTGACTTTTTAAGACTACAATAATAAAAAATAATAATAATATTTAACAGTAAATTTTTTTTTTTGGGAAAAACAGTCATTTATTTGTGGTGAAAAAGTTTTTACCAGAAATAAATTTCTTTGACAATAAATAACTAGTTATCTGAAAATTCAATTTATTTTTCTTTTTAGAAGAATATATTGAATTTCTACCCTGTTTAGCAGAGATTAATCAGGTACTTTTCTGTCATTTTACGCTGGGCTTTGTCGCATTTCTAAATGCAAAAGCTGCGGCAAGACTTGCTCTGCTTGAGGTGCTTCAGTTGTAGGTATTGACCAGAATGAGCATTTGAGCTGGTTGAAGGTATAGTATTGCATGTCTGTACCTTGATGTTTTGAAATTTATGGTCATCGATTCATTTAAATCTCTGCACATGTACATGTGCATGTGCATAGTGGTTATTTCTGCCCAATATTTAATGCATAAATTGCTATTGATTGCAGTGAGATTCTTCTTTTGTGACACACACACACATACTGGGTTCAGGACGATCCTTGGGCACTTTGATTGGAAGCTGCTTAACGATGCAGATGTTCTGGTTTTGCCCCTGCCCTGGAGTTTTCCTAGAAAACTCTAGTCTTTCGCATTTGGTGCAGTCAGCATCTGTTGTCATGAGAAATGAGAGTGGCAGGCCTGTTTCTTGTATTAAACAACGGAAAGAATGATCATAAACCTTCTCCTGCCTATGGCTAACAAAAATCACTTTTGCAATACTTGGTAATTCTCATGAAGATCAGTCCATAAATTCCATGAATTACAGGATGGGTGTCAACTTTGAGTTTCTAATTTTTTCTGTACATATTAGAAGCACCGATTGACTGTAAATTTTAACATTTTCCAGGCAGCAATAGTGGAGCTCGAGCTGCTATTAGCCTATTAGAAGGAAATTCCCTGCGTGTACTTCTAGCCGTCACTGAGTAGACTTGGGAAGTTTGCTAGGCAACTGCCTTTATTTTGAGTAGACTTTGAAAAATTTTGTGCAAAAATTGATACAAATTGTTAAATTTTGATTAGACTTTAAGAGGCCTCCCATTGTACTCGTAATGCTCTAACCCAACACTCAATTTGGGAAAGTTATTACAAATATCCTATCTCCTATATTTTGCTCTACTTTTGTTCTTTAAATCTGGTCTACTAGATAGATTATAGCACGAGCCAGTGTAACCTACAGATGAACTTGGAACTAGGAATGAAATCAAACTACTAGGATTTAGGAATGACATGAACAATGATATCTAACAAATTAGCTGATGGAAAAGAACAATAGACATCCATGGGCACTAACTCTAACAAAGAGTTGCAAACGACATTACCACAGGCATTAACACAACCGCTATGTACTGGTATCATGCAAAACAAAGAAAGACACTCCTGAAACAATTTTCCTGTTGAAATTTGTTCCTGACTTTCAATCAATCACAAACAAGCTGAAAGTAAGCCATCCATCAAATTCCCCAGAGGTATTCTGCAGTCTGCAGGATGCAAATTAGTCCTGCAACTCAGGTTGCATATGCTAGACTTCATTGTACCATTTGAACATTATAAACCGCCATTAATTCCAGTCAAAGCTCAAAGTTATGTTTGATTTAAAATTTTGAAATTGAGAAACTAATACTATACAGAAGAACAAAAATAGTGGTATTAGACATTCTTATTCTTTCTTTATGTTCACCAAGAGAACAGAACTGCAAGAACGTGCAGTATTCAAAAGAGACAGGGACAGCCATATAAACAAAATCCGCAGCTGGGCAACAAACTCCCTATCTCCAAGCCAATCTCATTTTTTTACAAGAGCGCCATATGGTCGATGGACCTGCAAATGTGAACAAAGGAATATCAATCGGGGCTGAACCCGTTAAATTGTCCAAACTATTCAAGAGATTTTATATATTTCCAGGGCCTAGAAGCAGAGTATCGAAGAGATACCAATCACGGAATCTTTCTTCTTCTTCTTTATTTTTTTCCAAAAGGGACTCAAGCCCTATAACAGAGCATCCAAGAGATACCAAAAAGCAAGTGGCCCCCCGCCCATAACTTCTGTACATTATCAGCTACGGCGTTTTGTTGGTCGAACTGTTTGCCAACCTTGACCTCTACATTTGCAATGGATGATAAAGCCACATTCAGACTTCTTACATTCAAGGGCCTGATTATTGCAAAGCTTACGGCATATATTGCAAGGAAGGGAGTTGTTCATCTTCTCCACAAAAGTGAGAAAGTGTCGATGACCAAAATAATTATAGGTACTCCCAAGCTTAATATATGGGAGTTCCCCAAGAACACATTCAGGATGAAATGAATTGTAACAATCTGCACAATGATAGAACCAATGCTTTGGATGTCTTTTCTCTTCGCATATACCACAATAATGTTGATCAGAATCATCATGGTAGATGAGATTGACGGGGTGTTCATGGAACTTGGACTTAACCTTAGGTGGCTCTGTACTACATCTGAAATCTAAGACGAATTCGCAACCACTCCCGCATCTGTATACACCTTTGTCATATATATTGCTGGAACAAGCACTACAATGGCCTGTATAATTAGGATGAAACAAGAGTAGGTGCTCATGGCTTGGATGCCTCAAGGTGTCTGATAATAAACTACATTGAATGTCAATCTGAAATTCACATCGGTTGCACACGTATGCAAAACCATGGTGAGAACGCAAACAAGCACTGCAAGTACTCACGTCATCAACAACAGCAGGATCTGACTCTTTAAGAGTGAGCTGATGTCTGTGAAATGGGTGTCGCTTTTGTCTGGGCAATTCAGCGCAATTTTTATGGAGAAAAAATAAGCATCTTTCACAGCCATAAAAGGGAGCAGAGACAGGCTTCATGCATGCATCGCAAATATTATCAACTTTCACCTCATCACCAAGAATTAAGAAATGTTCATGGACGGGGAGTTTGATAGATGTCACTATTCCATCCTCTTCAAAGCGAATTTCTTCATTAACATTGAGCCTTTGATCTTCATCATCTAGCTGAGTTGTTCTATACGAAATTTTCTTTGGGATACTTGCCTGAGAAGAATTTTTACATTTCCAATGGATGATAAAGTTGCACCCGAGTTTTGTACATTCAAGAGCCTGATTTATGCAAAGCTCACCGCATATACTGCATGGAGGGCAGTCCCAGATCTTTCTGACAAATGTAAGACGGTGAGGATGAACATGGTGTATGTAAATGCTTCCGAGCTTGATATATGGGAGTTCACCAAGTACACATTGGGGATGAACAGAAGTATCACAATATGCACAGTGATAAAACCAATACTTTGGATCTCTTTCTTCTTCACAGATATCACAATAACATTGGTTAGGATCAACACGATCAAAGTAAGTTAAAGTAAGAAGGTGTTTGTCATACTTGTAGGAAGCCGTGCGCGGTAGTTTGATACATTTAAAACTCAAGGCAAATGATTCACAATGCTTGCATCTATATGCACCTGTTCGAAATGTTATGTGCTCGCCAGAAGCACTGCAATTCCCTTCATACCTGTGGTCAAGATACAGATGATGCGCACCATGACTTTCATGCTTCAAGGTGTCCGATAATAAACTGCAGTCAATGTCAATGTGGAAGTTGCATTTTTCACAATTGTAGGTAAATCCATGATGAAGTTGTAAACAAGCGCTACACGTTCTTGGGTATTCTGCATTATTTGGCTTGTAGAGAACGAGCGGGTGCCGATGTAGTGGATGTTGCTTTACACTAGGCAATTCAACACATTTTTTATGGAGAAAAAATTGGCATTGTTCACAACTGAAGAAAGGAGTTGAGAGAGGCCGCATACAGCCGTTGCAACTCCTATCATCTTTCACTTCACCCCCAAGGGTGAGAATCAAGATGTGTTGGTGAAAGGCATGTTTAATCACAGCTGCTATTACATCCTCTCCATGTCTTACCTCCTCAATGACACTAGTGATCAAAGATAAAGCTCCCTTGGACCTCTGATCTTCATCATCCGGATTAGTTTCATCCCAAATGTAATCATCTGTTGCACATCCCACATGAGCTATATACTGGTGACATATATAACAATAATAACTCCCATACTCTGTATTTACTTCCTCCTGACAAATGTTGCACATCCGCTTGTTAGATTTCTTTTGTCGAAGAAAATGTTGAAAAGTTATTCGATGAGGGTGTCGCATTATTTTGACAGCGCTTGGCAACCTAATGCAATTCTTGTGAATCACAAGGTCGCATTCACTGCATACATAAGGAGTGCGATCTCCATTGATGCCACAGAAATCACAGGTGAACGAGATGGGCCTCAAGAGAAGCTTGAATGGGTGCTCATGAGTTTCAACTTTAATATCGCGCGGAAGGGAGACATCCTCAACGTCTTCAAGCAGGTTGCCAAAGTCGCAATCAGAGCAGTAATAAACAAATCCCTTACATTGTTTTTTGCACAAATAGCAAGAACATCCCTTTTGATGACTTGGTGGCTCTGCCAAAAGAACAAGAGAATGTTTGCGATGGGAAGAGTGATCAATCTCGCGAGGAAGCTGAGCACATTTCTTATGAAGGTGGAACTTGCATTCAACACAGCTGTAAATAGGACCTGAGAGTACTTTCCCACACCCACGGCAGGAGCCATTGACTTCATCACCATGCTTCTCCACGAAGATCAATTGATGCACGTGACTAAAATGTTGAATCACAAGAGTCTTTTCAGTATTGAGTGGTAAAAGCAGCGCGCAGGTGATGTGAAGATTGAATTTACAGGAAACACAGTGATAAATAAGTCCCCGCAAACCGCTGTTACAGAAACTACAAGTAGCTTGAGAAGGATTCAGCCATTCTGCTTGAAGAACGAGAAGATCTTCGCAAAAGCAATGAAAGGGGTGACCAAATTTAAGGGGTAGCTGAGCACATGTTTTATGAAGGTGAAACCCACAATCGATGCAGCTGTAAATTGGACCTGATAGAAGCTTTCCACAAGCAGAACAAGGATCTTTGATTTCATTCTTGTGCATTTCAAAGAAGGTCAATGGATGCTTGTGGCAAAAATATTCAAGTTTAAGGAACTTGCCAGCAAGGAATTGCTTAAGCAAAGCACATCCGGTGTCAAGATAGAAGTTACAAGAAGAACAGTGATAAACAAATGCTGCGCAAATAGAGTGACAAAAATTGCAAATCCTTACGGTTGAAGGAAAATTTGGTGATATGGGTAGAAGAATGAGAGGGTGTGAAGGGTGGAAGGGATGATTCAATTCCAGGGGTAGCTCTGCACATTCCTTATGAAGGTCAAACTTACTACAATCCAAACACCTGTAAATCGGACCTGATAATGGTTTCCTGCATCCCTGGCAATCACCGTAGACTTTCTTGTTATACTTTTCATTGAAGATCAATGGGTGTTCGTGGCTGAAATGTTCAAGTTTTTCAAAGTTTCCAGCAACGGATACTTGAAGATTAGCACAGTTGACGTCCAGGTGAAATTCACAAGCAGCACAGCGGTAAACGAATCCCATACAAAGCCAGCCACAGAAATTACAAAAGCATCTAACATAGGGTGCTTTTGCAAGAAGAATAAGAGGGTGCGGAGGGTGAAAGGGATGATTAATCTTGGGTGCTAACTTAGCACATGTCTTGTGAAGATAAAATTTGCATTCGAATTCAGGGCAGCAGTAGCCCAGATCCCTGACTTCTTTCCAACACCCAGAGCAACGAGCCGTATCGTACTTGTTCCTCCGCCACGAGGATTCCAGCAGATGTTGATGGCTAAAATGTTCAACCATCTCCCTCTTGCCCTCTCTCTTCGCACTCATTCTTAACAGCTCAGATCTCTCCTTAACCCCTTAGGAGAATTAGACAGCACTGGGCCGTAGTTGCCTTTCTTTTAAATCATATAAGAAAATACTACCATATATATAGTCAATGTAGATACTTATCTGATTGGTTGTTAGTGATAAAGACAACTTGCCCTGGGCTGTTTGACCACGTTTGTTGAAGATTAGAAATTTCGGACAAGTTTAAGTGACTCCGGGTGCAACTGACTTTAAATATCTGTCATCGTCAGGAACGCTAAGTCAATCACAGAATCTGTTTCCGTTCCCAGTAAGAAGTATTTGCCGCCCTAGCCCGAAGGTTAAAATAGTAGGTAGGTCATTTCTGGATCTCCTCTGTTTCTGTTTTTCTTTCTTTTGTTTTTATTCAATGACCGATGAAAGAAGCGCGAGGATTTTGTTTCAAACTCAGTCCAAAACAGCAATTCAGGTCCAAACCCATTAAATCAACACCAAAGGCATAGTAAAACCCCAACGGCCTAAATTCAAAGCACAAGTCACCTGAATCTTCTTCTGCAGAAGCCATGAAGCTGCTGTCTCTGAACTATGATCACAAAGCACTACCTCTTAAATCCATTCACTCTCCCAAAACCACTTACCCAAGAACCATTCAATCTTGCTCTCTCAGGCAGGACCTCAAAGGCCGGACTGTTGCTGTAAGCACTTCTTAACTTGCTTTTATTTTTTCTTCGTTGTATCACATTTTTCGTTGTTATCTCCAAATTGTGACTTCTTTTACTAAGCTTAATCACAATTCAAAGAAGAGGATTTTGCACATTATCTGCGTGCTTCATCCTGATTAGTACTAGCATTAAGATTGGTTTTAACTAAAAGCTTAAATTTTGGTTCCAAGTTGAAGGAGTTGCAATGCTGAAAAGGAACACAACGAGAGTTTGGATTTAGATTAATGGGTCATTTTTCTTAGCGGAAATAGTTACCTAAAACGTGCTTGGATATTCACAAAAGAAGCAATATCATTGATAGCCAAAGGTGTCCACTGCAATTAATTTATTATATTCGCTTTTCCAGTTTTGCGGATTTCTTTTCTCTTGTATAATTTCTACTTGTTGGAATTTCAACCTATCATAATGTGCTTAAGGAGTAGGCCCGCTTCACTTGAGAGAGGAATAAGTGAAGACAAAGGAAATGAATTATATACTGTAAAATAACAGCGATAAGCAGTTCAGGCGGTAGATAGCTAGCCTTGTGCACTTCAGAGACGAAAGCAAAATTATGCAACTTGAATGTTGTCTTATCATCTGAAGCTGTTAAGGAAACTGGCATCATAGAAATTCAATTTAATTCTTTTTTTAAAAAGAAAAATTGGAATCTCTACCCTATTTAATCTTGTTTAAGTACTTTCCAGTCATTGTATGTGTGGCTTTCTCTCATTGGCACACAATGTGTTGTTGAAGGATTCTTTTAATGCAAAAACAATTGATATATCACAGTTGAATTGCAGGTAGTTGGCTTGGGAACATCTGGAAAAGCTGCAGCTAGGCTTGCTCTTACTCGGGGTGCTTCAGTTATAGGTATAGACCAAAATGAGAATTTGAGTTTGTTGGAGGTACACTATTGTCTACTCCTTCATGCTCTGAAATTTATTGTGGTCACTAAAAATCTCTTCATATGTGCATGTGCACACTGGTTCTTTGTACCGAATTTTAATGCATAACTTGCTATTAATTGCAGCAAGATCCTTCTTTTGTGACACTGACACAAACTGGGTTAAGGACAATCCTTGGCCACTTTGATTGGAAGCTGCTTAATGATGCAGATGTGGTGGTTGTTTCTCCTGGAGTTCCCCTAGAAAACTATGGTCTTTCGTGTTTGTTGCAGTCAGTAAGTTCATGTCTTTATTTTAGGAATCTGTTTTCATGAGAAATAAGGGTTGGCAAGCCTATTACTTTTATGTGAACAACAGAAAGACTGACTGTAGCCCTCTTAGCTATAGCTAACAAAAATCGTTTTTGCAGCACTTGGTAATTCTCATGAACATCAGTTTATAAAATTTTATGACTAATAGGATGCAGTTAAATAATTGTGTCTTTTATGGAAACTACTTATTTGATGCTTTTGTATGTTCATTTACAATTCATTCACACGAATTGCATTGAACAGCACGTACTGACATAAGTGAAGTTACAATAGGACTTTTGCATTTTGGCATCTTTGTTCCTACAGAATATGGAGGGTAATATTGTGATTTTTATCTTGCATTGCTGCCTAATTTCATTTGCGAAGTGAACAAAAAGGACTGTAATTATGCTTCTATAAACTTTTCATTCCTGCTATGCTCAAGTTAATAATTTTTTTATAATCATTTCTGTCTATATGCAGGGAAAACAGGTCATGTCTGAGTTGGACTTTGCAGCAGAAGTTCTCCCAAAAAGTGTCAGAATTTTGGCAGTGACAGGAACAAATGGGAAATCCACTGTTGTAACTTATGCTGGACAGGTTCCTCTACTATTTGGTCATATTGTCTTTGTATCATATTATCTTTGTATTAATGCATTATTCTTGTTGTGTATTCTTGATATTAAAAGGTCTCACGTTGCTAGATGTCTAAGATAAGTTGTTATAAAAGAAGACACATGATCACTCTTAGTGGAACCTGAAAAGTAAGAACTGAAATGAAGTAACATGCCTTTTGAAAACAGGTCTTGTTTAGAATTAGAGGAACACTGCCTCAAACATATATTTTTTAATTGACACCAAGTTAGCTCTTTTATCTTCAAAAGCTGCATTATCCATGATTCCATGTAACCGTCACTTGCTGTAAAATGAGGGTTCTTCTCGTCCTTCCCAGTTCACTTTCTTTTACGTATGACAATTAATCCATGGAGCAAAGGGCAATTGAAACCAAGACTTCCTCCTCCATCCTGTTCTTATGGGGGAAGAAATGCCCTCTGACCTATGGCCATGGCAGTATTGACAAGATAAAAGCTATAGTAATTGGGGTAGCTTTATATTCCTGTCTTTCTGAGCATTAAGTTTTTTTGTATAAGCTCGCAACACTCTTCCTGTGATTTATGTTTATCTTGATCATTTGATGGCAGATGCTTAGTCATTTTGCTATTGAAACATTTGTGGGGGGAAACCTTGGAAATCCACTCTCTGAGGTTGCCTTTCAGTGTTTCAAATTGCCATCAGAAGAATGCAAGCTTAAGGTGAGTCTCGTTGATGTTCTCCTTTTTCTGAATGATATCTTATCGTGCGATTCACTTATTTTCTCAATCTGCTTTTTTAGAATCATAAATGTCCATCATCTCCTTAAAGTCACTGTCAACTATCAGTTTCTAATTTTCTCTAATATATAGAAGCACCTATAGACTGTACATTTTGACATTTTCCAGGTTGCAGTAGTGGAGGTCAGCAGCTATCAAATGGAAATTCCCTGTGTGTACTTCTGCCCTACTGTGAGTAACATAGGGAAGTTTGCTTGACAACTGCTGAAGTGCTTTTATTTATTAATTTTTAACTTTTAATATGGTGATATGAAACATTTTTGTAGGTTTCTGTGGTATTAAATCTTACCCCTGATCACTTAGAAAGACACAAGACAATGCTGAGTTATGCAGCAACTAAGTGTCGTTTATTTTCTCACATGACGAACACCAAGTTGGGACTTCTTTCATTTGGTATGTTCCTTTTTGACACTGCATAAGGAAGTAATCCTTGTTTATTTTATTCCACTTCCACCCTATTCCATATTCATGAATTGTGGACTTGTAACCCCCTGATGTGTCTAAGGGTCAATTGTCATGGAGATTGCAGTTGCTCTTTCTTTTAACAGCTAACCACATTTTCCTTTTAGGGAATCAGCACTTGGATAAAGCAATTAGGAAATATTGGAACAAATTTAATCTCGCTTGGATAGGAGCTTTTCCGGGAGTGGAAGTAAGATATATTACTTTACTTGTAGTCATTGGGAAAAGTTTGTATTTTAGCCATACTTTAATCTCTTTAAATGCCATTTTTATAGTCTAGTTCAAGTCCCTAATAGATATATTGGTGGCCCAAATACATAGATGGTCGAATATTTGGTATTCTGGTTGTAGGGCAAAGCATTAGGAAATTAAGTTGCTCTAGGCTGTTGTAACATTGACATTGCTAGGTCCTTTCTTCACTAAATAATAAAATGAAAATTGCCAAGAAAAAGCCCATGAATTTTAATGCTGAGAATCACACTTATTTTCTTAGAACCACTTGTTATAAAAATTGGTATGGAAAGTATAATTTTTGTAATCAGTTGTCATTAATTTGCATGGGATGTTGATGGTAATTGCTTGTACGGGAAAGATTGATATGGAGGCAAAAATTGCCAGCTTTGAAGTTCCTGATATAGGAGTTGCATCACAACTGCAACTTGGTGGCATGAGAGCTAAAGGGAAGCACAACTATTGTAATGCTGCAGTGGCTGCATTGTCTGTGGCTGGACTGGATGTTGGAGTGGATGTTGAAGCCATCAATGCAACAATTGAAAAACTGAGGGCACCACCTCATCGAATGCAAATTGGTAAGCATCATAATTCCAATGGACATAGTTGGGGTATTCTTGATGGTTCTGCTTAGCTAAACTATATAGGTGTCATAACGTGCGGGTCTGAAAACTCGATCGCTAGACGTGGATGACTTAGAGAGTCGAGCTATCTTGGAATCTTTTTTTTAAAACTATAAACATGAATTAGATGAATTTCTATTTTATGAACGTGATGAAAAAGGGTAAAATTCTCAAGCTTTTTAATTTAATTTTATTTTTGATCTGTTTTCAAAGAATTAGGAACTGATAATAACAAGAGTTAAATTGTTGTGCTTTTTATATGCTTTTGTGGAACAAATTATGCACATGTGATGCGAGTGAAAAATGTTGGTCATCTAATAATAATTGTCATAAGGAATTTTGATTCATAAAAGTTGAGCATCTGATTACATTTCCATTTACATCATTGATTTAAAAAAAAAAAGATCAACTTGATCATATTGGTCTTGTAATATCTTGAGGTGGCCTATTAAATACTCATTAAGCTCGTCTTTTGAAAAAATCTCCCTCCTAAGCTCTTTAGTCTTGTTTGCCATTTTCTCGCTTTGAAGGCTACCTCTTTCATTTGTATCAATATCCATTCCATTTTAAATTGCTTCCTTTGGAGGTCTTGCTCATACAAGTCTCCAATTTCTCGTATCCGAAAGTAATCTTGTTTGCTGGTTTCATATTGTTCTTTATAGCCCTCCATGGTTGCTTCCATTAAATTACAATCGCTCTTGAGTTCTTGTATGGTTCGTTCCTGTAATTTTATCCTGTTTTATGAGGTATTATTAGCGGTTTGCATTCCTTGAATTCTGACAATTAAAGATGAACATGTCGTATTTGAACTTTCAAACTTGTTTTTTCACTCATTTCGAGGCTTCTTTCTTTACTTCCTCTAATTCAGCTTCGTATTTGCATTTCATATTCATCATTTTTATCTCAAGTTTTCTTCTAACTAGCTCATTTTCTACGAGAATATCTTGAGATTCTAGACCAACAGGGAATTTGGATGCACTTTTTGGAGGACATACGACATCTTTTACTCGTTGGGTATGCTAAGCTAAATATCTAGTGGTGACCTCATCAGTGAACCTTCTTTGATTCGCCCTACTTGTTTTTTTTCATACTTGAATAATATCTTTGATCTTTTTAAGGGTTATCGGCTCTTTGTACGTGAACTTTAGTTGGTTGAGCTTGTGTGTCATTGGTACAAATTGCTCAGATCCAAATTGCCTTCGTACCATTATTGAAAAATAACTAATTACTCTCCAAAGTCCCATTAATGGTACTCATGGTTCATCTCCACACTTGTACATCACTTGCATCCTAGGCATCTAGGGAGCCCTTCAAGTCACTTTCACATTTACAAGCCTCTGAAGTCTTGCAATTCATTCTTCTTTTTTCTTGTAAACTGGCCATTCACTTTCGCAGAATACGCAGATAGGACAACTTTATGAGAGGAACGCTTTTTGGAATCTATCAACCTTGCACTCAAAGTGGCTCTTTATCTATATAGTGAAAAGCTGGACACAACCGATGAAACGTCTTTCCCTCTTCCAACGATAATAGTTCAATGACCTCAATGTCTCAGCTATGACGGTAGGAGTGGGGTTGATGTTCCTTGTTACTTGGTCGAAAAAACTATGATTGAGACTTTAACATATCCTAAAATTTTCGAGAAAATTATCAACCTATATATTGTCAAGGCAAAGGCAAGATAACCTTGTTCATCTTCTGTATGTTTCTTAATATAACTATTCAGGAAACTTCATGAAAGGCACTTAGTATCTTTTTTTTTTTTCAAGTTTTGATCAACCTTTTCAGTTGTGACATTTAACAACTTGGCTAATTTCCTCCGATACCTTGTCTTTTGAACTCTCTAGTATACTTTGTCAGGTTGCATTTGGTCTATATGAAGTAATGATGAGTACTCCTCTATTATCGGTGTCATATCGACTTTATTGAACACGAAACACCAATAAGAAGTATTCTAAAACTGAGTGATTGCCCTAAGTAACTGATCATCCACGTGCACATAGAGAAGCCATGTGATGTCCCCATACTTGTTGCAGAAACTCTCGATTATTGCGCCTCTATTGCTCCCAAATATCTTTTATTTCTGAAAAGTTGTTTTGTTTAAGATCAAGATGAATCTTCTCTGGGAGAGTCGGGATATGCCCCTTGGTCAGACAGTTCTTCTCGTTTTGTTGAGCTTGTCTCATTTGTAGTTCGACCTTATAGTCATTTCTGTACTTATTGAGTGAGCTAACCGATGACGATGCCATAGATGTAATCAAGATTCCTTTAGTCAACAGTTATTGTATAGCCAATATTTCGCTATATGCAATGATGCAAATGGGTGCATGACAAATGAAAGAAAGAGGAAAAGAATATTCAAGTTAGTACAGTGAATTACATTAACTTGCATTAGAAATAAAAATGGGAACTATTGTCATGGGTATTTATCACGTCGTTGGACGTAATCTACTCCATGATTCTTATTGTTTTAGTGAGGAATTTAAAGTAGAGGGTGTAAAAGGAGTTCGTTTATGTGTGCCTAATCCAAGGTCATATTCTTTAACGCACGGGTGAGGCTCTACTTAGGGACAGGGCACTTACAACACTCTATATGTTAAGTTTGGTTTTGAATGAGGCTAAAGGTTTCCAAATTGTTCCTCATTGTGATCCATTTGGATTATTAAGGCACCTCGATCCTCACCCATTACAGGTTTCGAATGGATTAGGTTCAATTTGAGTGAGAGTGTTTGTTAGCCCGTGCGGAGGTTATCAGCTCACGAGAGCGTAGCTACTAAACTCCTTCCTAAAAAGGACAGAGCCCGGGTAGAAGGCTCATGCATGAATGCAACATGTGTTGTGTGTGTGAAGGAACGTACCAACCTTTGATGGACAATGTCACATCCCTCTATCCTAAATTCTCCACAATAAAAAAGTAATAAAATAATGACTATAAAACAATTAATGCACAAAACCATAAAGCATAAAACAAATGCTCGAATTTAAAGGAAACACAGAATTATTTAGGGTTTAAGATAACTTATGATTAATTACAACTTGGCGACTCCACTTGGGAAAAAAAAGAGTCGAGCCATAATTAATGAGACAAGCTCAACAAAACGAGGAGAACTATTTGTCCAAAGGGCATATCTTGATTTTCCCAAAGAAGGTTCATCTTGATATCAAACAAAACAACCTTTTAAAGATTACAAATATTTGGGAGTAGTGGAGGCACAATAGCCAAGACAATTTTCGCAACAAGTATGGACACATCGCATGGCTTCTCTATGTGCACGTGGATGATCAGCTATTTAGGGTAATTACTTAATTTTGGGATTCTTCTTATCAATGTTTCGTGTTCAATGAAGTCGATATGACACTGACAATAGAGGAATACTAATCATTGCTTCATATAGACCAAATGTAACTTGACAAGGTATACTTGAGAGCTTAAAAGACAGGGCATCGGAGGAAACTAACCAAGTTATTAAGTGTCACCACTGAAGAGGTTGATCAAAATTTGAAGAAAAAAAGAGATACTGAGTGCCTTTCATGGAGTTTCTTAAATAGTTATATTAAGAAACACAAGGAAGATGAACAAGATTATCTTACATTTACCTTGGCAATATATGGGTTGGTGATCTTCCCGAAAATCTTAAGATATGTTGAAGTCTCAATCATAGATTTCTTCAATCAAGTAACAAGGAACATCAACCCAGCTCCTGCCATCATATTCGAGACATTGAGGTCGTTGAACGATTATAGTTAGAAGGGAGAAAAGAGTTTCATCGGTTGTGCCTAGCTTCTCACTATATGGATAAAGAGCCACTTTGACTGTAAGGTTGATAGATTCTAAAAAGCGTTCCTCTCATCAAGTTGTCTTATTCGTGAATTCTGCGAAAACGAATGGCCAGTCTACAAGAAAAATGAAAAATGGATTACAAGACTTTAGAGGTTTGTAAATGTGGAAGTGACTTAGATGGCTCCCTAGATACCTAGGATGCAAGTGATGTACAAGTGTGGAGATGAACCATGGGTACCATTGATGGGATCTTGGAAAGTAATTAGTTATGCTCCAATAATGACACGGAGAAAATTCGGATCCGAGCAATTTGTACTAATGATACACAGGCTCAACCAACTAAAATTCACGTATGGAGAGTCGAGAACCCGTAAGAAGATCCAATATATTATTCAAGTATGAAAAAAAACAAGTAGGGTGGATCAAGAAAGGTTCACTAATGAGATCACCACTAGATATTTAGCTTGGCATGCCTAACGAGTAAAAGCTGTCGTATGTCTTTCAGAAAGTGCATCCAAATTCCTTGTTGGTATAGAGTTTCAAGATATGCTTATAGAAAATGAGCTGGCTAGAAGAAAACTGAAGATAAAAATGATGAATATGAGTGCAGATATGAAGTTGAACTAGAGGAAGTAAAGAAATAAGCCTCGAGAAAAGTTCTAAAGGTTTTGATGAACAAAATGAGTGAAAAACAAGTTTGAAAGTTCAAATGCGACATGTTCATCTTTGGTTGTCAGGATTTAAGGAATGCAAGCCGCTAATAATACCTTGAAAAACAAGATACAATTGCAGGAACGAACCATATAAGAACTTAAGAGCAATTGTAACTTAATGGAAGCAACCATGGAGAGCTATAAAGAACAATATGAAGCTAGCTGGTAAGATTACTTTCGAATGCGAGAAATGAGAGACTTGTATGAGCAAGACATCCGAAAGAAGCAATCTGAAATGGAATGGATATTGATGTAAATGAGAGAGATAGCCTTCAAAGTGATAGAAATGGCAAACAAGACTGAAGAGCTCAAGAGGGAGATTCTTTCAAAAGATAAGCTTAGTGAGCACTTAATAGGCCATCTCAAGATAGTGCAGGACCAGTATGATCGAGTTGGCCTTTTCTTTTGAAACCAATTATGTAAATGAAGATGTAATTAAATGCTCAACTTTTATGAATCAAGATTCCTTATGACAATTGTTGTTGGATGATCAATATTTTTCACTCCCATCACAGGTGCATAATTTATTCCACAAAGGCATATGAAAAGCACAACAATTTAACTCTTGTCATTATCAGTTCCTAATTCTTTAAAAATAGATAAAAAATAAAAGTAAATTAAAAATCTTGAGAATCTTACCCTTTTTCATCACATTCATGAAATAGAAATGCATCTAATTCATATTTATGGTTTTAAAAAAAGGATTCAAAGATAGCTCGACTCCCTAATTTATCCACGTCTAGCGGTCGGGTTCCCGGACCTACACGTTACAACAATAGGGGTCTTAAATTGTTAAATCTAACTTGAAATTTTCCTGCCATGCCGAATTAGACTATAGAATTGCTGAATTTGTACCTTTGCTGAAATGCATCTAGCACCAATCATGCTACGGCTAGACCACATCTTAACAGAAACCTTTTGAACCTTGCACCATTTCCCTCCTAAGAAGGGTAACAACTGCTAAGCCAAGCTTGGGTTGTTTCCACTAATAGAAACTGTTCCAGAGATACATTCACCTTCTGGACAGAGTTAAAGAAGGTTTTAATAAATCATGAAGACTAAAAATAGTTGTGCTTTAGCTGAAGGCATTAGCCCTGACAATTCTAGCGAAGAAATGACATTTTGTTTGACATTCTCTTTTTCCTTTTCTACTTTTGTTTAATGGTAGCAGACTTATTAGAATTTATGGTGGTTGTGCTGAGTTTTCTAGCCTTGTTATGTTTGTAAAATCCCTCATCAAATTTATTGGCATTATATGTAGATGAATATGGTCGTCTTAATTTTGTCTGCTATGCAAGTTATAATATCATAAAGGTCTTGTTTGAGAACAATAAATAAGAAAAAGCTTCTACTATTATGTGCCAGTGCTCAAGTGGTATCAAGCTGATCTTTAATTTGGAATTATCTATTAGAGCATAACACATGTCCAATGTAACAAAAAAAATTGCCACCTAAGGAAGTTGAACAGCATAATTGATGCTATTTACAAGTTAAGTTGTTGTCACAATTAATCACTTATCTCATTGTCTTTTAACAATAGTCCAAACAGGTAGGTTTTTCTACCTCTGAAACGATTTGCATGTAAATGCAACACTTAGAGCTTGTTTGGCCTAGTTTTTTTTTAACTTAAAAACTATTATTAAGCTTTTATGAAAAATAATAATTTTTAGAATTAAGCTAAAACTGTTTGGTAAATTGTTTAACAAAATAAATTATGTAAGCTCTAATTTCAGTTAAAATTACCATAAAGGGTATTCATGTCATCTTCAATCACCTAATAAGTTATAACGTAATGTTTTAAATTTATATATAATTTCAGATGTTAAAATCGAAGAAATCAATAAAAAAAGAAATAACTTTCAAACTTGTATAGTAGCAATAGTATTAGATTTTTATTGATCTAACAAGCAATCGGACCATGATGCTTCAATTTAAAAAAAAAAAAGAGAAAAGAGGAAACGATGTATTTAATAGTAAAATTTTTTTTGGTGAAAAAGAGAGAATCTTTAAAAAGTATTTGAATACAGTTTTGAATTTTAGATTTTTTTTCTCTCAATCTTTGTAAGAATAAAAAAATTCTAGATTTTGATATTCTGTTGTTGGGTCTTCTGTTTTTTTTATTAGTTTTTGTAGAGAGAGGTAGAGAAGGGGAAATTATGATTTACATTGAAGAATGGTAATTTGTAGAGGGAAAGAGAGGAGAGGGAGATTAATTGAGAGGGGTATTTCCTAAAAATTAATGTGTTTTTAAAAGAAGATAAGAAAAAGCTCCTCCCTGGAGCTTTCTTTTAAGCTCTTTTTTTAAAAATTTTGTTTTTAAAAAAAAAGTTGTTTTTTTTTAAAAGCTTCTCAAAAGATCATGTTTGACCTGGATTTTACTTTTAAGAGGTAGATAAGTTGAAAGAAAGCTAGGCCAAACGTGCACTTAGTGAAGTTAATTCCATCATATATGTTGAGTTTGAGCATTTAAACTGCTAATTTTTTATGAGCTAATCTTTAGATTATCTGCCTAGTTCCTGAGCTTTTAGCAGGACACTGCTCCTTTCTGATTCTTGGCAAGTTGTTCATCATGTAGTATGCAAGGATATCCATGGGCTTACATGGGTGGATGACAGCAAGGCAACAAACGTTGAAGCTGCATATGCAGGACTTACGGGTCTGAAGGGACAAAAGGCAGTGATTCTACTTGGTGGCCTTGCTAAGGTTGGATATTTTGCTTTTATTCTGTTTATACTTTTCTTTTCATGACTACTTTGGTGCCTTTGATGTTTGGCTGCAAAACTTAGCAAAACGTGATGTTTGTTCCCCCTTTTTGGCATCATAAAATTGAATTAGAGCATTGGATGTGGCTGAACTTGGACTTTGCTTACCATCCCAAACATGATATTGGTTGAGTCATGAGATAATGCCTTCTTTTACATTTTCTGTTTCTTAATTCTCTATAAGACTTTCATAGGCAGTTATACATACTATAACCATGCTGAATATTGGTAGATTGTTTTTTAATGTTCACTTTGCAGGTCTTACATGGACCAGCATCAAATGGTTTTGAACAATTGATAGAGCCACTGAAGGGCCATAGATGTGTAATAACTGTATGTGAGATGTTTCTTCTTGATATATGCTCGTTTGCTATGTATTGATTTCAGTTTCCAATTCAAAGTTCTTACTTCCTGTGTTTCTCCTCCTTTTTATTTTTGTGCATTGTTTCTAAATTGCTTTTGTGTGAACGCCCAAAGTTTGGGTCTTCAGGATCCCTGATTCATGACACGTTGTCCAATAATGGTCTTAGCATTCCTTGTATTCAAGCCTCAAATCTGAAGGACGCAGTCAAACATGCTAGGAAGATGGCAAAGCATGGTTTGTTCTCTTCAAATATAGATTGTAGTTTATTATGTTCTTTTACTCATATGGTCATATTTCCTTTCTAAGATAAGCTAATTGTCTATCACACAGTTGTGCCAGGTTGCAATCATTATGCTTATTTAGTTTAGATTCATGATCCTTCTTAGGCAGTACTATTATGTATTTCAAGTTGTTTGCCATGTAACATATATCACATACTCTTGAGTTGTATAAAGAGAAAAGCTAAAGGTGAAAATATCATAATAGATTATAAAATAGGTGCTCTTGCTTTTGAAACATTCTTGAGCATAATCTCAGAAAATAAACTTTTAACATAAAAAGTCAAAATAAGAAAGTGGAAGAGAAAGAGAACAGATTAAAATATCTTGCTTCTAATTCTAACAGCTAAGTTTGCCTTCCAGTGCTTCATTATTGCCGCCTAGGATTTTGGGTTGTTGGTAGTGATGATGACATTGCATTATTCATATATATCGACATTGATGCAGGTGATGCCATTGTTCTAAGTCCTGGTTGTGCTAGCTTTGACGAATTCAAAAATTTTGAGCACCGAGGGTTGGTTTTCCAGGAGCTGGCCTTATCCTCATAATACATTTTCAATGGTTATGAACTGTGCATTAAAAAATCAACTCTTGCAGTTGATGATAACAGGTTCGTAACGGATTTTTCTGTAAGCTCTAAATGTCTAGAAGAATGATCAAAGGATTCAAAGCATTAGTCATGCTTGAATTGGCGTTATGGGGAATATATTATTTGTCTTTTGAAGTTTTCCATAGAATGAAGTATTTCAATTCACCAGAGACGATCATGTATATGCAATATATCCCTGTTTCCAACTTCTTGTTGGGCATGAGCATAAGCCTTTGAATATGCCAATGTCTCTGTGACTCCTTTTGTTGCTAAATTGGTGAATTATCTACAATATGTAGGGAGAAGGTATGATCACAAGTTGTTTTGCTCTTGTACGTACCGTCTCTGAATTGTGATGGTGTAACACAATTGGAGGATCTTAGGCTGACTTTTCCTTGAACTGCAGGTAGAGAATCAAAGAAGAGCCCTTAAGCATTCATTATGGACGCAATTTCGAGCATGCAGAGAGAGCTATCATGTGTCTTTAAGGGTTGCTTTTAATCGTTTCATTTACTGGTGGAAATGCGGCAAGGTCTAGATTGGCAGGTTAACGTTTCTTTCATCAGCAGACTGCTAGCAACTCTATACATGGAGAGTTGAAGAAAGCTCAGATTCCTGTTAGGGATGTGACTGAATAGCGGTATAGCAAGGCAAGAATACCTTAATTATGTGTGTAATTGAAGCAGCTGTAAATCATTTCACAAACCTGGAGCTTCCTCTTCTGTGTGTAATCAAAAGCTCTGTCTGCATGGTTTTGTTACTCTTTTGATATAAAAAAAAAAAAGAAAAGAAAAGAAAATTGTAGATATTCCTTCCTAGTTACTTTCTACTACGCAATGACTTTGTTTATTACACCTCCCTGAGTTTTACCATGAAGAATTCAACTTATTTGAAGCAATGACAATGAGTGCACCTTCTTGGAAGAGTTAAGAGTTGGTTTTGGATTTAAATAATTTTTCCACATCTGATACGCTATGTCCTGCGTACGCGTACGCCCTTCAAAACTATGCTGCTATCACAATTTTTATATCAAATCATTAGAATCTATAATTAATTCAGTTTAATTCAAATAATAAAGAAAAAAACATAATATTTAAAAAATTTTCTAAACTATTTTAAAAAGTTACATAAATCTTAATTTTTTATTATGTTTAATTAAATTTTTATATTTTTATTTTTATCAGATAAATATTTTATAATTAATTAATAATATTAATAAAAATATTATTTATTATTTTATATTCATATGACTATTAATGTAACGGTAAAAAAAATACAATATGATCGTATTGTTATTTTTTATGATTATGATGCGTTAGTTTATTTAGTCATATATATATATAATTTAAAATAAAATTTAAAATTTTATTAAATTTTTATAAATATTAATTCTTTTATATTTAATAATTTAAAAGATACGAATCTCATATTATTAAAAAAATAAAAAAAATATTTAAAAGACATGTCCTCTGCACGAGAACATGTACCGGTAAGTTTCGGCCCGTGAGATAGATAATGTAAATAAAAACTATTTAAAAGTAAAGTATGATTCGAGAAAGGGATTAAATCCAGAGAAGACTGGAATCCCTACCCTCACCGTATTAAGCCTTGAAGGCTACCACTGTCGCTTAATCGAAAGAGAGAAACGTGAGCGTATCTGAGAATCCAAAATCCAAAAATGAATCGAAACAAGTTTTAGAAAGAGAAGCCAAAAAATCCATTGCTTGTGTATACCGAAAAGTGCAATTCTCTCTTATTCCCAAGTAATTCATTCTTTGCTTTCTCTTCTCTTTTCTTTTACATTCCTTTCACGATCATTTATATTTCCTTTTCCCATTTCTTCCTTTTCTTTTATCATTTTCCCTTTTTCTCAATTCAACAGGTTCGCATTTCAGCTTTCTTTTCTCTACTCAGCATTTTCTTTTTCTTTTTTTTTTTCCAATTTATATGCTAAGCGATTAAAATGTAACGTTTTCGTTTCTAATTTGTTTATATTCTCACAAATTTTAACTATACTTTCTGATTATTACTGCATTTTATCTAATCTTATTTAATCCGGTCTCTCTTGTTTATTTTTGGACATTTCTGCTATTTATATTGTGGATAGATATCAAATAATTACAAAAAAAAAAAAAAACCCATGATGCAATTAAGGGGAAACAAGGAAAACCAGAAAAAGAGAGTGCAAACCTGGTTGTTAGTTGTTTAGGTGATAATATGGTCGATTTAATCGTGCAATAATAGAATCAGCATTGGTAATAATAGGAGAATCGTGCCGGTCTAGGTTGTTTCCATAAGATGCTAAGAGAGCAATAAGCATGAATGTGGCAAAAGGATGGTAATATTCATATATGATATCAAATTGAATAAATTTATGTTGTGTTAAAGTTCTCCACATCTAGCCTCTAGGGATATGACTTAAAGAAACTTTAGCGGTTGAAAGTAGCGTGAAAGAAAGTGAAATGATCATCCTGTTCTTCTGTTTTGCTTCTTGATGTTTTGCTAATTGCTTGGTATCTTAACTTTCTCTAAGTAAACACTTTCTTTTCTTTTATGGGAAAATTTTTCTTTAGTTATTCTGACATGGTATTGAGTGGTATAAAGGAGGCTTGACTTGACAATGAACCTAATATGATTTTTGGCCAGGGTTCTCAGATTGACATGAAATTTTAAAGCTAACATTCAGTTCAGATCTTCAAACTGAGAATTGAACATTCCAAACTCAACAGTCAACCTAATTCGTTCTTTGGCTTGGCCCGTTCAGGTTGCCATGAATCTTATGGCCGAGAATGAGGTTAGGACAACAATTGAGCTAACACAAAATGAAGTTGCTTCATTTTTATTTCTGAGATAACTCTGTTGTCTGTATGTAATAAGATAGAGTAGTCTCTTGTACTGCTTTTATATAGATAATAATAAGAATAATTATTACTATTCAAAAAAATAATAATAAGAATAATTATTCTAGTGATTTGTTAAGTTGGGGACAGGGAGGGAGGGGATTAACACTTTGGACCGCCCTTTGGAGGTAAGATGTGACTGGTATTAGGCTATTGCCTCAAACACTATAGAAGCAACTCTAAGAAACAAATTTTCATGAAGTAATAGGTATCAATGATACTATTTTCATTAGCGCTCATTATCACAGCTTCTCTCTAAGAAGCAATGACCAAACCATTATCCCTAATTGCCAAGATAAAACTGCAGGTCAAGGTATTGAAATACAAGTACTTCTTACTTATTTGACCTACTTATACTCCTGCCTGATGGTTTGAGCTTTATCATTCCTTGATTTGGCTGATACCTACCTATGATCTCTATGTAATGAAAAAAATGCAACTTGATTTGAAATCAATTATTATTGTTTGAGTCAGCTAATTGTTTGGTGGTATAACTTTGACATTTATGGTTATTGATTATTGGGTATTTAGCTCTCTGTACTGTGTTTGTTCATCAGGTTATTCCAACATGATGGTTTGTTCTCCTATCAGCACATGTGCAAAGAATGTTGTCCACTTGAGGGGCCACATGGGGAGCAGTCTCTGCAGTGTCATTTCCTGTCAGCCATCTAGTTCATGCTATTATTTTTCATACTCAGGACATCCCAAGACAAAATATACTGATCTTTCTGTTTCCTATACAACATCTGGTTCACCTGCTGTTGGCTACCGAGCATTTCAAGCAGGCTGCTTTCGCTCATCCAGGCGAAGTAGGAAATTGCAGTCACTAGTAGTTAAGGAATCAATTAGTGATAAAACAAAACAGAAAAGACAGCTTGAAATTTCTTGGCCTGGCCAAAGTATGAAAATGAAGTTTTTGCTACCCAAACAAGGAACACTTCAGAAATTCAAATGCACTGCAGGACCTATATCCTGGTCTCAAGGTTGTGCCTCTGTTGGCTTAGTTTTTGGTTTGTTGGTTTGTTATTCAAGTTCTGAACCAGTACATGCAGAAGCTGCTGGGGCAAAGGAGGATAAGCAAGATGACTGTGAGTCTTCTCATGCTAAATTCTCTCATGGGAAGAAAGTCTATACTGACTATTCTGTTATTGGTGAGTGGCAGATTACACCCTAGTACTCATATGGCCCAGTTCTGAAAGTACTTATGCCTAGTTATTAAATTTAAATTGGAGGTATTAGTTTAGTCACTTCCCTGAGCCCTACATTGTGCAGGAATACCTGGAGATGGAAGATGTATGTTCCGTTCTGTGGCTCATGGAGCTTGTTTAAGGTCTGGGAAATCAGCTCCAAGTGAGCACGTTCAGAGAGAATTAGCAGATGACTTACGGGCTAAAGTATATTCTTAATCTGCTTCCATAATCATTTTACTTTTTTTTTTTTGTTTTATAAAAAGCATATTTTACTTGTGATTGGTGTACTGATTTACTTGTAGAAAGAGCAGTACACCAATCACAAGTAGAATATGCCTTTTTACAACTTGCATGTGCTAAGTTTGCATTTTACTGAGTCCAAAGTGATGCTGGTTTCTTTACAAAATACATCTTCTGTGATAATTCCTTATCTAGTGGCACTGACAGATCTTTTTTGTTATGCATAATGCAGGCTTGTGTTTTCTGCAATATTTGTAACTGTTGCTCCCCCTGATTTTTCTCATATTCTATTAAATTTTTCAGGTTGCAGATGAGTTCATCAAAAGAAGAAAAGAAACAGAATGGTAAGTCTTCTGAGGTTTAAGTTTGTTTGATTTTGTCAACATTTAGACTCATTTCATTGTCCCTTTTGCTCTCAGCTATTTTGTTGCCAGCAGAATTGTCTATCTATTGTTAAATACTATGAAATGAAAGAAAGAAATCATTGACAGGAGTCATGTAGGTAACTCATTAAAGTTAATTTTCAGTTTAATGATGCCCCTTCTGAGATGAAGAACTTCTAAGTATTTTTATGGTTGTCTTATTCATGATGCGACCTTGCTTAGCAAACTTGAATATAGTAACCAAGCAGGTTACTCCTCAGAAGAGCATGAATTAATTAACTTTGTAAATGAAAAATACTTGTCATGCCCTTTGGTCAAAAGCAGATGACACTCATATTATCAAGGGAAGAAATTGCTTTATTTAGGGTTTGTTTGGTAACCGTAAAATAAGTTGTTGAAGGAAATTTTTTTCTGTGTAATATATTTTACAAGAAAATTTAATATTTTCTATGGTTTGGATAAATTGTCGAAAATATTTTCTGTTGTTTGTATCATCTTTTGGAAAATATTTGCCCCAAACGTTTAAGTACCGTTTTATTTTGAAGGAAATAAAAGATGCCGTTTATTATTTTAAAGGAAATAAAAAGTTGAAATCATGTCAAAGGCTAGGGATGACACAGCTGAGGACTTAGGGCTTTAGGGCTGGAGTTTTTTTTTTTTTTAACATGTCTTTTTTAGCATGGTGGAAATTGTCTTATGCTCCTTGAAAGCGCAAGACAATTTCCAAAGGGCGTAAGACAATTTCCGGAGTCAACAGGTCTTTTACCTGTTGACCTGTGAAACTTTCTCCCTTACAATTTCATTTTCAGTCATCCAAACACCATTATGTCTTGAACATGTTTTCTGGAAAAGCTTTTACTTCAAAACAAACACACCCTTAGGTTTGATTTTTTCTTCAAACAAGTATCTCACGTCTTAACAATGCGAACAGGTTTGTTGAGGGAAATTTTGATGCCTATGTATCACAAATAAGGAAGCCACATGTGTGGGGAGGTGAACCTGAACTGTTCATGGCTTCTCATGTTCTACAGTAAGTCTTTGTCTATGTGTGTTTATTGAGCATGGTATAAGCAGGCGTCTGTTTCCTTGACCAAACAAATTTAATGCATAGAATTGTGAACATTACTATATAATACATATATTTTCTCCTAGTATATATGAGCATTTAAAAGAACCTTTTCATGATGCATTGCATGGCAGATTTTACTTTTCTGTGTTCCTTATTTAAATCAATCAATGAATAAATATACCTATGACTGATGAAAACAGGATGCCAATCACAGTCTACATGTACGACAAGGGTGCTGGTGGCTTGATTGCCATTGCAGAGTATGGCCAAGAATATGGCACGGAAAATCCAATCAGAGTTCTCTACCATGGTTTTGGTCACTATGATGCATTGCAGATGCCTGGAAGGAGGTCTGGTAAATCAAAACTTTAGCTTTAGATTCTGACTGGAAATAAATATTACAATTGATTTTCTAGAGCTATGCACATAGCATTGTATATTTGTATCATCTACATCAAAGATTTAACTATTTAGTTGCAAATTTCAATTCAAGATTAGTAATCTGTTGTTTGACATAATTCAAATTACTTTTCATCTTAAGTACTAGTCACAGTTGATCACCACCTTATCCACTCTTTTGAGGAATATTAGGAACAACATGGAATATGAATGCCATGAAACTGTTGTTAAGAGTTGAACTGGAGGCACAGTGAAAGGGTTTAGCGGTTTGGCTAAATCATTATATGTGCTTGCTGCTACTGTGATTACTAAGAAAGGGTATGGCAAATTTTTGGTGAAACAAACTGACCCATCTATCATAAAGGGGTAAATGGCACAACTACTTTCACCTTAAATTAGTTGGGAACACTTTATCTCTCAGCATATAACTTTTAAGGTTAAAGCTACAATAACCTTAGTAGAAAAGTTTGATTGTTTTTAGTGAATGCTTCGGATCCGGTTCAGGTTGGTTGGATTCCTTTTCTCCACACAAAAAAGTGTGACGGTTTTATTCCATAAAAATTGCCTTCGGCAAAGCTAACTTTTTATGCTTTCTTCTTATTGCCAAAGGGCAATTCGTGGCACCACATACATTTTCTGTTCTTATTATCATCAAAGAGGAAGAATCCCATTCACGTGGGACAAAACCCATTGGGGGGTAAAAGTATCCTTTGCTTTTTCTTTTTTTTGTTTTTGCGCTAAAATTCGAATTAGGTGTATTGGGTTGCGGTAGTGCTCTCAGCACTTAAGCTATCTCTTGCAGCGGCACTTGGGTCTTGCATCTGCATTCATTTTACTTTTGGGACTGTTATTTTCATCATCCTTGCCTGGTAAAGATCACAACCATTGAAAAGATGAAAGAAGAAAAGTTCAACATCATCATATTAAGTTGAATGTTAATAATGCAACAACTGAGCCACATAATTTTTGTTAAAATTCTAATCTTCTTAACTGATTCATGGAATTTGAATTTGGATGGTACTACACTTTCCTCTCACCCACTTTGTCAATTATTCAATCATTGCAACTTTTCATCAATTTTTTATTATTTTGCTTGAATTGAGGTTAAATATGTAGATATATTTTCAATTAAGGGTCAAGCGTTTTAATTGTAATAATTAAAGGTCAAATATTTTTAATTTTTTACAATTAAGAGTTAAGTTAATAGGTAGATGGAATATATATCACATGCGACAAAAAATCACGTGAGCTGATGACATGGTAGCTCTGAAAAATGTAATATTACATGTAATATTTTAAAATTTAATTATTACATATCATGTTAAAAATTTAGTTATCACACATCTTGTTGAAAATTAAATTATCACACGTTATGTTGAAAATTTAATTATAACACTCCATATTAAAAATTTAAAATACATGTCCTAAATTAAAAGCATTTAACCTACACACATAAGACACTATTCATCTTAATTTTTAATTGTAAAGAACTAAAAATGTTAGGACACTTTTTCAATTAAGGGCATTTAGTACTAATTTGAGCATTTAATCTATTATTTTTTTTATCAAGTAAATTTTTGAGTAATTGAGGATTTGAACTCATTATTTGAATAAATAAATATGAATATATATATTTATTTTTGAGCTAAATTTTCATGGGTGAACAACATGTATTTTTGATAGAAATAAAACCACCTATCATTAGATGTAAATGGATGGAAATGAGTCGTTTCTTTTACCTTTTGTCTTGCATGAACAGTAACCACCAAGCATAATTTAAGGATATTGTAAGTATTTAATAATTCCACAGTTCATGTGTTTATTGCCTCCAAGGTAGCAACTTGGGAAAAAGGCAGAAAAAGTTTATGTATTCTAATATTGAACAGCACATCCCTACATCTAAATGATTAGTGTAGCTCTATAAGATTTGCTTGTACTCTGTCTGTCTATGTTGGGTGGCAATGGCAATGGCATTGGGGGAATTTGAAATTTGAAGTTCCACTTCCACCTCAAATCGTTCTTTTTTTCAGATAAAGCCAAGCGGATAGTCTTGAGTATTAGTGTACAAACAGCAATGGGGCATACAAATTTCTACTTTTTATGGCTGTCGTATCCACTGGAAATTTTTTGAATAGCTGATGATGCTGATGGTGATCTAAATTTACGTAAAGGACCCTTTTTCCAAGTGGAAACTGAAAAGTGGGGGTTCGACTTCACAAGCAATGGGTCCTGCCCTGCCCTGCCTCAATGATTTTCTGACATTAACAAAGAGAGAGGTCTCTCGCCTCATCATCCACTTCACACTTTGAAGTTTCAAATGTCAATTTACTGAATAAATTTAATAAATAATATCCTCCAATACCTCTTTCTCAACTAATCGTCGTGGCCCTTTGCAGATACATCAAAAGACAAAAATATATTTGAAGTGAAGACATGGAACGTGATAGTATGATGCATCCATTGAAAGTTGAAACTTCTCTTTTGCCCCCTTCTTTCTTTTTCTTCTTGCAATTCAACTTTACATGATTTAGCTTAAAACTGATGCTAGTATTGTTAAATTTATTCAACACCCATTTTGAACTAAAATGGAAACATTATGATGTCTGGAATATAATCTCAACGATGGCAAGTTGCCATGGTTGTCAACCCCAAGATTGCCAGTTTTCAGCCATAGATGGATGATAGTACTATTACATACTTTGATTGGAAAAAACAGATAGTACTAATAGAACATACTTGAATTCCTAATTTCTAGTACTAAAAATACCAAAAACTGGATCCATCCTCTTTGTTTGTACGTGGTTGTAGGCTGCTTTGTAACAACAAATTGAAAATGTTTTCATTCAAACTGTAGTATTGAGGCAATCAAGAAAAGATAGAACAGCTTTTAATGTAATCATACAATTAATAATGTTCTAGTTCCCATGTGATTAATGTCTTTGTCAGTGTTTTGAGTATAATGGTGAGGTGAGTTATGTCCAATAAACTAATAATTGTTTAAAATGTCTCCTCTCTATTGTATATAAAAAAAACTGGTCACAGAAATTCAAACTTTTGTACAAAGCCAGCCAAGTTACTCTCTCTCCGTTCTCCACCTCGAGAACTACCCCCCCACTTTCAAACACATGAAAGAACTCTCCTCCTTCCTCTTCATCATCTTCTCCTTTGTTCTGCAGCTTCTCGTTGCATGAAACCAAAATCATGATCTCATGAAGCCTTAGAAAGACTGGCATTAGCAAAAACAAAACAGAAAAAAAAAAATGGTGGTTGCATTTCTTAAAGTTGTTTCCTTTCTATTCTTCTTTACTTCCCTGGTTTCCTCTCTAAACTCAGATGGTCTCTCTCTTCTTGCTCTCAGGGCAGCCATAGAATCTGATCCTACTAGTTCCCTTGATAAATGGTCTGAGTCTGACTCAACCCCATGCCATTGGCCTGGAATCGCCTGCACCCGCAACAGAGTCACCTCAATATTTCTTCCCAACAAAGAGTTAACCGGTTACATCCCATCAGAACTCGGTCTTCTCGACACGCTAACTCGCCTGAGTCTCTCTCAAAACAACTTCTCAAAACCAATTCCTTCTCGTCTCTTCAACGCTACAAACCTTGTCTACATTGACCTTTCCCATAACTCACTCTCTGGCTCAGTTCCTCCACAAATAAAATCCCTCGAAAACTTAACGCACCTCGATCTTTCCTCCAACTCACTCAACGGGTCACTCCCTGAGTCACTTGTTGAGCTCAAGAGCTTGACAGGAACCCTAAACTTGTCTTGCAACAAGTTTTCAGGTGAAATTCCAGCTTCTTATGGAGAGTTTCCAGTGATGATAAGCTTGGATCTAAGGCACAATAATTTAACAGGGAAAGTGCCTCAAGTTGGTTCTTTGTTAAATCAAGGGCCCACCGCATTTTCAGGAAACCCTAATCTTTGTGGGTTTCCGTTGGGGAATCTTTGCCCGGAAGCTCAAAACCCGAGAGCTTTTGTAAACCCTGAAGAAAATCCTGAAAATCCCAATGGTTTTAGGCCCACCTTTGATGATGGGAATGGAGAGAAACGGAAGGAGAAAAATGTGTCAGTGGCTGTTCCCTTGATCTCAGGCGTTTCGGTGGTGATCGGGGCGGTTTCGATATTTGTGTGGCTGTTTCGGAGAAAATGGAAGCCTGAGGAGGATAAAATGGGGAAAGAGAAAAAGGGGGAGGCGGTTGATGAGGAAGGGCAAAAGGGTAAATTCGTGGTGGTTGATGAGGGGTTTAATTTGGAATTAGAGGACTTGTTAAGGGCATCTGCGTATGTAGCGGGGAAGAGTAGGAGCGGGATAGTGTACAAAGTGGTGGCTGGGAGGGGATCTGGTACGGTGGGGAGTACGATTGTTGCAGTGAGGAGGTTGGGCGAGGGTGATACCACATGGAAGTTTAAGGAGTTTGAGGCTGAAGTAGAGGCTATGGGGAGGGTTAACCATCCCAATGTTGTCAGGTTGAGAGCTTATTATTATGCCAATGATGAGAAGTTGCTGGTTACTGATTTCGTCCGTAACGGAAGCTTGTATGCAGTATTACATGGTAACATTCCTCTCCTTGCATTGTTTTTCTTGCAATTGTCGTGCACTCTTGAAGTAGTTAGTGGCATTTTTTGACCCTAATTTGAATGATGGCAGTATTGGACATTGATTTGATGGGTCCCTTCCTCACTAACTATGTTTTTTGTCATAAAACATAAGTCAATCTTTTTGGAACTTACTTTGAACTTCAATCCTGCTTATGTTTTGCGATGACTTTACTTGCTGATACTTCCTTGTTAGCCCTGTGGATTTGGCTCTTATTTGTAGATTCAATTGCTGTTCCTTAGTAGTTTATAATCGTAGAAAGAAGATAACTATGAGTGCTTCAGTTTCAATTTTCTGCTCACCATTTATCTAGATGGAAAGAAAACCCCACAACTATTATCACATTAAAATACTGATAGGAGTTTTCATGTATGATAATGCTTTTGAGATATTTTGTTTATGTAATTTCCACCGAGTACACAGAATTCTTGGTTTCCAATTATAGTGCTTAAGGCATTTACTTGGTTGAAATCTGTTTATCATTGGCTTAGTTTCATCTTCCCATCATGATTCATGAGTTTCTGTATTTTGCATCGAGGATTATTAGCATAAACAGTCATTATTTTATCAGCCTACTGGCCTTGCTAATGCCTTACAAGTCTCACAATCTATCTTTTTCAAGACAGCTTGTGTCTTGTAGAATGATTGCAAAAAATTACTGTGACAGCTAAACTAAAGGAGACTCGAGTTGTTTTCAAGCACCTAAATTCTTGAGCTATTTAACAGTTTGGTGGGGTTTTGCTCCGCTTTTGCTAGAAATTTTGTTGGTCATTCTTGAAATTTCCTGAATTTATTTTCAGTACTAAGATGAACAAGAGAAAAGGACCGAACATTATGATAATTCCATGAAAGCTTTAGTGCTTTACCTACTTCAATGATAGGTAGGTGATATTCATTGTCACAGGCGTTTTCTTTTCTAACTTTTTCCAGTTGAGGGTGTAATCTGAAAACTGATTGGTGACAATCTGGGTGTTACCCATTCCTAACCTATACACACCCAATTAGATAATAAAAATATAGATCCGATTTTGACCTTCTGGTGTTACTCATTTCGAATGACTTTTTGGGTCTTTTTAGAGAGTTTGTCCTCATTGGCCCTATATTAACTCAGCCTTGGTTCACCTGTGACATATTTCTCTTGGTTTTTTCTTCCAGTATAGATTTATGTCTTGCTTGTCTTCTATTGGTGTCATTCAAGGACAAATACGCATATTATGTTTTTTTTAAGTTTAGAACATTTATTCTGAATATAGTGGTCCAGCTGGTGTGCTGCTCATACACATTGAAGGACCAAAATTTACTGAACAGACCCCATCAAGATGGCTGACAAGTGCATGATTTTTTATGCTTTGGATTTTTAGTTGATGAAATTTAACAAAAGGTGGACCACTGACACAATAATTGCCTTGTTATTATCATCTCAAGTGCATTCATATGTCAATTGCATTTGCATCTATCACGTTTTACTCAAAGAAATTCCCGTGAAAGTTCCATTCTTCAGCAGATAGTTTGGTGTAACTCTGCAAGCAGTTTGCATGTGACCTGGTTCATGTATGATAAGTGAAAGGAAAATGAAAGAGATAAATGAAAAATGCTCTTTTTTTCTTATTTTCATCCAACAAGTGATTCCAGTTTGTTTTTTGTTTGATTATGGTAGAATGTCTGATAGCATAAGAACTGAAACAGCCATTTTAATGTGGTGTTCAATCATGCAGAAGGGCCATCCAATAATTTGCCACCACTTCCGTGGGCTGCGAGGTTGAAAATTGTTCAGGGGACTGCAAGGGGTTTAATGTACATACATGAATACAGCCCTCGAAAATATGTTCATGGCAACTTAAAGTCAACAAAAATCCTTCTTGACAATGAACTCCAGCCTTACATCTCTGGGTTTGGACTCACTCGTCTTGTCTCTGGGACCTTCAAATATGCCGGTTCAATAACCAAAAAGCTGAACCCAAACCAAACCATTGCAACCTCTGCAATGGGATCAAGAATTTCAACTCCTAATTCTTACCTGGCACCTGAGGCTCGAGTATTTGGAAGCAAGTTCACTCAGAAATGTGATGTCTACTCTTTTGGAATTGTGCTATTGGAGATTTTAACAGGGCGGCTGCCTGATGCTGGACCCGAAAATGAGGACAAGGGATTGGAAGGTCTTGTGAGGAAAGCATTCCGAGAGGAGCGTCCCTTGTCTGAAATCATAGACCCAACACTACTAACGGAAGTTTATGCCAAGAAGCAAGTGGTTGCGGCATTTCACATTGCTCTCAATTGCACAGAACTGGATCCAGAGCTGCGCCCTAGGATGAGAATTGTGTCTGAGAGTCTTGATCGGATTAAATCGCGGTGAAAAAAATGTTGGGAAGAATGTTGTAAAGTTGTATCATTGTTGCTAACCCCTGGCTCCTGAAGCTGTTTTGGTTTTTGATTCCTTGGATGCAGGGTCAATTCGGTGTATGACTCGTCAGGTTATTGTTGTAATCAGATGAGTTTTCTTTGAATGTTTTGATCTGTCCATCTCTTGAATGTCGTCGTGTGTAGAAAAGATTCGATAATGTCCAAAAGTTGCAGGGATGGGAGGGACATGGTTAGCCGTTTGTACAAATGACAAAGACAATCAGCTAGAACAGGGCAAATAGTTAGGAAATCCTCAAGCACAACGACCTCTCATGTCTCTGATTCCTAATGCATTGATATCAGTATCAAAAGCCCACATACCAGGCAAATGATCAATTTTATTCAAAAATACGTGAATGAAACATCAAGCCCAGCATCGAATCTGCCATAATCAGTATCTTCCTAGTAACCTAAAGCCAAGTTGATGCTATGCTGCATATCATCTACGTAGCCATACGAATTAGCCAGCCCACTGACATTCTGCTTTAATGACAGCAAAGAAGGGAATTCTTGGATTCTTTACTTTCTCGCTGTCAAATGCTACATGGAGTTGAAAATTCCAGGTTAATCTACAATCCAATCCCATAGTTGCTACTTGTTTCATTTAAATCTCCGACAAGCTGCCCGTTCAATCCTCTAACCACCATCACCACTGTAGAGTACTCCCACAATAAGATTCATGTCAAATTTTTATTCCTCTATTAATTTTTGCATCTGAGCATTCGGCTAGAATGTAGGTGTACACATCTATTTGAACTATATTTTCTTTTTAAAAGATTTTAATATATTTTTACATTATTACAATATATTCTTTTGTACATGTATAGGCAAACACTCTCTCTACATAAATTTTGTTTCTATTCAATATAAAGCAGAAAAATTTAGATCCACTTATATTTTTTAGAGTTTACATTTGATGCACTGACAATTTATATTTTTTATACACTAATGATGCTACGTCATTATAAAAATAAATTTAAAATTGGAAAAAATTTAAAACTAAATATTGATATTTTTAAAAAATTGCATAAAACATAAATACAAATTTCTTTTTTTTCTCTCTCTCTTTAACTCCCTTCCAACTATGTTTTTTTTTTTTTTTTCTCTATCCAACTCCATTTTCTTCTTCCATTAAGAAGAGATTTGACAAAATTGTGTAATTTCAAAAACACTAAGATAGTCAAGATTTCAAAGTAATTTTTATTTGTTGGTTCCAGTGATATATTTTTCAAATGATTTTTACATTAAACTTAGGATTACAGTATGATATTATTGTCTCCTTTCCAACAATGTGATATAATTCTCTCCTTCCCAACTAGAAGCTTTCATATTGAAATTCCAGATTTTAATCATCCAGAATTCTCTTATAATTCTTATACATTTGAAATCCAGTAATTCCCACTGGAAAGATGTATTATCAATGCATGGTTAAACAATGAAGGAAAGTTGCTTCTTACCCGTTGTCCTGCAATGGACATTTGATGTAATTGTTTTTTAAAATACTAATATTTAATTTTAAGTCTTTAAAAGTTTTAATTTTATTTTTATAATGGCGTGACATCATTTGATGGATTTAAATGACTCTTATAATATGGCTCAAAGTCAAATTCTTTTGATGGATCTATTTCCCGCGTGACTCGTGACCCGTATTTTTAGATTTCAAGCTGACCTCCCCTCCCTTCAAAAAATTTTAAAGAGAGGATTCATGTTGTTGCTCATTTAATTAATCATACTCCCACCGAAGCTTTACATGGTCAATCCCCACATGAGATTCTGTTGCATAAAACAATTCATCATCGTATTTTTGGTTGCTTATGTTATGGACGTAATATCAAGATTAAACACAAATTTAATCAACGTGTCAACCCTAGTATGTTTATTGGTTACCCCTTTGCTTAACAATACTATATATAAAATTTATGATCCTAATGGCAAAAAGGCTTATGTTAATGGGGATATAAACTTTTCATCATCAAGACATCTTTTCCTTTTATCTTCCCCTGATCTTGACTTCTCTTACCCTAAACAATACCAACCTCCAACCTTATTGCAAGCATCACCCTCGGACACAATTGTCCCATCAGCATCCGTTTCCAATGACAACATTAACACTACAACCCCAACACCTCAATCACTTACTTTTCCTCAATATCTTTTTCCTTGCCGATCTCAACGACAACACCACCAGCCTTCCCACTTACAAGACAATCAGTGCTCTATTGCCATGTCGGCGCCATCTTCTTTGCCATTATGCTATTGCCATGTCTTCTCCATCTTCTTCGCTAATGCCTAGAGGTACTCTTTTTCCTCTTTCTTAGTTCTTTATCTGTTGCCCATTAACTGCACACAGTTTCAGTCAAGCAATTAAGTTTCCCAATTGGAGAGATGCCACGCATGAGGAGGTCAAAACTCTTGAGGCTAAATATCAAACATGCTGTTTCGTTCCTTTTCCTACTGGTAGGAAAACTATTAGTGCTAAATGGGTCTTTAAAATTAAGAGACACTCTGATGATACCATAGAACGATATAAAGCCCGTTTGGTTACTTAAAGACTATAGCCAAATGTGAAGGTGTGGATTATCATGATACTTTTACTCCTATAGCAACTATTTGTGTGCTACTCACTGTTGTTGTTGTTGCATGTCATTGGCCTCTTCATCAGTTAGACATTCAAAATGCATTTCTTCATGGTAATTTAAATGAAGAAGTTTATATGCAATTACCTCTTGGGTATTGACGTAGAAGGGAGAATCTTCACAAGTCTTTATATATATGGACTTAAGCCAGTATCTAGGAAATGGTTTGCCAAGTTCTCTGCTACTCTTCTAAATATTATTTATGTCTCATCCCATGCTATTGACTCATTATTCTACGAGTATCAAGGTACATCTTCTATATTTGTGGTTCTATACTATGGGAGTGTGTAATTTTTCTTCCTACATCAAATGTATGCCGTTGTGTCAAATGTTAATAGATCTATCAGAAGAGACATATTTACTCGTGTAGCAGCGATTTGTTACTTGGCAACTGAACTCAAGGTTGCCAAATGTGCATGAAACGCACTTGGGAACTTATCGTACAATCTAATCAGAGCAAGTCTAGCTTTAATGCTTCAATTATGGATGAAGACAAGCAATGGGGGTTAGAGGAACTTGTAAGACAAAAAGAAGTGTGACAGGCATCGAACGTGCTCCATCCAATAGGACCACTTCAATGATTGAATTAGCAAGAACAACCAAAAAGAAATGTTTAAGAGCTGCGATGTCGTAGAGTGGGTGCTTGGTACCAAGGGTCGAATGACTTATTTTCATTGTCCCCATTCCTTGGTGTCAGAGACTGTCGCCAATAATTGACAGAGATCATCGGGGTACACTTCCTAGTGCTCTCTTCATCTATAGATATGAATTGTCCAAAATAAGGAAAGGAACGTATGGCTATGGAGGGCCTAAAGTTGTTGGTGATTGAAGGATTTTGTGGCAAAGATTGAAGTGGTAGCAAAATTGGAGAGACTTTGCACCTAAGCATTATTTCGGATTTGGAGATCCAAAGTTATCCAAGTATGAAGAATGGATACTGCAGTAGTACTTTGGTAATCCAAATGAAGAGCCATAAAACCTAAACAGCACTTTCATCATCACCAAAACCAAAAGGCCCATTGACTAAGCACATCATGATAGTTTAATGTTGTTCTAATATAATATAAAAGTTTCTCTTTCAAACTTTTATGGTACAATAAATACTAATTTTAAGCATTATTTTTAAAGAAATATTCTAATGATTATGAATTTAAGATTTCAATTTAAAATTCTTCGAATTTGAATTTAAAAAAAAATGAAAGAGTGAGATTTATAAGATAAGAAACAGTTACCTCTTTCATTATATTATAAAAATCATAAATTTTTGCGATAAAATTATTTATGTTTTTAAACAAGAGGAGGTTGATACATAGTTAGTCATCCTTGCAGATCCTAACAAAAAGTTGTAGTCCTCTTATACGTTTTAATTGCTCTCAATATTTAGAATGTTTACAAGTTGTTTTTTTTTTTTCTCTCCTTTTCAATGAATTAACTTATTAACTCAAAGGCACATTTTCAATACTTGGACCCAAATTACACTTGTAGAGGTAATTACTTCAACTATTAAATTATAAGCGTTTTTTCAAAACGCCTACTATTAAACAATTCGAGCAAGAAACAATTAGAGTTGCCTTTGAGTTAGGTGTGCAATTCCCTGAATCCATCTGAAATAAGTACAACCCAATAATCTTTGAATACATAAATAATGTATTATTATTCATATATGTAATTTAAAAATAAAATTTTAATACTGTTATTTTACTATAATACTATTACAAAAGACAATTTAAACTCTATGAACTTTCAGATATGCCAAAATAAGTAATAAAATATACTACATTAAGTTCACATTTATGGGTATGCCAAAGCAAGCTTTCTAATGTCGAAGACTAAAGACAGCCATCTAAGCCTAATCTGAAGACGATTGTAAATGTCAAAAAAAAAAAACAAAGGAAATTAAAATTAGTACAAACTTATTCTGAAAAGGCTAAAAAAACACTACCCTAAACTTAAAAATTAAAAAAAAAATGTGAAAGTGTAATTTATATGATTCCAACATAATGCTTGTGAAGATGTATTAGATTAATACGCTCAATATGGATAAATCCAAGATGAGGTGAATTAGGTTATTTTGAAATTTTTGAAAAACCTTTTTAAATTTTTAACAAGGTAAAATCTCCTTTTTAATTCAAGTGCTCAATTTGAAGATAAACAAAGTAATTGACCTCTTAATCAATAAGAAAAAATTAAATTTCAAGTAAAAGTAAGAGTTAAAAAATCGACACGAGTATTTTATAAATGTTCGACCTATTTGCTTATGTTCTCTCCTTTAGATTCACTAAGGAGTTTAAAATCCACTATTTGATCAAAGTTCAATACAATGCCTTTTATGGATCAAGCATAACCTTTCAATACAATGTTTTTTTATGGTTAAAGCACAACCATTTTACCTTTTCTATTGGTTAAGACATAACCATTTAAGCAAGTACAATAAGAGGAATATAAGTGCAGCTAATATGCCTCTTAAAGGTTGAATAGAGAATTTGGTACAATGTTTAATGAAAATGTGAGAACTCAATAAATGCTGAGCTATAAGACTTTAAGGATTCAAGAAGAGTACAATGAGTTTAGAATGAGTTTTGGTTGATTCTTCTCTCTTGAGCTATGTTTTAAAGTCTTTCAACCTTCGTAAATGCTGAGGAGGCTTGTGTTTATAGTTGTTGAAGCTTCACATGAAAGTAGCCGTTCTTTTCTTCATTCAAGGCTCCAATGGTCATATTATATCGATACATATGTGGATGTATCGATACATTCCTTTTTATTTTTGAATTATGTTGAGATGTATCGATACATTTGTATATGTATCGATACATTTGAACTTTTCTGCAAAGGTTTTGATATTTTACTTAAAATTTATTGATACATTTATTCATGTATCAATACTTTTGACGCAGTGGTTTTCTATTGCATTTCTATTGATATATTTGTCAATGTATTGATAGAATGAGTTTGACTTTTTAGTTTTTGACTTTCTTCAAGAACATGTATCGATAGACTTTGAAATCTATCGATACTTGTCCAAAACCATCGATACATGAAGAATATGTATTGATAGATTTGGACTAGAATGCGTTTTTCAAAGCCTTTTTCATTGTTTTTCTTTTTCAAACTCATTAGACATCATTTGGAGATTTAAGAACTTGACATTCGAAGACTTGGATGAATTTTGATCATTTCAAAACATAAAATTAATTTGAATACTATTGAGCTAACAATCTCCTCCTTTTTCATATAACAAAAGCAATGAACAAAATTTGTTAAAAGAAATCGATTTTCTTGACTTTTGAAGATCTAAGGATTATTTGTAATTTTGATTACCTTTATAGTTTTTTCTCATAAACTTGCTAAACCTCTTGGCTAGTATGGCTATGTCCTCATCTTCTTCATTCTCATCTCTTATGTTTCTCTCATCTTCTTCAATTTTAGACTTTAGAGCTATTTTTGTTATTGGCCTTCTTCTTTTCATCATCTAAAGTATTCTCATGTTTTATTGTTATCTCATAGGTAAGTAGAGATTTTATAAGTTCCTTTAGTTTGAAATCATTTAGATTTCTTGCTTCATCTATGGCTGTCACTTTTGGTCTCCATGACTTGAAAAGATTATAAAGTATCTTTTTGACTAATAGAGCATTTGGGAAGTCTTTTCCTAAGGCTTTCAATCTTGCAACTATGTTTGTGAATCTCTCATACATTTGATTTATGGTCTCATTTTCTTTCATCCTAAATAGCTCGTAATCATGTGTGTAAAGTCCTATCTTGGTACAGTGTTTTTAAGCTGTGTTTTGAATGAGTTTTGGTTGATTCTTTCATCCTAAATAGCTCGTAATCATGTGTGTGAAGAGTATAATGAGTTTTGAATGAGTTTTGGCTGATTATTCTCTCTTGAGCTGTGTTTTTAAGTCTTCCAACCTTCATAAATGCTGAGGAGGCTTGTATTTATAGTTATTAAAGCTTCAAAGGTAGTTGAGAGTGCATTTAATGTGAAAGTAGCCATTCTTTTCTCCATTCAAGGCTCCAACGGTTATATTGTATCGATACATATGTGAATGAATCGATACATTCATTTTTATTTTTGAAATTTCGCTGAGATGTATCGATACATTTGTATATGTATTAATACATTTGAACTTTCCTACAAGGGTTTTGACATTCTGCTTAAAATGTATCGATACATTTATTCATGTATCGATACTTTTAAGGCAGTGGGCAATCTGCTACATTTCTATCAATAAATGTATCGATAGAATGAGTTGGACTTTTTAGTTTTTGACTTTTTTCAAGAACATGTATCGATAGACTTTGACATATATCGATACTTGTCCAAATGAATCAATACATGAAAAACATATATCGATAGATTTAGATCAAAATGCATTTTTTAAAGCCTTTTTCATTATTTTTCTTTTTCAGACTCATTTGACATCATTTGGAGATTGGAGAACTTGACATTCGAAGACTTGGATGAATTTTGATAATTTCTTTTTGTCATTTCAAAATATAAAATTGATTTGAATTCTATTGAGCTAACAACATGTTTGAAATAATTTATATAAATGGAAAGAAATAGATACCAAATCAAATTCCACCTTCTCTCTTAACATTTTGATTTATTATAAAATAGAATAAATAATAGATAAATATTCACGTGTAATTCCACTAAACAAAAACAATAGATGAGGATGTACTCAAATTTACTTACGTATTAAAATAAGTTTGTGGTGAATAAAACAATTAGGATAGAAAACATGAGAAGATCCTAAAAAGAAGGAGAAAATGAAAGAGGCAAGTGGGCATTGGAGTGTGGTTGAATTGGTGCCCAGGTATCTCTCTCTCAAAAGTAGAAAAAGGAGAGTTGAAGCCAAAGACCATAAAACCAAGAGATATTTGCTTAAATTAGAACAACTTTTTATAATCCTGTTTGGGAGATATAAAGCCCCAAAAGTAGAAACGAGTCTAGTCTTTTAGAATTGGCATTGAAGCAAATGCCATCTCACGTGTCTTTGTTTCCCTCCACTCAAACACTACCCTTTTACTTAACTTTAATGGGGGGCCTTCCTTCAATGTCCCCCCGAGCTTTGTTCTTTTTTTTTTTTTTTTTTTTGCTTTATAACGCAACTGGGGACCACATTGAACTCATTCTCATTTTCTTAATGACGCTTAGATCAGATTCTAAGATTATTCAAGTGATGCAATTACTTCATTTACATTCTCATTAAGTTTTACTCTTTTTTATTTTTTGACCCTTTATTAGGAGATCGTTTAAAAAATGTTAGCTCTCTCCTAATCTCGTTTTTTCTTTAAAAGGAGAAATAACCATAGGATAATAAGCTAATGCTAACATCCTTTGACATATTAACAGCAGGTTTGGAGGTGCCACACATTTTGGTGGAAGCCTTTCCTCATCGTACTTGTTACAAATCTTATATTAGTAAAAAATGAAATGGGTCTTGAAAATATAAAAATAAATTTTTTATTATTTATCAGACATATTTTTTGAGTTGAAAATATAGACCTCATGATTTATAAGTTTACTTAAACTATAATTTTAAAATTTAAAGTCGTACAAATTAGACTTAAGTTTCGGCCCATAATAGTACTCCCCTCCCTAAATGAGTCTAATGCCACTGCAATTACGAGTGTTTTCGACCCGTGACAATACTACCCTCCCTAAATGGGTTTAATGCCACTACAATTACATAATATTTGATAGGAGAAAAATAAGAGTACATTTCCTATAATATACCTAATTAAATTACATTACACTGTTTGTTTTATAACAAACCACAATAATAAAAAATTACAATGCAATCACATTACAACTAATGGATCTAATGTGATTGCAATCCAAAACTAATGTACTTAGATTGCATTGCACTCTATAATATTATTAAAAATATTTTTACTTTTTAAATTTGTTACTTTGTTAAAAATATTTTGCAATATTATATTTGTTTTTATATATATAGATTTTAAGGGATGTCTTTTTATTATTCTCATTAGTCTATGACTATCAAAAAAATTTATATTATCTTTTAAAAAAATTAAAATAAAACATATAATATAAAAAATTGTATTAAGAAATGAAAATAAAATATAAAAAATTATAATAAAAATAAAAATAAAATATATGACATTAAAAATATATTTAAGAGATGATATTATATAAAAATTAATAATAAGAAAATACAAGTATATTAAACTTATATTTTAATAAATAAAGGTAATTTTAAAAATTAATATTATATTTTCAATAAAGTACTTGTAAACAAAACATTGTAATATTACCTTGTTTGTATTTTAATCATTACTTTGCTTATATACCAAACACTATAATATTATCTTCCCTACAATTACATGGCTTATAATCACGTTACTTGCAATCACATTAAGGTAGTGTTTGATACTTTACAATGTAATGTGATTAGAAATAATGTGATTGCAAGTAATATGATTGTAGGGAACATAACATTGTAGTATTTGATATATAAGCAAAGCAATGATTAAAATGCATAGAAGATAACATTGCAACGTTTGGTTTACAAGTACTTTATTAGGAATATAATATCAATTTTCAAAATTATCTCTATTTATTAAAATGCAAGTTTAATATACTTGTATTTTTTATTGTTAATTTTTATATAATATCATCTTTTAAATATATTGTAAATATCATATATTTTATTTTTATTATAATTTTGTATATTTTATTTTCATTTTTTAATATAATATTTTATATTTTATTTTAATTTTTTTAAAAGATAAAATAAATTTTATTTACAATCACCATGACTACTAAGAATAATAAAAAAGCCATCCTCAAAATCTATATAAAGAAAATAAATTATAACATTATAAAATATTTTTAACAAAATAACAAAGTTAAAGAGTAAAAATGTCTTTGAAATATTGTAAAGTGTACTGCAATCTGATTGCGTTAGTTTTAGATTACAATTACATTACATCCATTGACTATAATGTGATGGTATTGTAATTTTACATTGCAATGGTTTGTTGCAAAACAAATACTGCACACCTATAATCATGTTGCATTATAAAGTACTAAACGTCACATTCACTTTAATTTATTTTCTATAGAGATGAGAAATTGTTAATTTTTTCATTTGTTTAATCATAATAAATTTGAAAAACAAAAAATGAAAGAAATTCTCTTGCAATTTCTCTAGTAACTCCTATCTTTTGTAAACAAAAATTTTGATTTTTTTTTTCAGAATACAATTAAAATAATGTAATGACGTACAAACACATATGTACAATGAACATACAAAATTAAGTAATTTACTAATTCAATGATTATACTTTAAAGTTTTACATTATAACCAAACTTTGTAGTTCATATAAGATCTTTTTTGTTTTCTAAATTTCTATCATACTTAGATGCTTCCCTTACCCTTTCTTTTTTCCATCCAAAATTCTAATTTTCTTCGGGGATTCTTGCATTTAAGAAAGCAAAAAAAATCTTTCTCACACCTTTGACCTTCAAATTTTAAGCAAAGACAATTAGGCACCTCTAAAGAAGATTAAGATCTATCACTCCCCATTAATGTCCAAAGTAGTTGTAATTGATGTTTTAATACTATAAGAAATATATAAAAAGAATACTGGACTTTTGTCTGATTTTATTTTATTATTTTACTCTGAAAAGATATTATTTTGTCCATCCACCTATATACAGTTGTGGAACAAGCATAAAGGCATGAAGGATTGACCAATCACATGCACAATAATAAAGAAATATTTTTATATATAAATATATATAAAATAGGATCCAACATCCATGTCTAATACAACTGAAATAAAATTTTTATGCTTTTTACCCTCTTCTTGGTCAAAAAATACTTTGATTCTAGATTATATACCAAAGTACCTATCTATTAAACACATGGTAGATGAATCTCTGGCCATTTAAGTGTTTTAACTTCCTAGTTTAAGCTGAAAGTTGCCTTCTTTTTTTTTTTCTTTTTTGAGAAAGGGAAAAAGCAACAAGAAAGACAAAAACAAAATGGAATGGCAAGTTGGTAAATCGAAGAGCAAATGAGTGGTGATGATGGAAGCTGAGAGTGGAAAGACGGCGCTTGTTTATAAAAGTTGTGATGGGATGGGATGGGATGGGATGGGAAGGAAGGAAGGAAAAAGGTGAAAGGGAAGGGAGGAGGGGGAATCAGATACGGCATAAATCAGGCGCTCACGGGTGACGTCAAGGCGTTGTCACGGACCAATAGCTTTCCTTTCTCGTGTGGCTTCCGCCTTATCCCCGTGGTTTCTGTTCCACCGCGCAACACTATGCCCGATGTTTAACACTCCCTTCCACCCTTTTCCCATTATTTTATTCCCCGCTGTAACCACTCCTACGACTCCCATTTGTTCGGGTTCCTTTTTCTTTTTCACTCCCTAATGTTTAATCCTTTCATGCTTATACATTTAACTGCATTTCATTTCAAACAATACTGTAGTAATTTTTATAATTTTACCCAAAGTATTGAAACAATATTCTTCAAAGTCTGGGGGCCTCCTCTGTAATTCTCTTGTGACAATGGCATCTTATGATTAGGTCAAGTCATTTTATGTTGCACTTTGCTTATTAATAATGTATAGTCCGAGGGTAGGACAGAGAAAAAAAAAAAGAAGAGAAGAGGAAATTCCTTACACCAAATTGTTGTTTCTTTCCTAACAAACGGTGGGTATTACATTGAGACTTTGATTAGTATTGAACAATTTAAAATTTGAAAAAAAAATTCATAGTTATGTTGAATAAAATGCTCAAGCTCAACTATAAAATGATTTTGAGTTTAATTCATTAATCTTAAATAGATTATACATAATCTTATATATATATTTAAATTTAAAGAAAGGCGGATTCGAACATGTTCAATTTCATTTATCAAATTAAAATATATATATTGTGTAAACCTAAAATAGTAAATAACATATATAATTTCAAATTTTTACAAGATAAAAAAAAAGAGAAGTTTTAAAATGAAAAAAAGAGAGATTAATTTGGTAAATGGAAAGGGCCAAATACTAAAACAAAAAAAAGACATAAACTAAGCTTAGCTGTGGATGAAGGGAGAAGCTTGGGTGTGATGGCTCTCCCTGTACTTTTCCATTGTCTGCATTCAACCCAAAAGCGAAGAAGAAGATAAATATCGCCTCCTTTCTTCTCTCTCTTCCCTATTGCTATCAACACCGCTCTCTCTCTCACACGCACACATTAGATCTTCCTTGCTTTTGGTGCTGTGAAAAGCAAATCTGAGGCTCTTGTTAATCTTCGTTCCTTCTCTTTCTCTCTCTTTCTCTTTCGCTCTTCTTTCACAAAATCTATCTTTTTTTTTATCTGATCCAAATCTTCAAAAACCTTCAAGTTCCATTTATTTACGCTTTCATTTTCTCTTTATTGGGTTTTTTTTTCCTTTCGCTTGTTAACTTCTTATATTGGGAGCTTGGGATTTAAAGGGCTTGAAAAAAAAAGCTGCTTCTTTTAGTTGCTTCTTCTTCAAGATCTTATCTCTCTCTGCTTACAAATCAAGCTGAAAATTTTCTCCCTGGAAATTGATGCTAAAATTCCCTCAGAATTTTCCTCTTGGTTTTAAAGGACGTCGACTTGAGCTACGTAGAATGGTTCTCTAGCTTAAAGTTCTTTGCAGAAAAAGATATAACAGAGTAAAACAGCGCAGAACAGGGGAAATATAAAGGAAGTTTCAATGGATTCAAGTACCCATCAAAGCCATCAAAACCAAAACAACCAGCCCAATTCAGGGTTATTACGTTTTCGTTCAGCTCCAAGCTCTCTTCTTGCTAATTTCACCAATAACCTTGATTGTGGGGTCAATAAAGGCAGTTTCGAGTCAGACAGATTGATATCCAGATTCATGAATTCAAGCGGCGGCAACAGCGAAATCGAGGATAAATCTGGGACAGAGGTCGGTGTTAACTATGCGAATTCGCAGCAGAGTTATTCAGGGTTACCGCCTCATTATCCGAGGCAGAGCTCTGCCGCGAGCTCCTCTGCTATGGATAGCTCATACGAGTTGTTGGGAATGGATCATCACAGTCCAGGGAAACCGATTACTTCAAGTCTAATGAGACAAAGTAGCTCGCCTCCAGGGCTTTTTACCAACTTGTCTGTTCAAAATGGTGTTGTTCTTGTTCTCATTTATGATTATCAGTTTTTTTTGTTGAGGTTTTTAATGCTTTTTCTGGGACATTTTTGGTTGGTAGTTTAGACTTAGTTTTACTATTTTGGCAGTTGTCTTTCTTATCATTTACGATTAGAGAACGACCTATGCCCATTAAACTTTTAAAGTTAGCATTTTGGTTGTGCTAGATAGATTTGGTGTTGAAATATGGATCTAGCAGCTGATAATAATTAAGCTTTTTGTAAATTAAAATATAGACCACTCAGTTAATTTGGTTGCTTAGTCTTTACTAATAGTTAGATTGAGTTTATACTAATATTTGATTGGGGAATTTTATTTCACGTATATAAATCAATAATTTTTTTTTCTTTTCTTTTCCCCACCTTATGTGGTTGCATATAAGTTAACCAGTGAAGCTCTTATTGGTAAGAGAGGAGATTTAAGGAATTCTTTGATAATTGTTTTTGAATTTCTGGTTGGTTATGGAGGAACCAGAACCAGAGGTAAAAGAGAAGAAAATATAATCCATTCTTCTAAGAAAATGGATTTAAAATCCTATAGGTCATGTAGAGTTAGAATAGCATGGGATTGGCGACTTAGATTCCATTAATGCTAAATTACTGTCCAACTTTTAAAATTCCGCATAAATTTTCTCACAAACAAAATATTTAATGGAACCTGGACATTTGAGGTTGTATTGTGAATCCATTGTTTGTAATGTGAATCCAGAAAACTTAGTACTGAAAATGTCTTCAGTAAATTGCAGGCTATGCCAGCATGAAAGGTCTGGGAAACTACTGTGGGGTTAACGGTACTAATGGAGAATTAAGTCCATCTTCAAACAGATTGAAGAATCAGATTTGCTTCTCATCAAGACTACCTTCTTCCTTGGGCATGTTGTCGCAGATTTCTGAAATTGGCAATGAAAGCATTAGGACTGATGGTCCTGATGATGGCAAACTTGGAAATAGCAACAGTGATGCTCGATTCTATGGCACTGGATACCAATATGGTTCTTGGAATGATTCTGCACACCTCACAAAGAATTTTTCTGGCTTGAAAAGGGCACAAGATAATGACCGGAAGTTCTTTTCCACTAACCAGGTATAGATTTGCCTATCAACTCTAGCTTTTCTTAAATTCCTCAAAAAAGTTATAGCTTTCTTAATTAATTCTCTGTTGCTACATCGATTTTAACTTTTGAGTGCTTCTTTATCAATAGAATGGAGATCTTGGAAATTGTGTTCATGTATTATCTCACCACTTGAGTCTGCCGAAGACTTCAAATGAGATGGTTGCCATGGAGAAGTTTCTACATTTTCAAGATTCAGTCCCTTGTAAGATTAGAGCTAAGCGTGGTTGTGCTACTCATCCTCGAAGCATTGCAGAAAGGGTAAAAATCCCTACATTTCAAACCTGTTATAGTCCTGCTCTTACTAATTGCCTCCTGATCGGATATCAAGCGATAATTTCAAATTTCACTGTATTTTATATGATAAGAGATCAAATTAGAAATGATCAAATTATTCTAATACATATGCAAAAGCAAACGAATATAGAAGTATGCTTACACACACAGGCAACTTAAGATTTTTGTAGCTACATTGTTTGTACAAAATTTGTCCATTTCATAAAGTGGAATATAAAGGGTAAATTACTTTCAGGTGAGAAGAACCCGGATCAGTGAACGGATGAGAAAGCTACAAGAGCTTGTCCCAAACATGGACAAGGTATGATTTTTTCCTTGCGGTTTTGGGCAGAAAATTCCTGTCTGTGAAACTGATTGTTTCAGGGTTTCATGTTGGCAGCAAACAAATACAGCAGACATGTTAGATTTGGCAGTGGAGTACATCAAGGACCTTCAAAAACAGTTCAAGGTACCAGAGGAGAGCCTAATCTTCGAACTAAACATTCTTTTCTGGTACTCTTTTTTCATCTTACAGTTGCAATGATATTCTTTTGCAGACTCTTAGCGACAATCGTGCAAACTGCAAGTGCTTACATATACAGAAGCCGGTCGCTAATCAAATTGTATGATTTGCTTTGGTGTCTGTACAAAGAATAGGGAAAGTAACGGAGAGAAGGGGACAGAATTTTGATCTGAATCGTTGATCTTTCTGATGTGCTGAACCAAGTATAAAGGAAGTTTTAGGTTTTTCTTTTTGCCCTTTTGTGATGTAGAAAGTATGGTTGCATTTCCACCACAAGATTCCAAAATCCTGTAAGCTAACAAAGCTTCCCACTTGAAGATATATGGAATAAAGAGAAAGTTGTATAGGACATGTTTTTGTATTGCATTCCCCATTATCATTTCTCACTTTGAAATGTGATTCGGTTAGTTTTCAAGAGTCAATGATTTTTAGTTGAAATTCCCTTTTTAAGGTGCGGCTAGCTTCTATATGTTGATCATCCCACGTTGGGTAAGGCATTAGTATGGCCCTGGAACCAACCTTATCCTCAAAGGACGCTATTGAATGCAAAACCAGTTGCCCGATCTGACGAATTTCCTTTCTTTATGTTGCGGAAAGAGAGTCATGCAAGGAAATAGTCAAGGAAATAGATTCTGTCAAAAACGATGAGCGCGGAAACCAATCAAATACTGTTTAATTTTTCAATGTATGCGCATATATATTGATTTCTATATAGTACTATATATTTCCTAGTTGTGTGTTTGAGTTTTACTAGTCATTTCCGTATAGTAATATCGTATTGATTTTTATGTATCATTTAATTTTAAAAGTTGTGTTAAAATTCTTTAGTTTTTATTTTCTACTTTCATCTTCTACTCATTTTATCTTTAGTTTCAAATTTTGAACTTAATATTCTGTAGGAGAAAAATAGTTTTCTTTCATCTTTTAATTTTTTTAATCTTTAATCTCAAATTTAAACTCTGCTTTATCATTTTTTAAAATAAAAACCAGGATTTTAAGATCATTGGCAATAAATAGTTAATATTAATATTTTTTATTGGCCAAAGAGAAAATTTACATTAAAGACAAAAAAGAAAAAAGAAAGGTAGGCTCATGACATGAAGTTTAAAAAGGATCCGCACCAAAATTGGGTGTCCATGCAACACACCAAAACATTTCTTCTAAAGTCGCAATAGGCAAAAACCGTTAAATGGGTCCCGCACTGACCGTTGGTGTTGGCTTTCTCCTTCACCTCTTAACAGAAAGCCTTTCAATAAATCCACCATGAACAGAAGCCTCTGATCTTTCTTCCTCTTCCTCCTCCTTCCTCAAACCCTAACCCTAACCCTAATTTCCTGTTTTCCATCGTCACCTCTTCCCACTGCCCCACAATTCGCCCTTTTTCCCTCCTCCACATTTTTGTCTTGATCTTATGATAGTGCCATGCAAAGCTTCATTTCTTATGTTTACCAGATCCGCATGATTAATCTTAACCGCCTTTTCTGTGTGATTTAGTTATTGTGTTTTATCATCGAAATAACCTGTGGGTTTTGAGTGGTGGATCAATTCGAGAGGGGAATTTTGATTGGGTGGTGACCATGTCAAACTTTTATGGGGATTACAATCAAAAGATTGATTATGTATTCAAAGTGGTGTTGATAGGCGATTCAGCAGTTGGAAAATCTCAGCTTCTGGCACGTTTCGCGAGGAACGAATTCAGTGTGGATTCAAAAGCCACAATTGGTGTTGAATTCCAGACTAAAACACTTGCCATTGATCACAAGACTGTTAAAGCACAGATTTGGGATACTGCTGGCCAAGAAAGGTAAAAGTTTTTCTTATATATGCCCGAAATTTTCAATTTGTTAATTTCCATAATTGCTAGATTTGATGGAAAGAAAGAATTAGAGTAGAAAATGCCAAGGGATGATTATATTTTGTCTTTTTACCTATCCAAGGAACAATTAAATAATTAAGCAGAATGCGTTTCATCATTTCAAGCTAAGAAAATTAGGAAAATATATACATTGGAAGTGAGGTAGAACTGCGTCTATGATGTAGGGGGTGGAATAAGAATAAGACAGGAAAGTAATATCTTTATGCATTTTGTAATGACGAATTAGTGGTGCTCCAGGCCTCCAGCCTATTGCGACATTCTGGAGATGATGATATATTGGTTGGTTGAAGACCACTAGTCGAAGCCAAGAAATTTGGTAGCTTGAGATTTTCTAATTATTGGTTAATGTGAGGCAGATCTTTATGTTGCTTCCCTTTCAATCAAAGGAGTAATGACAATGGTAAGATTGTTTAGTGTGGACTTAAGTGTTAGAATTTCTATCAGTGATTTGATCCTAATGCTGGTTTGAAATCGTAAAGTGCAATAATATAGCAGCTGAGCTGCTAAGAAATACCACTTTCCAGGTTTTCTCATGTTCTGGGCACTCTAGGAATGGTTTTAGGTGGAATTTAACAGGAAAATTCTTGGTCCTCCAATAAAGACTTAAATTGTTGGTGTCATTGTTGTTGAAGGTACAGAGTCATTTTCTAACAATTAGAGATCCTACAACGTTTTCAGCTGAGAAGAGATAATGAAATGCAATGGCCAGTCACTGATGCCGTTGTGCCTTTTTCTGACAGTTTCCCTAGTTATAAGCCCTTGTTATTCTCTTCCACCCGGACAAAATTTAAATTAGAAAAGAAGAAGAAAGAAGCAAAGAACTATTTGATCCCCACCAGTAAAACATCAAGAAACAATGAGAATGAAGACCTTCCAGAAACATGTTGGAGTGTTGTTTCTGTCTCTTATGGTTACAATGCCAACATTACAGGAATTAGTGAAACAGTTTCCATGTAATTTATGATGCTAATAAGCTTTTCTTCTTTCATTTATGATGGCATGGTACTATAGTTTTCTCAAGAGTACATCAAAGTTACTGCTTCGGTATTTTCTGACTTTGTGAATTGTTTGTTTAAACTTTATGGTTTATTTATTGGGCTGGATTTGTTCATCAAACAAGCACATAAAAAGGATTGCAGCCTAGTATCTTACTGTCCTGGGATCTTAATTTATAGCTGCACCATTTTACTCAATCTTGAACCCACTGCATGATGATTACTGTTTCTTGTGTCTATGCTTTAACTTAGGGAAAAGTTTGATTTTTACTCTGCAGAATCCCTCATGTCATTAGGTAACTCAAATTACCTTTACATATAGACATAGGCAGTCTGGCTCGCTCCCTGAATTTCAGTGATATGTGTTTCCATTCATCTGCATTGCCAAGTTTCTAACAAGAATATCATCTTGCTCCTCCATGACATTTGACAATCCTTATTCTGCTTTCTGTTTCCTTCTTTGTCTTGGTCATGAGCATTCCATCTTTTCCATCAATGGTATCTTCATTTTGAATGTAAACTCAGTTATAGTTTTGATAGCTCATTAAAATTCTTCCTGAATATATTTCCTCATGAAGGATAGGGGATCTGATTAGAATGAAATCTCTTAGAAGTGTTTATCATAAAAGATTCTACTTGGTCTAGTTGTAACCAGGCTTGTTATTCTTGTCTCCTACATGACGCTAGTTTTGAGATGTGTGATAAATTTCCTTCCATTTCACCTGAACAACACCAAAGTCTCATCATTGAGTATGCATGCTACACATTATGCTGTCAATACTCACACTTTTCACTCTTACATACACTACAAAACAAGAGAATGACTTTCAAAGGTTGCCCTAGCATTCCAACTATCAATTTTATTTACCCCAAAAAACGTCTCTATAGTTTTTCCGAGAGATATACTACAAAAACTATATACATGATATTCTTTGAGGTCTTGTATTCTTGAGATGCTCCTTGAATCTGTGCAGGACCATGAAAAATTTTCTGTTTGCATCTAGAAAGTCTAACTGAAATGTGCATACATCCTTTGTATCTTTGGCAATCTCTTTTCCTCCTATTTATCCTCAAGATTGCTTTGTCTTATCCAGAACAAAAGCCCATTGAGAAATGTTAAAAGCTCAGATGAGTTGGCCACACATTTTATCCTGATATTTTGCTATGCAATTCAATTACTGAACATCTATTTTGGGTCACTTAACTGCCATTGTGGTAGCTATCTGCTATTTTTGTGTATGACCATTTGCACAAGCACATGCATGCATGTATTATCTACACTCTGCATATGTGTCTTTTTACATGGATGTCTATACACGTTTGCATGCAATTCAATATGCATGCTTGTATGCATATAACTCATACTAAATAATTCTATATCCACATTTATAAAATCCATGTTAATACTTGGTCATATCATATCATATTCTATATCAACTATTTAATTTCGGTATGTTTTTACATGGATGTCTATACACGTTTGCATGTATTATCTACACTCTGCATATGTTTTTACATGGATGTCTACACTGCAAAGCCACTCTCTCCACTCCATTACTTGAGCACATGGTAGAGCACATATAGAAACTCATGTTCCAATCATGCAGGAAGTAACAGAAGAATACTGTGTTTTGTTATTCTTATAATTGACTTGCCAACAAAATAAGCATTGTGATTTGGTTTGAAATTGTTTTGCTTTAGTGAATCTAATAGCCCTGAAGTTATTGAACAACTATAGAAGTTTTCCTGTTAGACTAGCACTGAACAAGATAAGCAGAATTTTATACTATGATATTGCTTCTTTCTTTCATTTTTTGTCTCAGTCCAATGGCCTTAAATTGACTGGAAATTTTGGTGATATCGTAAATTGTTAAGCATATGATGATATAGAGAATTTTGGCACCTGAAGGGAGAATAAAAATCATAAACAAACACTTGTGCACAACAAAGTAGGTGATAGAAAATTGCTAAAGATTCTTGTCATTTTTGCATTTTATGTTGCCGGAGAGAATTGTTGTTAAGCTAATGTTCATGAATCTGGTACTGTCATCTTTACTCATGCAGATTGTTGCTACATTGACAAGCATACTTAGTTCATTTTTTGAGATTTCTATGGCAGTTCAAGCAAATCAATGAGATTGTCTGATAGATTTATGACTATTTAAAGTGAAAAAAAGTGAGTATTTATCTGAAAAGATCCACAAGTTCTGCAGGAATCAGATTGAATCTATAAAAGAACCCGTCATTCTTTCCTTTATGCAGTATATGTATGCTGGCAAAATTTCATTATCGGTGATGCGCATTTCATCCAATATAATAATGAATTGCATCTTATTAGTTCATTCAACAAAAATGAAACGAAGAAATTTGATTGATTAATTTGTTTTGCATTTTCTTCCCTTACCCATTGATGATAACAATTACTTTGCTTTAGAAGACTAGGCACATAGTAAGTAACAATTAGAGTGCTAATCTTCTTTTTTGACACGGTGATCATAGAGCTCGCATATACTATGAGAACCTAGTTAAAATTAAATCGTTTTCTCTGACATCTGTATAGTTGCTTTGGATTCACACAGTATTTAGTCATTTTAGTGTGTATAGATTAAGACCAAAGTAACACAGCAATGCCTGATGCATTTACAAGCTCTTGGACTGTGTTTGTTGCATCAAGCAATTGCATTTTATTTCCTTCAAATTGAATGGTTTGCTGAAGGCTCCTTCTTTCTGTTCTCCTATCAGGTATAGGGCGGTGACAAGTGCATACTACAGAGGAGCAGTAGGAGCGATGTTAGTGTATGACATGACCAAGCGCCAATCGTTTGACCACATGGCAAGGTGGCTAGAGGAATTGAGGGGGCATGCTGATAAGAATATCGTAATCATGCTTATTGGCAACAAGTGTGACTTGGGAAGTCTGAGAGCAGTGCCAACTGAAGACGCACAAGAGTTTGCTCAAAGAGAGAACCTGTTCTTCATGGAGACATCAGCACTGCAATCCACCAACGTTGAAACTGCATTTTTGACAGTTCTAACAGAGATATATCGAATCATCAGCAAGAAAACCCTTGCTGCTAATGATGAGCTAGATCCCAATGGCAATTCAGGTCTTCTTAAGGGAACCCGGATTATTGTTCCCAATCAGGAGCTGCAAACAGAAAGGAAAGGTGGCTGCTGTGGATGATCCTAATTCTAACAGGCCTGCTTTTTTCTTTTTTTCCAAACTTTGTTTTGATACTTTATTTTTTGCCAGACTTTTTGATTTGTTAATTTAGGTTCTTTTTTGTAATTCTTAAGAAAAGCATATCAGTATTTTTTAGGAAAGGTTATTCATATTCTCGGGTGACAAGAATGACGTAATGTTGATTAATTAACTGGGTGTGCATATCATGGAAAGTTAACATTGAGGTGAATGATAATATCATGGAATGAGGCCCATGTAGTCCTACACTACTACTACTATTACGTTCAAATTGGCTCTGTATGAGATGGAATAGTTGTCTATTTTTATACATTTTAATTCTTTCTTAATATTTTTCAAATATAATAAAAAAATTATATTAATAAATTCATGTCAAATTTATTGTCATCTTTCTTGAATTCAAGATTATTTTTTTATCACGAGGAACTAATTAACCAATTAATCTAAAGTATCTAACTCCATAGATATAAATGAAAACTAAATTCATGTGAGCTTTGAATTAATCATTATACTTAACACCAAACCAAAACATAACGTATAATTTTAACTTTTGATTTCCATAAGATTTTAATTTATTTTAATTTATAGTGGTTTTTCATTCTTTTTTTTGTTTTTTGTTTTACTATTAGTAATTTGTAATTTATGTTTTCGTTTTCCTAGTATCATTAAACTATCGTTAGGGTGAGGGCAAAAGAGTAATCTTAGCAATCAAACACGACTGCGCTTAAGCGCCTAAACTCAAAATTTGAAAATTAGAAAAAGCATGCAAAGCGAAGGAACACATACTTGCACGTGCCAAACATTTTCCTGAAACCACCTGGGAGTGGGATGGGAACTCCTTTCCCCCTATAATACCGCCCATTTTTCGTTTTGAAAAATTTGCCAAACTCGCCTCTCCCTCGAACAACAGAGCGCTCTCTCTCTCTCTCTGTGTCCCCTTTTATCCTCTGCTGAGAGACCCTTCATCACCGTCAAACCCTATCAAGAAAACCCCATTTCTTCTAGAGGTAAATAAAACTAACCCAACCCCTTTTCTCAGTCTTTCTTGCTTTCTTTCTCCTTTTCCATCTTTCTTGGAAATTTCAGATACCCATATTCGTTTTCTTGTTTTTTTTTTCTTTTCTTTTTTCAGTCAGTTGAAACCATATGCAATGGCAGATTCAAGAGACAGAATCACGAGAGCCGTTGATATAGCAGAAGTCTTCGCTCGAAGACGGTCTGGGCCTTTGGGAATTCTCTCGGATGAAGCACAGGAGTTGTTAGCCTCTCCTGTTCAACGACCGGTTACTCGTAGGCCAATGGGTGTTGCTGTGACTACTTCTACGTCGCGTGGGGGAGGGCTCCGCAGGGGTAGCAGTTTTGGGACCCCAAGATCCGGGATTAGAATAGGCCGTAATCTTTACCGATCGCCGGCTCCGGGAAGAGAGAATGCTCCAATGGGTGTCATGGGGCGTGGAAGGGGTCGACTTACGGGCAGTGTGTTACCTTCTTGGTACCCAAGAACTCCTCTCCGTGATATTACTGCTGTTGTGAGGGTAATGCTTACTCTTTCTCTCTCTCTTTTTTTTTTTTGGTGATATGTTGCTTAAGGGTTTTGATTCTGTATTTTGATCTCTTTCTTTGTTTTTTATGTTCACTGCTAAAGGGGGAAAACATTGATTTGTTTTTTTTGAACTGCACTAGTTACTTTTGCCAAGAGATGCTTGCCATAATAATTATTCAACCCCTGATTTATGAATTGTCATGGTTCGGGCTTCATTTCCTTTTGGTTGATATGTTTAGGTCGTTTATTGAATACTTTCATATGCAATCTGATTGGTTTTGGTAGTTATTGTCTTTTTTTCCCTTTATTTCCAATATGTTTAATGATTGCTGAATTTTGTATTACCATAGAAGTTGCTTGCTTGAATGAGCTCGATTTTACTTACTCAGGTCTGGGTTTTTATCCACTTGTTTACTGTTAGATGTTCATGTAATTGTCTTCATTTCGTCAAGTGTATCTTTAGGCTCCCTTTGTACTTCTTAACAACCCGTAGTCTATAGCTACAGTCAGTAAGGGATGTCTAGTTCTCTCTGCTTTCTAGTTTCTAGTAGTACATGGATTCATACTGCCAGTTGGTCTATATGCTATGTAGATTTCAGTCTGATATATTTACTCCAGTTGCTGTATTTTTTATTTTCGTTTTTTTTTCTGATTGTTGGTATATGGGTTTCATCAGCTGTGTTAATGAGATGTCCATTCATTACACTGCCCTGTTACAATGTCATCCTTTCAAAAAACCATATTGGTTCCCTATCCTTTCAGCCAAAATGGAGAGCTTCATGTCGTACATTGGATTAGGCGCTCAACTTGAGCTCCAACAGAATGGCCAGAATTTATCTTTGTTTTCTGTCTGTCAAAGTTGGAAAGAAATTTCTCATTTCTTTCGGTTGTTTATTTTGAGGACAAGCCTGATTAGCTTAGGATTTGTTGGACTGTATAGGATTTGAGCTGAAATAGGGTATGTTAAGATAATTATATAAATTATTTTGTTAAGAGTTATAATACAATACTATTACCTAGTTAGATTACAATATCTAGTTAAAAATTATATTATAATACTATTGATTAGATAGAGATAGATTATGAATAGGATTAGTTATATATATATATATATTTTTATAATTTTATAATAGAAGAGTTCTCGTCTTTGTAATATGGTTTTTTTTTTTTGTTGTTTGACTTGGGGGTTTTCTTAGGCTTGCTGAGATAATTAAATTGATGAGAATTTAACCAGGCCATTGAAAGGAGGAGAGCTCGTTTAGGAGAAGGCGAACGCCAAATACTTGAGAGCCCAACGTCGCAAGATGAAAGGGTTCTTAATTCAAATTTATCATCAGGTGTTCAACTCGAGCACAATTTCTCCACTCCAGCTTCAACTGCCAGAATGAAGCCTTGCCCTCAATCAGTCCGTAATGTGTCAAAGATTTTGCTTAATGTCACGAATCAGAATGGTGAGGAATCAGAGATTCTTACACCCCAAAAGAAACTCTTGAACTCAATTGACACTGTAGAGAAAGCTGTGTTGGAGGAATTACAGAAAATGAAGAGGACTCCCAGTGCCAAGAAAGCAGAAAGACAAATGAAAGTCCGCACACTGATGTCAATGCGTTGATGTTTAGCGCATTATGCAACCACTAGGATTGGGAAGACAGCATCAGTTAGAACAACTGGAAGGCTAGAGATTGCAAGCCACCTTGCAACGGGAAGCTGGCTAATCATCCTCTGATGATATGTTTACATTGTTGAACTCGGATACCAGATAGCATAGATACTTTCTATCTTCTTTTACAGTTCGACATATTACTAAATGACTCACTATAGGATCAGGTGTCAATTTTCCTTCAATCCTCGCTGAAGGCCCTGGTAGAAGATTGGTAAGCAATCTTGTTTCTTCTCTCCATTTTTTGAAGGGACCAGTGTAGGAATAGAAGGATTTGTTTCAAAATCATGTAGATATACAACTTGTTTGGACTTGCCTCACATTTTTTCTTGGCTCTATATTCATGTTACCATCACCATGTACTAATGAAGTGTCATAAGATTGGATTTTAACAAGAATGGATCTATATTCATGACTTTTCTTGCATATTGAAAAATAGAATAATGATAAAGCTGTTATGTATTTCATTAATTTCCTGAAAGTAGCAGGAACTGGTTGTTAATTAAAGTTGAATATACCCTTGACCTGGCCTTTTGGATTATTCTAACATGATTCATAATATGGTCAAGTTCAACCTGGAAATCTATTGGCCACATGTCCTGTTTCTTTGATAAATAATGTAGTTTGAGTATGGTTTTGGGTGACGCAAAGGGTAGTAGGAGGGGATGTGGGTGTGGATGATGGCCATGGCAGGGTGTCATGAATCTTATATCAAAATGGGATGGGATGGAGTTGGGTTTTAGATTTATAAATAGAAGTCTATTTTGATTGAATATATCTTTTGGTTGAAAATGTGAATTTGTGACAAGTGTTATCAAAGTTAAAATATAATCTTTCTTTTTTTGATAGTATAGAATATCATTAATTTCACTTTAATAAGAGATTAGGTGAGTCAATTTTTATTTAGCAAACATGTTTTTTGAATTAAAACGTGGACAAGTGAGACATGGTACTTTCTTCTTTTTTTTTTTTTTAATTTTTAACAATATTTTTATTTTTTTCTTTTATGTATTTTCTTACTTCGGGCTTACCAATCCAAGGTCTAATAATTGTGGGCTTTAAATCTAGAGTAACAGATTGGCCTTCTAACTAACAGGGTTTAAACCCAATTAACAGTTAAACCTTAGACTCAAGTTAAAATAAGTCCAAATAAAACAAGTTTTAAAAACTTAATACTCTGAACTAGACTAAATATCGGTAATCATTCAACTTGAAACTAAAATTTACACTGAATGACTCTATACAAAATGGAATGTCTACCCACTTTGCTGGTTTCTTTTTTCTCAATTAGTAATTTTACTTACTAAAATTATTAAAATACCTTGAATTTCAAAGTTAACATATATTTCTTTACATGTAAGGGTATCTTTATAAATTTATTGGGGTATATTTATTTACATAAAAAAAAATTGAGTAATGCTCTCTTTGTTTTCAACGAAGACTTTTTCAATTGTTTTGAATTTTTTGCTTGTTAACAAATAGAATGGAAATCTCGTAAAAATATTGATTTTGTCATTTTGTTGTAATGGTCCCTGATGATGGAGTATAAAAGCCAAAGAGACTAGAGTGGAACAGGTCAGATAATTGAAGGTTAGTACATCATTTTTAGGCGATGGGGACTATTTCTGCGTAATGCACGAGGGCCACTGCAATTTTCTTTTGTTGTTAATTAGAGAGGACCACTCCAAATCTCCATTTGCTTCTCCCAAATTGCCATACCAAAGACAAATATTAAGACTTTCCTAGTTATCAATGAAACCCATATTTCCATTTTTCTTTTGGCAGCAGATAACGACCAAATTTGTAATTCGTCCATGGTCCCTGCCCTCAGTCTCCCTCCATGTTTGTCATATGCAGGGAGCAAACTTTGTGGAACAAGATTCTCTCCTAACAATTTCAAGGACTTTTTTGAGCATTGAAAAACTTGATTAAATCATAAACGATACCGCATGAACCAAGATAATAAAATGAGACGATTTTAAAAATAAAGTGTTTTCGAAAATAACCATATTTTTAATTTTAACTGTTTTTATTCAAGAGAAATTTTTTTTAATAAAATTATCTTCAATGAAACTTTCTCATATTCAAGTGCACATGTTGAAAAAAATATTATTATACATAATGTTGGAAAAAGTTGTTACACACTATATTTAAAGTGTTTAACTCTAAGAGTTTATTTTCTAATGAAATACAAAGACATAGACCAAATTACATGTCATGTTTAAAAAATAATATTATTACACTTCATGTTAAAAAAAAATGTTGTTATACCATGCTAAAAAAATGAAAAAAAAGTTGTTATACGTCATATTTAATGTATTTAACTTTAAGAGTTTATATTTTAGTGAAATACAAAGATAAAGATCAAGTGGTTTAAATTGGTTCTGTGAATATAAACTAATAAACTCAAAAACATACATTAATGTCATATTTGCTCTTTGGTTTGTAGATTGAAGAAGATATGATGAGAAATAGATAAAGAGAGATGACAATGGTGATAAAATTAGAAAAAGCTGAATGGCGAGAGAGAGAAATCGAGAGCACAGCAAACAAAAGTGGGGGAAGGAAGTTGATAAAATTAGAGAGAACTAGATGACGAGAGAGAAATCGAAAGCACAAATAGATGTCGGAAAAAGAAATCCGGGGGGGGGATTTTTTAATTTGTTTGAAATAACTTAAAGGGTATTTTTATCAAATTATGATAAAATTAGATAAAAATAGTTAATTTTGTATTAGAGGCTATTTTTTAAATGACCTTATGAGGTTAACAATTTCTCATAATTTTCTTTAATAAAATAGTTGTATACGCTTACATGATACATCATTTGTTAATATAGATGTCGATTCAGGATTTGATCATGTAAATAAATCAATCACACCATAGCTTTGTTAATTGAAATATACTCAAAGTAATACTTATAATTAATATTAGCATGGACTATTTAATATATATATATATATCGATATATATATATATCTGTGTATATATTATATATATAAATCCTAAACGATACCGGATGAACCTAAATAATAAAATAGTTGTATATGCCTATATGATACATCACTTAAAGTTTGCAATTAGGATTGGATCATGTTAATAAATCAAAGCACAATATAGCTTTCTTAATAAAAATATACTCAAAATTAAATAATTCTTATCATTATTTAGTGTATACATGCATTAGTACGTGTTATATATTAATTATTTATTTATTTGATGAGAGCGATGGAAATGGAATGTATTCATTGATTATTAAACGCAAAAATTAGGGATGAAACTCTATAAAAGCATGTTAAAAGTCCAGCATTTACAACACTAAGAAAAAGAGAAACAGCCCTTTCCAATTTGCCATGGCCATCATATCTAGTGACATTCTCTATTACCCTCTCTTTTTGATTTGGTTCATCACTGCTCTCCTAGTCCACTCTTTCATCAAAAGATTCCTGAAGCCTTCTCGCACCCGAGTTCCAGACCCACCGAGCCCCCCTGCACTCCCATTCGTCGGTCACCTCCATCTAGTCAGCTCCGTCCTACCCAAATCTTTCCAAGCCCTAGCTGGACGCTATGGCCCTCTCATGCAGATCCGTCTGGGTGCATCATCTTGCGTTGTTGTATCCAACGCCACGGTTGCAAAAGAAATCTTCAAAACTCAGGAGCTCAATTTTTCTTCCAGGCCCGAATTCGGTTCCTCAGAGTACTTCATTTACAGAGGTTCAAGGTTTGTCCTGGCCCAATACGGTGACTACTGGCGTTTCATGAAGAAACTTTGCATGACAAGGCTCCTGGCCGTCCCTCAACTAGACTTGTTCACCGACATCCGAGACCAAGAGAAGGTCAAGCTCGTGGAATCCGTGATGAAATGTTGCAAAGAAGGGAAGCCCTGTGATTTGAGCAGCGAGTTAACCACCCTGACGAATAATACTATCTGTAGAATGGCAATGAGCACACGCTGTTCGGGGAACGATAACGATGCTGCTGAGATTAAAGAGTTGATTCGGACATGTTTGCAGCTTTCAGGGAAGATAAGCGTAGGAGATGTATTGGGTCCTCTGAAGATATTGGATTTCTCTGGAAACGGCCAGAAGCTTAAGGCAGCGTTGCTGAAGTATGACCGGCTGGCGGACAGGATCATCAAGGAACATCAAGAGGAGGCGATGAAGGGTTTGGATAAGAATCAAAGGAAGGATCTGTTGGATATTTTGTTGGAGGTTTGCAAAGACCCAACTGCTGAAGTGAAGATTTCCATGAAGGACATCAAGTCTTTCTTGCTGGTAAGTTCTCTACCTTCTTCTAGAGATGTAAACATTGAGCAAGCAAGATAAGTTGTTAGATTAGGACTATGAAAAAAAAATCCATTTTTCTTTGTTGTATTTAATGTGGTTTAAATTAACATAATAACTACTATTTTGTTTGGTCAATTAATTTAATTCGCCTTTTAGTCATTAATGAAAATACTCAAATTAATCCCAAACCCAAATCAAATTACATGATTAACGTTATTATTAGTTAAATCTTGAATAAAATTTAAAATGTTTTTAACTAAAAATGAAATAGCTAGATAGGCTCAAAAGAATCAGTAAAAAGCATTAAACATCTTTTCAAAAATCTTGTAAGCAAACTGAATAGAATTTCGAATTCAATTGGGTTTTGAACTATTTACTTTCATTATTCATTTTTGTTTAGTAACTAGTTTGGTTCAAGTCTATTTTTCGAGTTTTGAATTGAATTGATTAGATATTAATAAGTCTGATTAATTTGATTAGATTGAATTTATTAGTTATATTAATAATAGATCATTGGACTTTAGGACATAAAAATAAGAAGAAGTGTATTACAACCCATGATCTTAGGTATAAGGTGAATTACACAACTCTATAGTTAAGAAATTGTACAAGTTAATTAAAGGTGTAATTATAAATATAACATTACTTGAATTCGACTCATTTAGAAAGTAAAAACTCACCAATCATCAAACCCTTAACGTGAACCCCATCAAATTTTATTTTGAAACAAATATATTTGACTGATCATAGACTAATTAATTTCCATCCACTTTAGATCAAATGGTAGATATATAAATTAAATAGACTATACTTAAATTTATGAATTAATTAACTTAATTATATCCCTTGCGTTTTCAAGGCAAAATCCTTGACTAACTTGATGTATACATGAGCACGTAAATACTTTTATAGAATTCACACAATTTTATGTTGTTAATTAAGTCCTATACATTCCATGCTATAAACAAATTGATTATGTATAACTGATCTTTGAATGCGGATGATAAGGATATATTCATGGCCGGAACTGATACATCCTCCGCAGCCATGCAATGGGCCATGGGGAAGCTCATCAACCACCCAAAAGCCTTTCAGAAGCTTAGAGATGAAATCAATTCGGTCGTGGGGCCCAACAGGCTAGTCAAAGAATCCGACGTCCCGAATCTTCCTTACCTCCGGGCAGTCGTAAGGGAAACTCTACGGCTTCATCCTTCAGCTCCCTTGATCATCAGGGAATGTGCTGAAGATTGCAAGGTCAATGGCTTCATAGTGAAGGCCAAGACCCGAGTTTTAGTCAATGTCTTTGCTGTCATGAGGGACCCTGATTCATGGACAAATCCTAATGAATTCGAACCTGAAAGATTCCTGGAAAGCTCTGATGAAAGAATTGGAGAGCATCAAATGGAATTCAAAGGTCAAAACTTTCGGTTCCTTCCTTTCGGGAGCGGTCGGAGAGGATGTCCCGGAGCCTCCCTTGCCATGTTGGTGATGCATGCAGCTGTGGGATCCTTGGTTCAGTGCTTTGATTGGAAGGTGAAGGATGGGGAGAAGGTTGATTTGAGCCTAGGATCAGGGTTCGCTTCAGAAATGGCTCGTCCACTCGTGTGTTACCCTATTGCACGTTTTAACCCCTTTTGAGAAAACATCATGAAAAAGTTCAAACAAATATTAATAGGAGCTTTGTGTTTGGAAATTAGTATTTCTTTTCCAACTGCCTACTTAATTTTTTAGTTTAAGTTTCTGAGTTGCAAAAATTTCCGTTGTGTATGTATAAAGGTTGTGTTGTGTACGTTAAAATATAAGTTATTGTGTTTATCAAAAAAAAAATACTGTGTTTTTTATTATATATATGAAGAAAGAAAAAGTGAGAAATGAAAGTTTTGAGGTAAGAAAGAAAATTACTTATTATTCTATTTACGTACTCAAGATCATATGTACTTTAAAAAAAAAAAATCATCTCGATTTGGCAAACAAGTCGTAGCTTAATTGATGCAAAAGCCATTGCAGGCTGTGGGGTTCGAACCCACGCGTACTTATGTACAGAAGATCTTAAGTCTTCCCCCTTAACCTCTCGGGCAAACCTGCCGTTGATCATTGAATCGCTTTATTATAAATTTACCATAGGAAGAATCCAATTAATTATACCAGTCACTATTTTAGTTTTACAATCTCTCGTATCTTTTTATACTATTTATATTTTTGGTTGATTTAACCATTGGATTTCATACTCTATTTACGTAGATCATGCATACCAAATTTTAAATTAATTAAAAATATCTACCTAATTGTTTGATATAATAAAATTTTGATCTTAATTTGAATATATATAAAAAAAGACAATATTCATAATTGATATGATAAAAATATCGGATTGATAAGAAAATTTACATATATATATATATATAACGAGCCCAAGTAGATTATTAATCTAACAGTTGGTTTGCTAAAATATTAATATGGTACTAAGTTATAAAAAGAATAAAATACTAATTAATTGTATATTAATGTAATTTAATCCCTCCTCTCTCTCTCTCTCTCTCTCTCTCTCTCTCTATATATATATATATATATATATATATATATATATATGTATATACTGCTAAAAGGTGTAAAAATATGAACTAGTAATTAAGTTTGGAGATGAGAGCTTCAATTCATTGACTTTTGAAAAGGGAAAAACAATTCATACATATAATAAATATATATATATATATATATATATATATATATATATATATATATATATTAACATTGTACGACCAATTATTCATGGTTTCACCCGCGAGTTCAGATCCTAGGAAATCAAAAGTTAGTGCTCGGTTCCTTGAATCAAGAAATTAAATATTGAACCAAAAATCAAGGCGTTAAGAAATTTGAACTCTAACATTGTTGTAATTTATTATTATAATGTATGGAAGCTATGAACTATGCCCAACCAATCATCGAATTCCCCTTCAAATAATCTTCGTCGACTTGCAACCCCATGTCCTAGGGAATCGAGATTCAAGTGAGTCAATTGCAAGCTGTAATTAACAAACTATCACAGTCCCAAATCATGTACTTGATATGATTTTAGTATATTGGGGGCATGTGACTGCATGATAGTGTTTCATACATGCATAAAGTTTGATAAAACAATAGCTTTTTTTGGGTGAAGATATAATTAATTCCTTATGTTCTGAAAAATAAAATTCAAAATTTTTTTATTTGAGAGAAGACGAGATTTAAATTCTATTAAAAAAGAAGATAAATCGCATACCAATTATTGAATCAAATGTTAAAAAACAAAATCATTACTCACTAATTGATGATAAATAATTTTGTAATTTATTTTGTCTTTACAAGGACATTTAAATGGTTATTGGTATTTAATTGAAATTTTAATTTGAAGATTAAAGATTTAAAGTATTGAAATGTGAAAGGTGAGATTTATGAGATTAGAGATCGGTTACTTCATTTTATGACTCAATTTATTTAGGTATGTACAAAAAAAAAATTCATTCAAAAATATAGTATTAATAAATTATTGAAATATTATACTATATGGCGATGATAAGAAATATCATTTATGTGCAAGCCTTTTATTACCTTTAATACGATGAAAGTTTATATTTGTCTTTCATTAGCAATAGCACCTGCTGCCATGGCCACAAGCACTAGGTTGTTGCACTATAGCAACCCTTTCTTCGTTTCCATTATTTCAATTATCATCGTTTATTTGCTCATCAAACTATGCACAAAACCAAAATCCTCCGTCCACTACCCTCCCAGCCCTCTAGCACTGCCCATTATCGGCCATCTCCACCTCCTAAGTTCCTCATTGCCCAAGTCTTTCCAAACCCTAGCTCGCCGTTATGGCCCCCTCATGCGCATACACATAGGCCAATCTATCTTTGTTGTTGTTTCAGATGCCGCTGTGGCGAAAGAGGTCCTGAGAATCCATGAGGGTGAGTTCGCTTCCAGGTTTGAATTTGGTCCAGCTGAGTACAACATCTACAAAGATGCTGGTTTCATCACCAGTCCTTATGGCACGTATTGGCGGTTCATGAAAAAGCTTTGCATGACAAAGCTCTTTTCCGGGCCACAGCTGGACAGGTTCAACCACATCCGAAAGGAGGAGATTATGAAACTGCTGCAATCATTAATGAAGAGATCTAGAGAGGGGAAATGGTGTGATTTGAGTGCGGAGTTAGCCAGCTTGACCAACAACTTGATATTCAGGATGGCAATGGGCAAGAGATTTTCAAAGGATGGGAATGAGGCTAACGAGATGTGGAAGTTGGTGGTGGAGATAATGGGGCTTGCAGCAAAGCTAGGAGTCAATGAAGTGCATGGTTTGTTGAAGAAAATTGACCTTTTCGGAAATGGGAAAAAGCTTAGAGAGGCACTTGAAAGGTATGATAGGCTAGTGGAAGAGATCATCAAGGATTATGAAGAAAATGGGTTGGATATTGGTGGGGGAAATGAAAATCTGATGCATATTTTGTTGGAGACTTATAGAGAAAAGAATGCTGAACTGAAGATAACAAGAGATCAGATCAAGTACTTCATTCTTGTGAGTTCTTAATTAGTTATATGCAATTGATTTGTATTGAGCTACATATGGTTAACAAAAGCTGACTTTTTTGGGTTGTATAGTTGCATTATTCTATCATTAGAGAAAGGAAATTACAAGTGATATATACACACACGCAACTTTTATTTAGATTTCAAAGCCGTTTTCTAGCTAATTTTCATTCTTTTTCTTTTCTTAAAATTAATTAAGCTAATTTCTTTGTGTCAAAATTTTGGTCAAACAATCTGCTATCATAATCATTTGTGAGTAATTAAATTTTAAAAATTTAAGTTTTTGATCCATTGCTTGAAAACTCAAACTTTTAAAATAAGTGAGTGGTCTTTTGACTCAGGTATTAGTTTTGAGATTAATCTTGATATTTAGTTACTAATTCTTCTTTTCTGTTGCTTTTTTCTGTTTTTGCATGCTATTCCTGTTTTGCTCTATGAATTTTCAGTTAAAACTGATGCTTTTTAATGTGCAAAAAATAAAATCAAACAAAAAAAATGAAAAATAAAGTCTAGCTAGCTGGGATAGTTTGTATCATTTCCATGTATGAGCCATAAAGGGGAGAAAGATAACCATTTGCATGGTGTATCATTATGAAGTATAAAAGATGAGTAAGACAACAAATTTGGGAGAGGGAAAGTTATTTTTGGATTTGGGAATGGTACGTTTGATAGCTACTTGAATCCAATTCCACTCTGTTGCTTCGAGCTAGGGAGTTGTTTAACTATTTTAACCAAGAATAGAGCAGCAATTAATTGTTACTTGAACACCGATTTTTGGAAAAGAAAATTTTTTATTACTAATTACAGCAAATATGTGACAGGAGTTGTTTATTGCTAGCATCGACACTTCATCCGCAGCCATACAGTGGGCCATGGCAGAGCTCATCAACCATCCGAAAGTATTCAAGAAGGTAAGGGAAGAGATTGATTCAGTTGTGAAGTCCAACAGGCTAGTCAACGAGTCAGACGTGCCAAACCTCCCTTACTTGCAAGCAATCGCCAAGGAAACCTTGAGGCTGCATTCTCCGGTGCCTATATTTCATAGGGAATGCACCAAAGACTGCAAGATCAATGGCTTCGACCTCCAGGTCAAAGATAGAGTCCTGATCAATGCTTACGCTATTATGCGTCACCCGGAAGCGTGGAGTGACCCGGATAAGTTTCTTCCAGAGAGGTTTTTGTACAACTCATCAGGAGAAAACAATGGTGAATATTTGATGGAAATCAAGGATCAGGGTTTTTGGTTCCTTCCGTTTGGGGGTGGTAGAAGAGGATGCGCTGGTTCCTTGCATGCTTATCTAGTTACGCATGGGACAGTTGGTGCCTTGGTTCAATGCTTTGATTGGAAAACCAAAGATGGGGAAAAGGTTGATATAAGTGTTGGGTCAGGCTTTTCCGGCGCAATGGCACTTCCTATGGAATGTTATCCTGTTTTACGTTTTGATCCATTTCAGAAATGAAAATGGTAAAAGTAAAGTGGAGATTTAAAGTAGTATGTTTCTGAATGTTCCAAGTATTGTTGTTGGCAATGTGAAGTAATTAAATAAATGCTTGCAAGCTCCGAGAGCTTGCATGGATTTGGGTTTGGAAATGTCTGGGTTATCAAATAAGGTATTCCTGGTTTCCTAGGAATACTCTCAAAAAGTGTAGTAAACTAGGACATAGGAAAAATTGTAAGCTTATATTTGATTGGAACACACTCTATCATTAAATCTGTTTCTTTTTTTTTTTTTCTCTTGAAACAGCATTAAATCTATTTTCTGATGCAATGAACAGAGTCATTTGCATATTCTGTTTTTTAAGCATACTCTTCTTGTTCTGCTTGCCAAACCCAGGGTTAGGTTTTATTTATTTGACAATATTTAAATATTAAGCTAACACATCCAAGAAGAAGGCACCGAGGAGGGGCAGAGGATTTCTATTTCCAAAATTTCTTTATTTGAATGATTTATCTGGATTAAACTTTAGGCTCTTAAGTTAATAATAAGATTATAAAGTAAGAATATACATGGAATAGATTAGCACTGGAAGGAGAGCAGGTATCCATTACACTTGATAATTAATAAAATTGTGGTTAAACGGTGGGTCGGTGTCTGTCATTTCTTGGATTAACACTGTCTGCCTTGATAGCCAAGTCCAATTATATATGTCTGATACGCCAAGCTCCCCATATGCAAAATTACTTCTCTCCATCTGCCATACCACAATTTCATGGCGCCTACTGTCATGGACTACTTCTACCATTTCTTAATCCTGATCATATCTACTCTTCTGCTATGTTTCTTGGTTAAGTCTTTCAGGAACTTCAAGTCCAAAGCCAAGTATCCACCCAGCCCTCCAGCTCTACCCATTATCGGTCACATTCACCTGTTAAAATCCGGATTACCTACGTCCTTTGAAGCTCTTGCCAACCGATATGGTCCCTTAATGCAGATACGCGTTGGAGCTACTAATTTTGTTGTTGCCTCGGATGCAAAATCAGCTCAAGAAATATTGAGAACGTTTGACACTGATTTTGCCTCCAAGTTTCAACCTGGTCCGACAACTTACCACATATATAAAGACAGTTCATTTACTAATGCTCCTTATGGTGCGTATTGGAGGTTCGTGAAGAAATTATGCATGACTAAGCTGTTTACAGGTTCACAGCTTGATCGGTTTATCCATATTCGGGAGCAAGAGACAAGCACGCTCTTAAAATCGCTGCTGAAGAGGTCTAAAGAAGGTGAGCCATGTGACTTGGCTGAAGAGCTAACAGCTTTGACAAATAACATGATTTACAGAATGGCAATGGGAAGGAGATGCTCGAAGAATCCTAATCAAGCCGCGGAGATCAGAAAATTCATAACAGATAGCATGAAATATGCGGCAAAGTTTCATTTTGGTGAAGTGTTTGGTCCTTTGAAGAAATTGGACCTCTTTGGAAATGGGAAGAGGCTTAAAATGAGTCTAAAGGGATATGATCAGCTGATGGAGCAGATTATGAAGGATTATCATGATAACGAGTTGAAGAATTGTGAAAATGATCAAGAGAAAGATGTGATGGATATTTTATTGGAGACCTACAAAGACACAAGTGCTGAGGTGAAGTTGACTAGGGATCAGATCAAGAACTTTTTCATGGTAATTATTTCTTGCATAATTTCTTATTTGAGAAGAATAGTTTCAGAATATTGATTAATGTTCAAGTTTAGTTTCAGTTGCAGTTGATAAGCTTAGTCATAGGCTAAATCTTATTATTGAGTTCAAGCTGTCTTTCAATTATTTAGTTAGCAGAAAGCTCAACTTCAATCCACACTTATCAATTTAAGTCATGGTCGCTAAACTAGGACTTTTTGTCCTTTTGTTTTCCCTAAGATCATCTTATTAATTTAGCAGCAACCAGGAGCTCTAATTCATAGTGATTTCAATCCATTTTTTTTTTCTCTTTTTGTTATGATAATATCAATATTCCACTTCTGCTTTAAGCCTTTGACATATCAAATGTGATGATGAGATTTCATCTAATCTGATCAATTTCTGCCATAGGAAACACCAAGGTAAAAAAATATTAATTTCATTTTGATGGTTAATTAAGTTGGGGAGGAGTGACCGTAACTCAAGACCTCCACTGATTTATTTCTTTAGAATATCAGTGCGTTGTTGTGTTACTGCTATTTATCCTATCATATGAAAGCAACAAAAAAATGCTGATTGAACATTCATGTCTGATATAGGAACTATTTATGGCTGGTGTGGATACAACAGCAGCAGCAATACGATGGGCAATGGCAGAGCTTATCGATCATCCCCACATATTCAAAAAGCTTAGAGAGGAGATTGACTCGGTTGTGGGGAAAAATAGACTAATCAAAGAATCTGATGCCCCAAAACTCCCTTACTTACAAGCAGTAGTCAAGGAAATCCTAAGGCTACATCCTCCAGGGCCATTACTCCGCCGACTTTCCAACAAAGATAGCAAGATCACTGGCTTTGATCTCCGGGAAGGGACTAGGGTTTTCATCAACGTCTACCAGATAATGAGGGATCCAAATATATACAAGGAACCGGAAAAATTCCTGCCTGAGAGGTTCTTAGGCAACTCTACTGAAATCAAGGGTCAGGATTTTCATTACCTTCCATTTGGTAGTGGAAGGAGAGCTTGCCCTGGTGCATCACACGCTATGTTCGTGATGCATGCAACCATTGGAGCCCTGATACAATGCTTTGATTGGAAAGAAAAGGATTTGGAGAAAACCGACACTGAACTTGGGGCCGGTTATTCTGGGGCATTTGCACTCCCCCTTGTGTGCTATCCCATTACCCGCTTTGATCCTTTTGAGGCATAAGTCCAAGATTTGATAACTTGTTTTGTGTAAAGTTGTTGATGCTAGTGCTAAGGGCAAGGAGCTGATTGGAGCAAATTATATACCTTACCCTATGAGTTATGTGTCTCACTTGTAAATTTTAATTAAGGGCACATCAGAAACTGTAAGTTGAGTGAATTTTTCTTTCACGTCTATCACTAGAGTTTTAATTAAGAAGGTCACCATATTAAGTTTGAAGAGATATTAGTGTAATTCCGAAAGTTAATCTTATACTACAAGGTGCATTAGATAATAGAGTATAACAAAATTAAATTAAATTCGAAAAATTTGTTCAGCTTGTTCTAACCTGAACTTGATTTGATATTAAAAAAAAAAAAACAATCATACGAATCCAAAATAATCTAAATATAAAAACAACTTAAAGTTCATTGATCCAAACTCGAAATAACTCAAATTTGATTAATTTGAAAAATTAACTTGAAATGATCCGAATTTAAAATATCTAATCAAATTTAATTCAATTACATTTTAAAAGAAGTCAACAGCTTGAATTTAAAATGCTTTTTTTTTTAAATTATGCAATTTTATTGCTTGATGCCCAAAGAAAAAATTCCTTGGACTAATTAATACAAAATACAAAAAGGAAATAAAATAACAAAATAACCCCTAAGAATTAAGAACCGGATGTAGGGATCGGAACCATCTCCCAAGCCTTAGACACATCAAACCCAATCAGAGTACAAAGAATCCCAAAATAGTTGATGTCCTAAAGCATAAAAAAGGTCAACAACTTGAATTTAAAATGATTTAAATCTATATAAATCAACTTTCAAATCCAAATAATTCAAATTTAAGATGAATCAAATTTGAGATACCCGACTTGAATCCTATTTGTCCAATTGTCACCTCTACTAGATGGAGTATATCAATATTACCAAACACAACTAATACAAACCGCAAACTAGAAAGAGAAGAGTTAATGCTTCTGTTTTTTTTTTTAATTTGTAAGATTTAAGGGTATGATTTATATTGTTATATTACATAAATATATGAAAGCTATTATCTATTATATATTATATAATTGTATCAAACTTGAAGACATATTACGCACTCAAACATTTAACTCTTTGGTTGGTGCATGATTCCTCTACTTAAAGAGTATGATTCAAATTTTTCTTCCCCAAATAAAAAAAAAAAACTTAAAGACATCATACGGGGAGATGAGAACATGATGAAAAACTTTTAATTTCATTTGTTGATATTTTTGTTTTTTTGTAAAATAATAGAAAAAATGTAAAAAGTAAATAAATTAATTAAAAACAAAAGACAAATGTAAAAATAAATAAACAAATTAAAAAAAAAGACAAATGAAGAAAAACAAATAATAAAACCATCAACCAACAGAGTTTTTAATAAGTTTCGATTTTCGGATTAGTTTAGGGTTTAATGGGTTGTGGGTTTAGGCTTGGACAAGAAAAATGGTTTTGGCTTTTGGATGTTTGGGTGGATAAAATTTTCTTTGATTAGTTCTTATCGTTTCCTTTGCTCTCATTTACATTAATGAGGGATATTATAGGTCAAATTTACATCAGTGTACTATAGATTCATATAGTTTTTTATTTAAAATAATTACATATTTTATCTATAATCTTTAATATTGATTGCTTTATGTTTTATTTTATTTTATTTGTTTGTCCATAAAGAGTAAATATTAAAAGTACCAATCAAAAGAAGAGTTAATTACAAGCAAGATATGGTTCAACAGCCCAACAAGCTAGAAGGACCGAAATCCAAAATTCATTTTTCCAAATCTCAGAAAATTATGTAAAGATCGAATAATTAGACGGCAAATGTCTTATATGATCATCATTAAAAAAACGAAGACATTAAATAAATCGAATAATGCAACTCTGATTACATACGTCTGTAAAGATTTTCTGGACCACTTTAGACTCCATGGACCGCTAATAAAGCTTATGGTAGCATAGCATATTTTACTCAATCGTCTCATTCATAGAAGAAAAATTCGAGAAGCTATGAAAATATATACGAATTAATTAATTAATTAATGACCTTAGGAATTATTTAAAACTATTGGCAATTATTTTGGAAGTCCAAAAGCTTTTGGCCAAATTAGTTCCTTTCGTCCTACATTACATCAAACTCGAATGCATTTTCACTAAGCCATGCCAACCAGCACATTAGCCTTACAATTAGATTGATACATTTCCATTATGGCCAAATCATACCAAGGGGACCATGCATGCATGACACATACAATAATTAAATTTTAAAAGAGTCTTTGTATCAAAATTGTCATTTTATCCAATTAATGGTTCACTATATCTCTTTTTTTAGAAGAATATTTTCCATTCCGTACCAAAAGAAATTAAATACCATATCAATTTGGGACCCATGTTTCGTCCAAAAATTTTTTTAAAAAAATTGGGACCAGTGTCATTTTCTCTACAGTCTTAATTAATTGATGACTATGCAACGCATTGATTGCGACAACTTAATTATGTAATGCTCGTATGAGAAATATAAAGTTTTCATGGCACATCAAATTAAACTCCAAATAAATGAAAATTTTGCTTGTAGTCAATTAATTAATCTTCTAATTATTAAATAATGTAGGTACATCATGTTTATATTTTTCCAATGGAAGAAGTAAACAAGATGACGTGTGTGTTAGAAAGAGAAATTGACAGGAGTTACATCAAATTGAAGAATATTGTTTTTATGAAAGGATTAGCTATAATTTCTCTATTTTAAAATGAATAATAAAGACAATTTCCTCTCACCAGAAAAGTTTTGATGTAGTTCTCAATGGTCATTTTCTATCAAGATTGACATATATAATAAATAACATATGACGTCGGGACATTGTAAAAATACCTTAGTATTATGAAAAACATTAATCGTGATGAGGTTAAAAACTCTACTAAGATAAATCACTAATTTTAATAAGATTGAAAACCCTACTAAGGTGAAAAATAAAAAATTCTGTTATACATATAATTCTTAATAATAATAATCTAGTAATATATTTTTGTATCAACATCCTTGAAAAAGTTTAAAGTAAATTACTTTTAGATTACTTAATTTTTTTAAAATTTTTATTTTGATCATTTGATTTTAAAAATGAATATTTATAAATGTTATTATTTTGATTGCTCAACTATTAAAAGATAATAAACCAACATAATCATGTTGTCTTATCAAGTGACCATATTCAAATAATAATAAAATTATTTAAAAAAATTTTTAAATTTTTTAAATTTTTTTCTACGTGGACATATCCACATGTCAGCAATAGTTGATGTGAATGGTGTCCAAGTGATAAGAATAGTTGACATGAATGGCGATGTAAAATGCAACCTAAAAATTAGGGTAAAATATTTAGATTCTCTTAAGTTTTAATCAAAATTTATATTGATTGATTAGTTTTCGAAATAAATAATAAATTCAAAAATGTAAACATCATTAATAAAAAATATGAAAAAACTAAAATATCCTTTTTTTCTTTTTCTTTTTTTTTCTTCAAACAATGTGACCGACTAATATGCTCCCATTCATTGGCCGACCACCCCACGGCATGTGCTCCCCAAGGGATGAGAGCACTAGATCTGGTGCTCTTATCCCTTGGCTTGAAATTTTTTTGTAAAAAAAAATATATAATTGTAATTTTTAAAAGTAATAAAGGGTAAAATTATCTTTTCAATATTATCACATTATCAAATTAATATAAATACTAACGGTTGACTAATGGTTGGATCTTTGTGTTTAGTAAATTTTTTTTTTTGACGGAGTTTCCATTTCGAAAACTAATGAACTTATGTGAAATTTGGTCTAGATATTTTACCCTAAAAATTATTATTTTATAAGATTGAGTAATCAAAATAATAATATTTATAAATATTGATCTTCGAAACATTGTTTTCCAAAATTAAGTTATAAAAACAAAAATTTTAAAATGGGATTATTTTCAAATTTCAAGTAATGAAAGTGAGCTTTTGAGAAAGATGTAAATAAATAAGAAAATCTATTTGTTCCTCTACACAGTTCAGAGTCAACAAATTCATTAGAGAAATCTACATTGGTCCCCGATTAGCATGCTTATTTAAATTTTTTTGTACAACATGAATTAATTAATAATAATTATAAAAAGCAGATCAAATGTAATTTGGCTATACATAAGCCGAAGGGGCTCGAACCTTTAGATTTGAGTAATGACACAAGCATATCCATGATCAATATATAATATCGAATATTGAAACAAATAAAGAAATGATCTATATATGCTTTTGAAACTGTATGAAATAGTGATATAAAAAACCATCTAGGCCTTGAAATTTGCCATAGCAACTGTATTTAGTAGTCTGACTGACCCTAATACTTTATTAATTGCATTCTATATACAAATATGGAATTTAAAAAAAAACCACATATTGTTATTTACTTGTGACAGCTTTAAATTTCATCTCTGTTGGAGGAAAAGATCATAATCTAACATGTAGTAAGTAGCCATGAAATACCTATTTAAATGTAGAATAGTGGTGTCTGTGAGTAGATAAGGTGGGAAATTAAGTGCAAGAAGAGATTAAAAAATTACATTGAAACTCGCCGATATGAACAAGTAGATCTGATCATGAGCCAGGCAATCAGCCTAAGCCCGCAAACTTAGCTCGTTTTGATCAGTCTGAGCCCGAGTTTGGCCCATCAGATATTGCTATTTATTATAATAAAAAAATAATATGCTTTAATTAAAATTTGATTATAAAAAATACTTTCCTTGTTTTAATCTACAAGAGGTTTGGGTGTTTGAGGAAATATTTAGACAAGTCCTAAGGTTCAGGTTCTGGTGACCATGGAAAAGGCTCCATAAACAAGTCAATATTAGACTTTCTATTATTTTATCGCATGGTTACTTTAGTGGTGTAGGTTATGCATGCGCTAGTTTAGAAAAAAACTGAATAAGTACTACATATACATAAAGTAAACATCAACATTAGTTCACATAGTCCAAACGTGTGGAGTCAAATGAATTTCGAATTCCCTCACCAGAAAGCAAATTGTTCTACGCTTAGTAGAAAATACCATGATCCTTATTTATATCATCCCTTCTTTTTGTCACCCTGTCATAGCTCTTACCATTAGTCAGTCATCTTTCAGAAAGTTCGACTATGTCTGATTTAGGAGATCATGCTATACTTGTCACTGTATGCCTAGCAACCATCGTTTTGTTCTTAGCCATCTTTGCAAAGACCCGTGCAAAGGGTCGACGACCACCGAGCCCTCCAGCCCTACCAATCATTGGACATCTCCACCTTCTTCGCCCTATACCTCACCAAGGTCTTCACAAGATCTCCACCCGCTATGGACCAATAGTATCCTTCTACCTTGGCTCAAAACATTGCGTCCTTGTTTCCACCCCGGACATAGCAGAAGAATTCCTGAAAACTAATGAAGCTTCTTACTTAGACCGCCCTAAAATGGCCAACTTCGATTACCTTACCTACGGCACATCCGATTTTTCCACGGCACCTTATGGACCACGTTGGAAGTTGATGAAGAAGCTTTGCATGTCCGAACTTCTGGGGCCCCGGACACTGGAGAAGCTCCTTCCAATTAGGCGTGAAGAGATAAGGTCCTTCCTGAAAATGACCAAAAAGAAAGCTGAAAAAGGAGAGCCTATTGATGTTGTAGCGGAACTTATGACCTTGACAAATAACACAATATCCAGAATGATGGTCAGCTATCGATGTTCTGGTGATGAGAACAAAGCTGACGAAATAAGGAAGATGATGAGAGAGATGAACGGGCTAGGCACAAAGTTCAATTTGGCAGATGTTATTTGGTTTTGTAAGAACTTGGACTTGCAGGGTTTCAGGAAAAGACTAGTAGAAGTTCGCGACCGTTATGATACTATGATGGAGAGGATCATAAAAGAGCATGAAGAAGAGAGGAGGAAGAGGAAAGAAATGGGGAACGAAAGTGATACAGTGAAAGACTTACTTGATATTTTGCTTGATATTTATGAAGACGAGAGCGCAGAGGTCAGATTGACCAGGGAAAACATAAAGGCCTTCATTTTGGTAATGAATACTTGACGCAAACTCAAGCACATAGCTATGCAGATTTTATTGTAATTATTTCAGATAATTTTATTTATATCAAGATCAAATAACATAATTCCTTCTAATTTCAAAATTAATAGTTTTGAAATGAAAAAACTGGAGAGTATACAAATTAATTTGTATGGTTTGAACTGCACAGAATTTATTTGGGGCTGGCACAGACACATCTTCCACAACTATGGGATGGGGACTGGCAGAGCTAATCAACAACCCAAATGTTATGGAGAAAGCAAGACAAGAGATTGATTCTGTGGTTGGAAAGAAGAGAATATTAGAGGAATCAGATGTTGCCAACCTGCCTTACCTCCAAGCAGTAGTAAAAGAAACACTTAGGCTTCATCCAAGTGGCCCATTCATTGTAAGAGAGTCAACTAAAGCCTGTGTTATTGCTGGTTATGAAATCCCAGCAGATACCCGTCTCTATGTTAATGTATGGTCACTTGGAAGGAACACAAAGCAGTGGAAAAACCACCTAGAGTTCAGGCCAGAGAGGTTTCTTAACAGCGAAGAGTGGCAAGGGAAGAGCCAGTGGTTGGATGTTATGGGACAGGATTTTAATCTTTTGCCATTTGGGAGTGGAAGAAGAAGCTGTCCTGGAGCTTCACTAGCACTAAGCATTGTCTCAACTGTCCTTGGTTGTATGATACAGTGCTTTGAATGGAAGCTAGGGAATGGAGGAAATGGTAGAGCTGACATGGAAGAGACGGATGGAATGACTCTTCTTAGGGCTAATGACTTGCTTTGTTTCCCTGTGGCCAGTCTCAGTCCATTTCCATCTGTTGAAGAATAATACTTAATCTGGGAAATAAATTTGCTGGAGTCATTGGCGGGAAGCACCAGCTTTGAAGGTTGAAGAAGACTCTCAGATGCAAAACATTGATATTCTCGACTTAAGAAGCTGGTTGTCCAACGCTTATATCTTGAGTCGTTTTATTGTTAAATGAGTGTGCCTAAAACGCTCTTAGTTGTGTCGTTTAGTTTTGTTTTGTACTTGGTGGTTCTATACGCACCATTAGAGTGCCGTTTTGATATTTCTTTTATTGTCTGTTGTAAGGCCAATGGCCGTGTCTGTTTCTTCTTCAATTTACTGTTGAGCCACTCCTTGCTTTGAGTGCCGCTCCTTCCTAGATCCAATTTAGTCTCTATAAACTAAAATCTAGGAAATGTTGTTATTGTTGAAGTATAAATACAAATATGAAAATGAGATCCATGCTTTTTGGATCATAATTTCTCTTCTCAAATTCTCTTTGTTTCTTTTGCTCTGTTTTTCTCAGTATTTCAAATTTCTCTCATTCTTTTCCGGAAAAGCTTTTGTTCATCCTTTCTTCACCATCAATCTGATTAATCAAAATGTGGTTATGTCATGTATTATATGCTTTTCTGTTAGAAACATTTGCTGGACATGTGTACACCATCAATCTAAGTCCATGTATCAATGCTCAAAAGTCTTAATTCCTCTGCAATCTGGATGTTTTTATGTTGATGGTAATATTTAAGTTGACTGCACAAGAGTTTGAGAAGACTATTATATTCTAGAATAATGTAAAGTGTGCTACAATGATCCAATATACACGGTCTGGATAAGGTGCTCAAAATCTGCAATCTGTATTAAGATTACATTTGGTGATAAATGCTATCAGTTTGTTTGATATGTAACTACTTTCTTTCAGTGAAGCAATATCATCTCTTATCGGGCTAAAGCTTAGCTTGTTTATTATACTCTCTTTTTTTTTTTTTAATTTTCAATGAGAAAATGAATCTTTCTTCTCTCCTAGCAGAAGCGGTTAATTCTTTTACATCCTTAGGCAGCCAACTGTGTTTGACAGGGGAGAATGAGCATAGTCCTGTTTCTTGAAACGTGAAAGTACCAATCAATTAAATTTTGAGGGATACAGACTGCTATGTTTTATGTTGCTGCTGGAGTATAATGGCAAGTCTTTAAACCTGAATTTTTGTATACCAAATGATTGAATTTATTTTTGAGTGTTTTTACCTTCTTTTTTTTTTTCTATTGCAACAGAAGCAGGATTTGTTTCTCCTTTTCCAACGAGTACTTCATTCTGTTTCTGGTGGCTCACCTATTTTAAAATACTGTAACTAAAAATGTGGACATGAAGTGTCTAGCCACCCATTTGTAATTGTCAGTATATTCAGTGTTCCCAAGGTTGTCATCCATTAGAAAAGAGATTTTCCAACCTCTCATGGTTTCATCTTCCGTTGCACCCTGCAACATCTTAAAGGATATATCTTTTTATCCCCTGTGAGAATCCAATAATTTCTTGTGGTTCAGGTACTGTTAGGAAATGTAACAGCACTATAGTCTGTATTATCAGTGTTATATTTTTACCCTGAAAGGATCAAGAAGCTAACTATGTCTCTTGTATGTCCCTTCCAGTACAATATTTCCCAATATCAGTTTCTATAGTAGAATTAGGTGAGACTGATGCCAATGCAAATAATGGCGAAGTATCAAACATGCAAGCAAAGGTAATTCTAATTTTAAGTAGGCTAGTCAAGTTTAGTCACATGAAAAGTTTATGAATGTTTAGATGGCAAGAGGAGCAGCAGAACTAAAGGAAAGAAAGAAGATCAACAAAGATCAAGGAAAATGCAGGATCTGCATTTCTCCTCAATTTGAGAGAGAAACTTATTCAAGTGATTCAATTTTTCTTTATGGTATGGCATTAACAAAGTGAAAATAATATTTCTATCATTGTATGTTTATTCAACATATTCACATGCAGCATGCATCCGAGTATTTGACTCATTGATTGGTGCATGATCTCTTATTTAAAAAATAAGTTTAAATCCTCTTTCCTCTAATTAAAAAATGCAAGAAGTGAAGTAACTGGCCTCTAATACTTCAGCCATGTCTAAGTCATTCAGTCCGCGCTGCAAGACAAATCTTTAGCTTTTTCATTGAGGGAGATAAGAAACCAACCTAAAGGCCAATTACATGACCTGTGTAAGGAAGACGAGACAAAATAAATTAAACTATAAACCCTTGGATAACTTTGACGAATCAAATATTTTTGTAAATAAATCCTGGAAAATGATGTGAGAATGGAATAAAATCAGCAAAAGCACCTACACAAATGAAACGACTGATATGAATATCGAAGAAAATACAATTCTGCATACGATAGAGCTTCTGTCATATGTAGTTTTCAAATATCTCAAGGACCACTGCTGTAGGCCTTCCCACCAATTATCCATATCTGATGCAGGAAGAGAATGACCTCCATCCAAGGGAATCATATGAATCATGACCGCCAAATTAGTCCACTTCCATCATATAACAAAATATAAGTAACACGACTCATCATGAAATAATATATACACATCAATTTTGGCCCCCCTTTCATATAGTACGATTTTTTTCTAAAAGAAAATTGCAATACGATTCAGTATGCCTCATCATAATCCAAGAAAAATGTATTGCCATTATAAATAATGTAGTTAATATACAAATGTGTATTATGACCACTCAACCGGAGAATTTAAGGCTTCATTTGTCTTACAGCAGGCATCACCTTCATTTAATACTATAGAACGCAGAAATCAGAACTAAAATTATAAGCATTGAAATAAAAATATTTTTGATAATTTATTTAAATATTAAAATGTATTAAATATTTTAATAAAATATTTTATGCATAAGATTTTTTTTTTATCACCGAACAGAGTTTTACACTTATTTGCATTTAAAGGCTTTTAAATTTTAAAATTTATTCATTAATGAGGTGACAACCTCTTTCATTGATAGCGTATTGGATCAATACATTGACTTTAGGTCAGATATAATTCTAATTAATAACTAATTTGAGTTAGCTCAATTAGGACAGAAAGTTGCAAATAAATTATCGTGGGAACAACTTTGTTCCAAGTATATATTAAGCCCTTCAATTATTTTACACTGCAAGGACCACATAAAATACGAACGGGATTGCAATATAAAAATGCATGTTTCTGCATTACGTATTATGAAAATCAGTACGAATCTAAATAGGCAGGTTTAAAGGACAAATTAAATAAATGAAATGAAATACAGGACCAGATGATCTTAATACTTTAACTTCAGAGGACCATATAAAAGAGGACCACTGCTGAAAACTACTTGTTTTTTATCTTGGCTCTCTCAGTCATCTTCAGGTTAGGAGAAAGATAATCACCCAAACTATATATAATAATCTCAGATTTTGGAAATTCAGGGAAATGAGGAATCCAATTGCTTCTGCCTTTCGCAACACTAGTCACTATATTTCTAGTGTGACAGCCTATGAATCTGAAGGAGAAGGTTCCACAGCTGAGTTAAAACAAATCTCGCTAACTCTAATGGCAGCTTTCACATCTCTATTTACAATCAAACTTGCGGGGTCCATTAGTAAAGGAGGATCTGCCCTGGATGTGTCATAAATTTCGTGGTCCCCTTACCTTCCTGCTACAAAATTATTTTGATAGAAGAACACTGCTTTTGGCTCTTGTATAAGAACATCCGTGAAACCATTTCTTGCAACTCAAATATTTTCTTTGCATTCAACCATGGTTGATTCACAAGATTACATCATTGTCTTCCTTATCTGGTTAATAACCATCATCTTTCTCCGAGCTATCCTCAGCAAAAAACGAGGCAAAGCTCATCTTCCACCAAGCCCACGTGCTCTACCAATTATTGGACACATGCACCTCATTGGCCCTATACCTCACCAAGCTCTTACCAAGCTCTCAAACTGCTATGGACCTTTGATTTATTTCTATATTGGATCAAAACCTTGTGTGCTTGTTTCCTCTCAAGAACTGGCAAAAGAAGTATTCAAAAATCATGAAACTACTTTCCTAAACCGGCCAAAAATGGCCAATCTTGATTACCTCACGTACGGCACATCTGATATGGCGATGGCACCATATGGACCCCTTTGGAAGTTCATGAAGAAACTTTGCATGTCTGAACTTCTGGGGACTCGAACATTAGACCAGCTCCTTCCAGTCAGACGTGAGGAGATGAAGCGATTTGTAAAAATAATAAAAGAGAAAGCTGAGGCAGGGGAGGTAGTTGACATTGGAGTAGAACTCATGAGGCTGACAAATAACATAATATCAAGAATGTTGCTGAGCAAGAGGTGTTCAGATAAAGAAGATGAAGCCAACGAAGTGCAGACGTTAGTGAAAGAGATGAATAATCTTGGCACAAAGTTTAATTTGTCAGATTTATTTTGGTTTTGTAAGAATTTAGACCTGCAGGGCTTCAGGAAAAGGCTTAAGGATGTCCGGGACAGATATGACATTCTGATGGAGAAAATCATATTGGAGCACAAAGAGGCAAGAAACAAGAATGGAGCTGGAGGTGACAGAATCAAAGATGTGCTTGATATTTTGATCGACATATCAGAGGATGAAAATGCTGAGATGAAATTGACCAGAGAAAACATAAAAGCCTTTGTTATGGTAATGAGCCTTTGATGCACATGTGCATAAACTCTTACATACGCATACTGCATACACGTAGACAGACACAACATATATAACGCACACATGCATAATTTAGTTTGATCATGAATAGTTTCAATATTAACCATAAGACAAAAAAACAAACTAATTGAGATCATTACAGTGTGAAATATGGAAATGCTTAAATTTACCTTGTCCACTGGTAGATTCATGAACAAACAAAACATAGCTCAGAATTTTGTTAGTCAATGAAGGGAAGAAAATTAGAAATAAGAGATACGAAGGATAATTAACGCAGTCATATTTAGCATTATCAACTATTAATAGCAAAGGATACAAGACTGACATGCCAGATATGAAATTTGTAGAACTTTTTTGGGGCTGGGACAGATACATCTTCCATTACTATAGGGTGGGGAGTATCAGAGTTAATTAATCATCCAAGGGTGATGGAGAAAGCACGTAAAGAGATTGACACTGTGGTTGGAAAGAACAGAATACTGGAGGAATCTGACGTAGAATATCTCCCATATCTCCAAGCAATAGTAAAGGAAACTCTAAGGCTTCACCCTGGGGGACCATTAGTTGTAAGAGAGTCAACAGAAGATTGTATCATTGACGGTTATGATATTCCAGAAGGAACCAGGCTTTTTGTCAATGTGTGGGCTCTTGGCAGAGATCCAAAGCAATGGGAAAACCCCCTTGAGTTCATACCAGAGCGATTTCTTAGTGAAGAATGGAGGCAAGGAAAAAACCAATTTTTGGATGTAAGGGGACAACACTTCAGCCTGTTGCCATTTGGGAGTGGAAGAAGAAGCTGCCCTGGAGCTTCACTAGCTCTACAGGTTGTCCCAACAGTCCTTGGGATAATAATACAATGCTTTGATTGGAAGGTTGATGGAGAAAATGATACTGTTAATATGGAAGAAAAGGCTGGAATGACTCTTCTTAGAGCCTACCCCTTGGTTTGTTACCCTATGGCTAGGCTCTCTCCATTTCCATCAATTTGAGTATTCTGATGCGATTTGTTGTCTCATTGTAGAAATGCTGGTTTTTTTTTCCCACCGCTAAGGATGAAGCACTCAGTACCTCGTGGCTCTGAAACCATTGGTGACTGAGCCTCAAGCATACTTGTTTTATCCAAGTCTGTTGCATAAATTGCAATATCAGTAGAATTATGGATGTAAGGTGCTGATTGTCAATAGTTGTAGCTTCTGTCCATATTTTCTGTTCTCATAATTTGTGTAATCTCTTATGACTAGGCAAAGTGGTAGGGCGTGTGCCTTTGTTGTACCTTTCTGTGGTGTTTAGAATTTAGGTAGGCTTGTTTCTGTTTCTTCTTGGAAGTTTCAGTTTGCTAAATCACCCATAATTAATAAACTTGTGTATCTTATGAGTTTCATGTGTATGTGTTGTATCCCTGCAAGCACATTTCTTCACCGTTTTTGGAGGCCTGTTTGGTATAAAGAAAGAAAAGAAAAATACAATGATAAAAACTGTTCTCAAACATGTAAAATTCATGCTCCGCCCTGTTGAGACACAACTTTTTTAATTAATTTTTTCAGATAAAGTTGGTTTTCCTTTTAACTAACAGCATCCATTATTGTTAATGTGGGAATGTAACATAGAATTAGCTCCAAAGACGTGTTCATCTTTTTCTCAAAATGAAGGGTAATCCAATTGGTTAGATTTATATAGTTTAAATTATGTAATTAGTCCTCGTGCTTTATTAAAAATGTGAATTTAGTCCCTATATAATAATTTGTACAAACCGAATCTTTATATTTTTTCAATTAATTTTAGTCCTTAACTCTAACACCATTAAATTTTACAATTAAGTATGCTGACATGGTATTTTGATCAAGTTGATGTAACATTTCTTGTTAATGCGACATTAACTATATATGTGATGACATGATATGATCATGTTGACGTGGTGAAAATACTAATGTGGCATTTGTTGATATGACAAAATACTAATATGGCAAAAGCTTATGGACAAAACCCCCAAATTGTAACCCAATACACTCTAACCCTAAATTAACACAGATTGACAACTAAAGATAAATTGACTCCAAGATGACAATAACGATTAAGTCAAGCTAGCATATTGAAAAAGAGTGCAAAAGCCTTTGAACTCTAAATTTCAACTTGTGCCACTGATGATCTTTTTTATTTTTTATTTTACCTTGGTGATGGACAGAAGAATAACATAAGGCAAATAGCATATGTGTTTTTTGAGACTCTTTTTTGGAGATAAGCATATGCTTTCTCATGTCGAAATTGGGACTAATTGTTTCTCAAATGTTAACCACAGTGAGCCAAATATAAATAGAAAGTATCCTTCTACCTGCAACACAAGTACGAGGTAATTCTAATGCAAGGTTGTTCATCGAAGGCAGGATCTCTATGTGTAAACTGCTTAAGAGGATTTTAATTTGCTTCATTCATGTTCTAACTTTAAAAAAAAAAATGCACACACACATCCCTGTTAGGATTAATTTTTTTCTCTTAAACACATGAATGCATTCTTTCTCTTTTAATTTTTTTGTTAATTTGTGTTAATTTAGGGTTAGGGTGTTTTGGGTTAAAATTTAGGGATTTTATCCATTAATATTTTTGTCACATCAACAGCTACCACATCAACATTTTTGTCATGTCAACAAGCACAACGTTAACATGATCATACCATGTCATATATAACTAAAGCCACGTCAGCAAGAAATAACATGTCAACTTGATCCAAATGTCAAGTTAACATATTTAATCATGAAATTTAATGGTGTTAAAATTAAAGACCTAAATGAATCTCCTCATGTTGGATCATATGAGATGGGTCGAGGTTGTTTTTACGGAGTACAGATACATGGAACACACTAGGTGAATGCTCGAAAGGTCTATGGTTAACACCAATCTGTAGATTATTGCGCCAACTCTCTTTAGGATCTCAAAGGGTCCAATATATCTCAAGCTCAACTTATCATTCTTTCTAAATCTCATAATCCCTCAGTCAACAAAACTTTCAAGAACACATGATCACCAAGCTCGAACTCTAACTCTTTACGTTTATGGTCGGCATATTACTTTTTTTTACTTTGAGCTACCAACATCCTATCTCGAATCATCTGTATCTTGTCAGTGGCTTTTTGAACCATTTTTGATCCAATGAGCTTTCGTTCATCGACCTTAAACCAAGCAATAAGTGATCTACACTTCTGTCCACATAAAGCCTCATAAAGTGTTATCTTTTATGCTTGTTTGATAACTGTTATTGTAAGCAAATTCCATCAAAGGTAAATGTCGATCCCAAGTGACTCCAAAATCAACAACACAAGCCCGTAACATATCCTCCAAAGTTTGTATAATCCTTTTAACCTGTCCATTTGTCTAAGTTAAGCTTAGTTCCCAAAACCTCCTAAAATTTACCCCAAAATTGGCGAGTGAACTGAATACCTCTATCAGAAACTATGGTAACAAGAACTTTATGCAATCGCACAATCTCATCAATATACAATCTAGCGTACTGTGTCGTTCCATAAATGGTCCTTACCGATAAAAAATAAGCAAACTTAATCAATCTATCCATAATCACCCAAATGGAATCACATCCTTTACTCGAACAAGATAAACTTGTCACGAAATCCATTGAGATATGCTCTCACTTCCACTCAAGTACATGTAAACGCTATAGTAATCTTATAAGTCTTTGATGCTCTGCTTTAAACTATTAGCACACTAGGCATTTGGCCATAAACTCAACTACATCTCTCTTTTAAGCTTTCCCACCAATATACCTCTCTCAAATCATGGTACATCTTGGTGGTTCCCGAATGTACAACATAAGCAAATAAATATGCCTCATCTCTACTTTCTCTCTTGAGACTATCTGTATTTTGCACATACACTCTCACCCCATAGCAGAGTAGACCATCGAAGTCTCTAACAAAATATTATCCCTTCCTCCCTTGGGAATCTTCTAAGGCCTTGGTCACCCACTCATCCTTATCTTGGGCTTCCTTGATGTGATCAAGTAGTATCGTCTTAGCTCAGGAATGCTTTAGTTAGACATCAATCTCATTAACCTCAAAGTTCAACCTCATCTCTTCAAGATCATGAATACCCCTCACTAAAGGTCTCTTATCAACTAATATGTGGACTAGACTCCCCATGGACTTTTGGCTCAAACATCTGTCACTACATTCACCTTATCAGGGTGATATAAAATAGTACAAAAATAGTCCTTAAGCAACTTCATCCATCAACGTTGCCTAAGGTTGAGATCTTTCTGCTCGAATATATACTCGAGACTTTTATGATCTGTTTATATTTCACATGTCTTTCCATATAAATAATGTCCCCAAATCTTAAACGCAAACACAATAGCAACCATCTCTAAGTCATTAGTAGAGTAATTTTGTTCATGCCTTTTTAACTATCTCGAGGCATAAGCTATGACCTTGTCGTGTTACATCAACACACACCTCAAGCCAAACTACTAGTTTGATCTTGACTCAATCAATCATCTTAAAGTTAAGAGAAAGATAATCGCCCAAACTATATATATATATATAATCTTAGATTTTGAAAATTTAGGGAAATGACGAATCCAAATGATTTTTCCTTTTGCAATATTAGGCACTTTAAATCTAGTGTGGCAGCCTATGAATTTGAATGAAGACGTTCTACTGCTGAATTAAAATAAATCTTGTCAATTCTAATTGCAGCTTTCACGTCTCTATTTACATCAAGAAAATTTTTAAAAGTTAAAAGAAAGCATCAGTCGATGTCAACACCTTTGTTTACATTTGATCTACTTTCCATTGCAGATTTGATTAAAATTTTAAGATATATAAGTACAATAATTAAGATAGGCTGAGAGGAAGAACTCACGAGATGGGGACCATTACAAGGCAAGAAAAGTGGTAGGAGAAATACAAGCATCACCCCAAATCTTTTATTATAAATGTCTTGGTCAAAGTGATAATGTAAAATCTCTTGTATTCTTACATCTTAACTTTTCCAAGAATTACATTTCCTGAATTCGCCTTTTGAACGTTTGCCTTTTAGAGCAATAATATTATATTTTCCCATCATTCATCGCTTAGATCTAATGTAATTGTAATTTGATTGAGAGTAGATGAAAGAATTCTTGCATATGATAGTGCAGGGTTCCAACAAGAAGCAATACATAACTTTTTCTGGTTTCTAATATTAAATGTTGCAAGTTCATTCTGAGTTCGGAAAACCTTGTATAATCGAGTAATTGATGAGATAGAAAAGGTTTATATTGTTTCTGGTTTCCATTCTCCACTTTGATTCACTGTACGTAAAGGAGTAACTGATAAAACTTGTTAACATATCCTAAATATCAGAAAATGTCATGTATGGTACATCTTAAGATCTATATTTTCCATGGGGATCCTTCCATGCTTCTGTGGAACAGTTCAAATCATTCACCAAGCACTATTTAAATGGCAATTTCTTGACTTAATAGCATGTAAGTACATAGTTTTGTCATGAAACTGATGTGTCTCATAAACTTCGTGCTCCCCTTACCTTTCTGCTGCAAAACTATTTTGATAGATGAACACTGTTTTTGGCACTTATATAATAACCATCGTGAAACCATTTCTTGGAACTCAAATATTTTCTTTGCATTCAACCATGGTTGATTCACAAGACTACATCATTGTCTTCCTTATCTGACTAATAGCCATCATCTTTCTCCAAGCTATCCTCAGCAAAATACAAGGCAGAGCTCATTTTCCACCAGGCCCACGTGCTTTACCAATTATTGGACACATGCACCTCCTTGGCCCTATACCTCACCAAGCTCTCAAACCACTAAGAAACTTTGATTTACTTCTACATTGGATCAAAACCTTGTGTGCTTGTTTCCTCTCAAGAACTGGCAAAAGAAGTATTCATAAATCATGAAACTTTTATCCTAAACTAGCCAAAAAAGGCCAATCTTGATTACCTCACATATAGTACTGCTAATATGGCGACAGCACCATATGGACCCCTTTAGAAGTTCATGAAGAAACTTTGCATGTCTGAACTTCTGGGGACTTGAACATTAGACTAGCTTCTTCTAGTCAGACGTGAGGAGATGAAGCGATTTGTAAAAATAATACAAGAGAAAGCTGAGGCAGGAGAGGTTGTTGACATTGGACTAGAACTGATGAGGATGAAAAATAACATAATATCAAGAATGTTGCTGAGCGAGAGGTGTTCAGATAAAGAAAACGAAGCCAACGAAGTACAGACGTTAGTGAAAGAGATGAATAGTCTTGGCTCAAAGTTTAATTTGTCAGATTCACTTTGGTTTTGTAAGAATTTAGACTTGCAAGGGTATAGGAAAAGGCTTAAGGATGTCCGGGACAAATATGACATTCTGATGGAGAAAATCATATTGGATCACAAAGAGGCAAGAAAGAAGAATGGAGCTAGAGGTAACAAAATCAAAGATGTGCTTGATATTTTGATCGACATATCAGAGGATGAAAATGCTGAGATGAAATTGACCAGAGAAAACATAAAAGCCTTTGTTATGGTAATAAGTCTTTTATGCCTATGTGCAAAAACTTTTACATGAGCATACTTATACTAAGACACAATATATATATAAACAAGAATTAACACATGCATAATGTAGTTTGATAATGAAATAGTTTCAATATTAACCATAAGACAAGAAACAAACTAATTGAAATGCTTAAATTTTTACCTTTTCGGCTGGCAAATTTCTGAACAAACAAAAAACAGTTCAGAATTTTGTTAGTCAATGAAGGGAAGACAATTAAAAAATAAGAGATAAGAAGAACAATTAACGCAATCATATTTAGCATTATCTACTATTAATAGTGGAGGATACAAGACTGACATGTGAGATATGAAATTTGTAGAACTTTTTTGGGGCTGGAATAGATACATCTGCCGTTACTATAGGGTGGGGTTTAGCAGAGTTAATTAACCATCCAAGTGTGATGGAGAAAGAATAGAAGGAGACTGACTCTGTGGTTAGAAAGAATAGAATATTGGAGGAATCTGACATAGAAAATGTCCCATATCTGCAAGCAATAGTAAAGGAAACTCTAAGACTTCACCCTGCGGGTCCTTTAGTTGTGCGAGAGTCAAAAGAAGATTGTATCATTGGCGGTTATCAGATTCCAGAAGGGACTAGGCTCTTTGTTAATTTGTGGGCTCTTAGCAAGGATCCAAAGCAATGGGAACGCCCCCTTGAGTTTGTACCAGAGCGATTTCTTTGTGAACCATGGAGGCAAGGAAAGAACCAGTTCTTGGATGTGAGGGGACAGCACTTCAGCCTTTTGCCATTTGGGAGTGGAAGAAGAAGCTGCCCTAGAGCTTCACTAGCACTACAAGTTATCCCAACAGTCTTTGGGATAATAATACAATGCTTTGATTGGAAGGTTGATGGAGTAAATGATACTGTTAATATGGAAGAAAAAGCTGGATTGACTCTTGTTAGAGCTCATCCATTGGTTTGTCACCCTGTGGCTAGGCCCTCTCCATTTCCATCAATTTGAGTATTCTGATGTCTGATGTTGTTTGTTGTCTCATTGTTGAAATGCTAGTTATTTTTCCACTACTAAGGATGAAGCACTCAGTACCTCGTGGCCCTGAAACCATTGGTGACGTAGCCTCAGGCATGCTTGTTTCATCTAAGTCTACTGCATAAATTGCATTATTAGTAGAATTATGGATGTAAGGCGTTGATTCTCAATAGTTATAGCTTCTGTCCATATTTTCTGTTCTCATAAATTGTATAATCTCTGATGACTAGGCAAATTGGCAGGGCCTGTGCCTCTGTTGTGGCTTTCTCTGGTGTTTAGTATTCCGGTAGGCTTGTTTCTGTTTGCTTCTTGGAAGTTTGGGTTTCCTAAATGACCCATTATCAATAAACTTGTGTATCTTATCAGTTTCATGTGTGTGTGTTTCTTCACGGTTTTTGGAGACCTTTTGGTTAATGAAGAAAGAAAAAGAAAAATACAATGAGAAAAACTTTTCTCAAACATTGAAAATTCATGCCCTGTCCCATTGAGATTTATGCTTTTTCACTTGTTGCTTTAAGACGCTAAATCAAGTTCCCTTGAAAAAGAAGGAAAGTTATAGAAGAAGTTAATTCCAACAAGAATTACAAACTTCATCAGACCTAGGAATTTACAGAGAAAAAAGGCAGAGGAAACAGGACACTTGTTAATCTATATCTCTAATATATATAAAAGTATATACATATTCAAACAAATTTTGTTTGACGAAAGTAATTATATTTACTCATTATATTTTTAAATTAACATTTTAAATATTTTAATATTAATAAGATTCGTTTAATTTATAAATATATAAGAATTTTAATTGAATCAAATTATTTTCATTAAAAATATTTTTTATTGTAAATATAATATAAAATTTTAATTTATAGTGTAAGACTTTCGGTAAAAGTATTAAATAATTTATAAATTAATATATTAAAATTTTAATTATTTATAAATTAAAATATTAAAAATAGCAGCATTGATACACGACTAGTTTAATTGTTTTCTTATTTCGCAATCTCTCTTGGAAGAAGAACAAAAGTAAACAATGACACATTATTATAAGAAGGAGTTTAGAGAAATTAAAGTGAATTGTCTTTGGAAGGAAAAGACACCTTACTTTAAGGAATTCAGAATCAGTCACGCAAAAGCGATTGAAGAATTGTTTATTACCAATTGTGTCAGTTCCTGTTTAGCTTTTCATGACAGTCCTGTTTAGACATTTGTGTCAAAAGGCTGGAACCAGCACCAGAGGGGCTGCTCAGGCTTCTCATCTCTGGTTTGCCCCAGCCGGCTTCTTGCAGAAACAACCAAATGAAGTTTAAAATAATTGAAACATGATGTAAGAATGGAATCTAATATCACGATCTAACAATGAAGACTGAATGGTAGCTTACGAACGCGTTAAAAGAAACCAAGAAAAAAGTTACCTATAATAATAAGATGGAAAAACTGTCATTAGGATCAAGGCTGATCCTCAACTTTTGACCTTGCCATTGACGGCGGACGGCCTCTGACCCAGTCACGGCTATCCTAAGCATCATACTAGATGGAAGCGGGCAAAGTGATCCCCAGAAAAATTCATATACAAGACGGATAAAAGCTTTCAGCAATTAGTGGAAGTCTAACATCCCAAGCGCTTATATAGACACCTCTCTAAAAAACCTCAAGTCTTACTGTTAATTGATTTAGCAAGAGGTTCAAAGATGGCTGATTTCCAACCCTACATCATACTTTTCCTCATTTGGCTAGTGTCCCTTATTTTGGTCAGAAGAATCTTCACCAAGAGCCGGACCACCTCACGTCTCCCACCAAGCCCAATGGCCCTTCCTATCATTGGGCACCTCCACCTCCTTGCACCAATACCTCACCAGGCTCTTCACAAACTTTCAACCAAATATGGACCCTTAATGCATGTCCTGCTTGGCTCTGTCCCTTGTGTTGTGGCTTCCACCCCAGAAATGGCAAAAGAGTTCCTTAAAACTCACGAGTCGTCTTTCTCCAACCGTCCAAAAACAGCTGCTGTTGACTACCTTACATATGGCTCAGCAGATTTCTCCTTTGCTCCCTACGGACCGTACTGGAAGTTCATGAAGAAAATTTGCATGTCTGAACTACTTAGTGGTCGAATGCTAGACCAGTTTCTTCCGGTTAGACGCGAAGAACTAAGGCAGTTTTTGCAGTTCCTGATGAAAAAAGTAAATGCAAGTGAAAAGGTGGATGTTGGAGGAGAGCTTGTAAGGCTAACAAATAATATTGTATCAAGAATGACAATGAATCAAACATGTTCCAATGATGAAGATGAAGCCGAAGAAGTGAGGAAGTTGGTTCAAGCAATAGCTGAGCTCTCAGGGCAGTTTAATTTGTCAGATTTTATCTGGTTCTGTAAGAATTTGGATTTGCAAGGGATGAATAAAAAGCTCAAGGAGGTTCGTGATAAGTTTGATGCAATGATGGACAAAATAATAAGGGAGCATGAAGAAGCGAGGAAGAGAAAGGAGGATGGAGGTGATGCGGTGAAAGATCTACTTGATATTTTACTTGATATATCAGAAGATGAAAGCTCAGAGATGAGATTGACTAGAGAAAACATAAAGGCATTCATCCTGGTAAAGTGTTCGAACATTCTCCTTTCTGTTTCTTACTCATAAAGCTACTTTCTAGTATTGAAAAACCTTGTTTTAGTAGTCTAGTTTTCTTCACTTCTTCCCTGAAAGATAAATCAGTTTCTAACTTGAAGCCTGAAAGTCTTTAGATAGAATATAATAATCATTTGAGCAAAATTAACGGGCTAAATCTACACAAAAGTACATAGAAATTAGTCCTGGTATTCAATTATGAAAGCTAACCATTCAAAATGCCGATGTTTTCACATTGACATCAAGGTTAGTTATGCCGGCAGCCAAACTGACTGTTAGGTAGATGTCATTTGAGCTCTTTATAGACTGTTCATTGCTCAATTTGTCAAATGTAGGTCTATAAAGCATTTAACAGGTAAATTAACAGAAATGCATAGCAAAGGTGTTCCCTCGAACCAGCATCGACTTTTTTCAGGCTTGAATACCCAGGAAAAGGTAAATTAGATGTGACTCAGAAATTAGGCTAGGATTTACACGCTGCGCACCAAATGCTTAAGTTTTTACTTGGATTATGGTTGGGTAAAAGTAATTTATTCTGAGTCAGTATAAATGAATGAAAATGATTTCAAACTAAAGTTCCACAAGCATTACTGATGCATGCTTTCTGAATTCCATAGGACATATTTGCAGCTGGAACCGACACATCTGCTGTTACTACAGAATGGGCGCTTGCTGAGCTTATCAATCATCCTAATATAATGGAGAAAGCAAGAGCAGAGATTGATATTGTTGTAGGAAGGAACAGAATAGTAGAAGAATCAGATACCACCAATCTCCCCTACCTTCAAGCTATAGTAAAGGAAACACTAAGGCTTCACCCCACTGGCCCCATGATTGTGAGGGAGTCAAGTGAACACTGTACTGTTGGAGGTTATGACATTCCGGCAAAGACCCGACTCTTCGTTAATGTGTGGGCCATAGGTCGGGACCCTTATCACTGGGAGAATCCACTTGAATTTTGCCCAGAGAGGTTTGTCAGCATAGAGGAAAGTGGAAAAAGTCAACTGGATGTAAGGGGACAGCATTTTCATCTTTTGCCATTTGGGAGTGGAAGAAGATCATGCCCTGGAACATCACTAGCATTGCAAGTTGTTCAGACAAGTCTTGCTGCTATGATTCAATGCTTTGATTGGAAGGTTAATGGAGCAGATGGTACTGTTGACATGAAGGAAGGACCTGGACTGACCCTTCCACGGGCTCATCCCTTAATCTGTATCCCTGTACCTAGGCTAAATCCATTTCCCTCGTTCTGATCTATCAAATGGAAATCGAAACAAATCCAAACTGCAGCGTGCTTCCTTTGCACAGACAGGGAGAGATCGTACTAGAAAATGACAATACAACTTGTTCTTCTGACAATCGTGATTTAATATACTATTTCTTAGTGAAAATAGTTTAAACTAGACAAGAGAGGATCATCTGATTAAAACCATTCAAGACTCAGTTCCTGCCATAGTTAACTTGGTATGCAATTATATTGCACAATTGCAATGCTAGTATAACTAACCTGCCAACACTAACTAGTCTGTAGTTTGTTCTTAAATGCCACCTATTGTATGATCAAAATTAAAGAATTAAGCAACCCTTTTGTTAGAGGTGAGCAATTGAACAGTTCGATTAGTTCGGTCAATTCGATTAATTATATCTAAAAATCAAATGTATCAAATATTTTTAAAAACTGATCAAAATCGATTAAATATAGAAGATTGAATCAACCAAATATCGAATTAGCTCGATTTTGAATTCAAAGGACTAAAATTTTATCATTTTTTTACAAACTATAATATTAAAATTTATAAACTTCATCTATAATTATAAAATATATAATATAATATTTGTTTTTTTACTCATATAATTATATCGTTTTAGATAAATCATCAAATTAACATTTAAGATTCAACATAATAAAATTAATATCCACAAAATAAAACCATCTAATACAAAACAATTAACCATTTCATATCATCAACTTGAATCTCCTCCGTGACTTCGCTCTTTACATTCACTCACATAGATTACATAACAATTGAAAGAATACAAAAAATATAATTAGTATAAATTTTTTTAATAACAACGTAAAAAAAGATCAAAAATGAGAAATTATGTAAAAAGTTATAAAATTTAACATTTACTTCAATTGAAATGTGAAAAATGCATTTCTAACCTTTCACTAATCAGTTGTCAATTATGGAAATGGAATCAACCATCCCAATTTTTGACATCTCTAAAATGCGTAAACAAAATAAAAAATGTGTTAAGGTGGAGCTTGCTTAGAGAGTTTAGGATTAAGTTTTGAAGAAAGAAAGAGCAAAGGGTTGTGGGACGCGTGGTTAAAAATGGAAAAGTGAAAGAAAGAATAAGATGAGGGTACTAACTTAGCTGGTAGTAACCTGGTAATGAAAATATATATTTTATATAAACTTAAAAATAATATATATTATAAGATTTAGGATAAAATATCCTCACCTTTTTAAGTTATCATCAAAATTACACAAAAATTCATTAATTTTCGAAATAGACACTCTACTCCAAGAGTGCAAACACCGTTAATAGAGATTATGAAATGACGAAATACCCTCTTTTATTAATTTAAAAATTATTATTATATTTTTAAAAAATTAAAAAATAAGGAGCACCAATCTATGCTCTGCAGCTCCCCTAGAAAGGGGAGCACCGGCCAATGCTCCTAAGGGAGGAGAGCACCAATGCTCCTTTAAGGAGCCTCAAATCGAGCTCCCCAAGGGAGCACCAGTCAGGCTCTTCAAGGGAGCCCGATGCTTCTTTAAGGGAGATCTGATGCTCCCCAAATGGGAGTTTTTTTTAATTGATAATAAAATTATATAATAGTAATTTTTAAAATTAATTAAGGGTAAAATTATTTTTTAATATTACCACATCATCAAACTTACAGAAACATTAATGGTTGATTACTGACTAGACTTACATGCAGGGCCGGCTTTTGGGTAAAGCCACCCAAGCAAGGGCTTTAGGCCCCCAATTCGGAGAGGCTTTATAATTTTATAATATAATTTATTATATTAAAAATATATACAAATTAAAAAATATAAAAATAAAAATAATTGATAAAATTACTTGTTTTTTTACTTTCTTAATTATGTGTTTAGTAAATCTTAATTTTTTATCACTTTCTAATTTATAAAATATTATATTATTTTTAATCAACTAACGGTCATATGTATTTAATCATCTCCAACAACTATTTTTTTCTCACTTATTTCTCATATTTCCAATCAACATATTTAATGATTTCTAACAACTATTTTTTTTCCTATATATAAAACCAATTATTTCTTTTTCAATGTATAATATCTACTTTTGAATTCTTCGTTTCTCATTTTTACTTTCTTCTTTCTTCCTTTAACTTCAATTTTTCTCCAAAGAACACACAAAAAATTCGTTATTTATTATCTTCATAAAGTCGTGAACCTCATTGCGGTTTGCAATAAATATTCAATAGTTAGGTACTATTATTCTAATATTTACAAACTTTTTTATTTTAATTTTTAATTTATATTATATTATCTTTATTTTATGTGATAGTTGATTTATTTGAATTAAAAATTTTGATTGTTGATTTTGTATTAACCATTTAAAAAATATAAAAATTTTGAATTTTAAAAAGCTAAAAAAATAAAAATTTAATAATTTTTTTAATTTCATTAAAAGAAGGCCTCGTTGAATATTTCGCTTTAAGCCTTTGAACTTATTGGGCCGCCCCTACTTACGTGTCTAGTAAAATATATTTTTTTTAGAGCGGAATGTCTATTTTAAAAACAGTAAGATTTATATTTGGCAGATCTCTATAGTTTTCTATACATTGTCAAGCTATCATAATGTGACATCTTATTAATGAAGTAAAATTGAAATCTAATGGAGACTTAAAAATAAATATTACTAATTTTCTTAAAAAAAAATTCTCTTCATCTTCCTCACAATTGTTCTTTTCTTGTTTTTTTTTTTTCCTTTTTATCTCTCTCCAACTTTATCATCTTTTTCTCCTCTTATTCTTCCACTAAGACTAGATTTGATAAAATTATACAATTTCAAGAAAAAAGATAAATAAAAGTTTTTACTTTCTCTCTAAACTCTCTTTCATAAGTTCTACCCTTTTGCACTATTATAATCTCTCCTTGTTCCTAGATTTGGATATAGGTTGAGTGCAGATATAATATAACATACATAACTTAACTTATGTCCAGCACTCAAGTAAGCATACGGAATTTCAAATGACTATAGGAACTAATCAAAATGAAAATCTTGCATGTCTCATGTACCTCATTATGATCTTATGAAAAGAGCTAATTGAATTGATAACAAAAATATAGACTTAAGTCTCTCAATCTCAAATCTCACACTCTAAATTTAAAATTTGACTCTCAATTTTGCAAAATTCAATCAATTACATGTAAAATAAACTTTAACTTGAATAATTTTCGATTGTTTAAAGACAACAAAAGAAGGGTTAAAGGATTCAATTGTTTAAAGAGAACAAGAGAAGCAATTTAAAAAAAAAAAAAACAAAAGAGAACAAGAGAAGCAATTTCAAAAAAAAAAACAAAAGAGAACAAGAGAAGCAATTTCAACAAAAAAAAAAAACAAAAGAGAACAAGAGAAGGGTTAGAGGGAATGGTGAATTAGAGTTTAGAGACAAAGTTACTTTTCCTTTTTGCTCCTTAAACACAAAAGAAAAAAACCAACCTTAAACCGAGAAGAAGAAAAGCAAGACCCTAAAGATTTTAGAGGGAGGCGTGAAAGATTTGTAAAAACTTTTGAGAGAAGGATTAGAGGGAAACAAGAAAGAGAGTTTAGGGAGAGTAAAAATATTTTTAGTTTTTTAACTAATTAGATGTTAAAATTTTTTAATATTTAGTTTTAAGTTTTTAATAAATTTTGATTTTATCTCATTAATAAGGTAGCACATTTTTGTGGCTTGACGGTGTATAGTTTCTATGCTTTACATTATCAATACATCAAATATAAACTCTATATAATATCATATATATTAGTATATATAAATATAAAATATTAATTTGATCTTTTGATCGGTTCAGTTCAAATATTTTAAAATCGAGAATTGATCAAATAAACTAATTGGATCAAACTTTTTGAACCAATAAACTCAATGAACCAATTAGACTAAATCATTTTACTAAAATTGTAATCGATTCGATTGAATCATTGTGCGGTTTAATTAACAAAGGAAATTTAAACAATGCAAATAAAACTATACTCAGAATACTAGAATCGATAAAATCATATTAAGTATTAAATATTTAGGCTATGCAGGAGCCTAGAAAGTATGGAGTGGTTCACAGATTACTAATAGATAAAAAATCTCTATGTAATGCCTCCAATCCCACATTCTGGTTAAGTAATATCAAGATTTTGGGGTAACTCGCATAGAACCAAGTTGGTAGGATAAAAAATCAAAGAAGCTTAGATGGTCGGTTGACCCTAAAAAAACCAAGTTCATTAAAGTGCATAATTATGTTTTAATTTGTTTACTTTAGAGAGTTGAAGCGAATAAAAGAAAAGCATCAGTTGAGAAATGAACTTGTTGTGACGATTAATTAAACTAGACGATGATCATCATTTGTTGGATTTGGGTAAGCAAAAGCTTGAGCAATATATTTTAATATTACTTCATTTTTAAAATTTTACTGGATTAGGGAAGTGGGGAATAATAATTGGAATGGGATGGGCCTCTCTGAATACACCAACACCAAAAGAAAAAACCTATACAAATCCGCAGTGGATATTCTTTGACGTGGCAAGTGGATATTGGATGGCATGGCAAGGCACGTGGGACCCTTTTGAACGTGTCATTTCGCAGTTTTAATTCTCTCTCAGCCCATTGTTTTAAGTTTGGTTCAAAGAAGGACTCACGAGTTTGGATAGCCCTCGGTTTCCTCATTATATTTCTATCTTTTTGGGTCTGAGCCAATTCATTTTCTCAATCTTCTTTTCTTTCTAATTTCTTACTCTGAATAGTTTACGAATCTTCAATTCCTTTATTCAAAATTTTTTTGGTTTTGCAACTCTAGTGCTTCGTTTTAACCAATTTTTTCATGCTTTTTTCTCCATTTTTAAGGGAATGTATGGTTAATCATCAGATCTAATTCTAATGTGCTTTTCTTCCCTAACTAATCAAATTTTTTACCAAATATCTAACCTTTTTATAGAGTTTTCCTTGCTGGGTTGTTTTAATTAACTCAGATTGTGAATAACTTTTTTGGGTAATAAAACAATATCGTTGGATCCCTTTTGTTCAAAAAAAATAAAACAGGAGATAATTTCCCACTGATTTGAGCAATTTAGAAAAAAAAATCTGGGTTTTTCTCAAAAAATGGTTACTGTTAATCTGGGAATGCTTCATTACATTCTAGACCATGTATATGGTGCATTTATGCATAGAACAAAAATGAGCCCACCGTTTTTCTCAAGAGGGTGGGGTGGAACGAAGCTTGAGCTTTTGGAGAGATTGATAAGCCAGCTGTTCCCTGAAGTTGAAGGCCAAAACTGGCCTCCAAACTTGATCCAACCCATTTGGAGAACAGTTTGGGAGACCAACAGTGCTTGCTTGAGAGAAGGTGTGTTTAGGACCCCTTGTGATGAGCAGTTGCTTGGTGCATTGCCCCCTGAAAGTCACAATGCAAGGGTTGCTTTCCTTGTCCCAAAATTAGTGCCACCCCCAAAGATGGCATGTGTGGTTCACCTTGCAGGTATCACGGTATATCTTTTTAGCCTTTAGATAAATCATGCACTTTTAGGTTTCTTTGATTGATTAATTAGGTTGGTTTTGAAGATTTTTGCCATTGAAGTGGAATTGAACTGGTGGCACCTTGAATTTTAAGCCCTTAATATGGTTTTATTGGTTGATTGTTTTGTTGTCGTGTGGGCAGTACTTTAGTTTAATGGGTGATTGCATCGTTATAATTAGGACGTGAATTTTGTTTTTTATTTATGTTTGCTTATATACCTGGATAATGCAAATTTATTGCTTTTTATTCTTGGTGTGAGCTTAGAATGAATTATCTTCTACATTGTGGAAATTGACCATTTAGGCTTCTGCTTTATTAAGGATGTAAATTTGAATAGATGTTTGTATTATGTCTATTTACGGTGAGCAACAACCTTTGATTGGTAAATGAGAATGTCACCAGCTTCCTGCTGTTTTGTTAATAGGATCTTGTGGTGGTTTGTGACCAGCTGTATATATTTTAAGCTTTCGCACACTTACGCTCTTTTGCTATAAAGATTTTAATGTTCTTTCTTTTTTTTCCCCTTAAACTGTTTATGCTGAACTGCTGCTTAGTATAGGCTTAAATTTAACCAAGACAACATATCCTAGATGATACCTTAAACCACTTTTCTTCTTTCTCACAGATTGATTAATAAATTATGCACTTTATAACATTCATTTCCATGAAAAATGGGGAAAAATGAACTCTTCTGGATCTTTTTTTTATGGTTAAATCTGCATAAGGTTTGCCATATTGAATATATGTGGATACTCTTATCAGCCTATGAAAATTTTCGTGCACAGTCTTCTTTTAATTAATAATTATTTATTGAAATACCCTGCAGCTGTCACATGACAGGTTTACAAGAAATATGACACATGGAAGAGGAAAAAAAACCAATAAAGAAAAATAAACGTATCAAAAGGAAAGCCGAACCTACATGCTATGCCCAATGTTCAAAAATCTAATATCTTAAAGAAGAGAAGAAAATGTGTAAGGTGAGGATAGCAAATTTCCAAGCACAAGGCTGTCTAATGTTTACGTTAACAGCCTGAAATGCTCTGTCTCTTTCATGAGTACTAGTTCATGTCAAACATGACTGTGCAGTCATCCAAACAAGATATTTCTTTGGATTGCCTAAAGTGTATATATATACCCAACTACTCAAGATTTCAATAATAGGCATAGGAATAATCTGGTGTTGGTGAAACCTAAATGCATGCAATGTTGAACAAATTCATTTAGCACATCTTGCATTCAGTTCTTTGTAATTTCATGATCCTTTATCCACTGTTATTTGTAGATCATGACCATTTACTTAGAGAGAACAAAGTGCCTTTTGATGTTCAAAATCCATTCTAAGCACAGAAATTGTGATTTCTTTCTCTTTATCCCTGTAAGTAGTGGTTTTCTTTTCTCTTGCAAGAAACAAAGAGGTCTTATACAGTTACACATTCTTCTCTTTCCTTTCTAATTTGTCCTGCACAATCTGTATCCTAGTAATGGTAGTCTTTTTAATTTTAATTTCCTTTTTCCTTTTTTTTGGGTGGGGGGCTTGTTTCCAAATCAGTTCTTACTGTGAAAATGTTGTTTGAAATGAAGTTCACCTGGCCTAGAGTTGATTAATTGGTGAAGTTTCGAGGTTTAACTTGTTTTTCTCTACGTTATAATTCAGGGAACTGCTTCCTACTCCCAAATAATAAAATATAGACATATTCACTAAATTTCATGATCTTGTTTTACACATGTGTAGAAAACCTTTGTAGTTTGCTATACTCATAAATTTGTTAGCCTTCCTTCCCAGATTTTTCATGTCGGAATATTTCAGTTTTAGATGTATATTCTAATCTTGTAACTATTGCTTCAAATTGAAAATCATTTGGGTTGTGAATTTTATGTTTAGAACTCATCTTTATTGATACAAAATTTAACCACCTTTGGCAGGCACAGGAGACCATACATTTGAACGGAGATTGCGTCTCGGTGGACCATTATTGAAGGAAAACATTGCAACTATGGTGCTTGAGAGGTTAGAGTCCTTTTCTTGTCATCAACTACTTTTAGAAGCTGAAATCAAAGCCTGGCTTCTATTACTTATGCATTTAGGCTTTCTAATTGATATAACTATATTTTTAGTCCTTTCTATGGTCAAAGACGCCCTATGCTGCAGCGTGGCGCAAAACTCTTGTGTGTTAGTGACTTGCTATTATTAGGGAGAGCAACCATTGAAGAGGCACGCAGCCTTTTACACTGGTTAGACACTGAGGCAAGGTTTGGCAAGATGGGTGTGTGTGGACTTAGCATGGGTAAGAAATATTGTTTTTGTGCTGCTTATAGTCTATTCAGATTTTTCTGGGTTAAACATATTTTGCCTTTTGCTAAAAACTAAATTACTAGGTTCATGGTTCTGAAATATATGACCAACATTTGTCCTGAAACTGGATTGTTCAAACCCTATTTAGCACATACTCTTTTAAAGTTTGATGCTTTTATGGTACTAGGGGGAGTGCATGCTGCAATGGTTGGATCACTTCACCCCACACCTGTTGCAACCCTTCCTTTTCTCTCCCCACATTCTGCTGTTGTGGCATTCTGTGAGGGTATATTGAAGCATGGCACTGCATGGGAGGCACTGAGAGAGGATCTTGCAGCAAAAGAGGCTGTAATGACTCTCGAGGAGGTCAGAGAACGAATGCGAAATGTACTGTCTCTCACAGATGTCACACGCTTTCCAATTCCCAAAAACCCTAATGCCGTAATATTTGTTGCTGCAACTGTAAGTACTATATCTGTGTCTGACAAATGGATGTTACTTAAGAATATTGACAAGGAACTTGTAGTTAGTTTTAGTTGATTTTGCTCGGAACTAATTTTTAAAATTTTTTTATTTCATTTTCTTTCTTTTCCTTTGTTTGCATGTTAATCCACTCTTATCATATCAAAGTGAAGCATCCTTACAGATAACCTCTTTATCTTCTGCTTTTTTGTTTCCTTTTCCCCAGCTGCTTGTAATAGTCATGATTTTAAGAGTATAACTCAAAGAGCTGATTTGTTGCTCTTCCTTTCAAAAGTTATTACTGTTGAATTTGCAGCGATGAAGCCTGTCATAGTGTTTGAATGGATGAGATATGTGGCCATTTTGATTATTTCAATGTTTAGCAGGTCTGGTGGTTTATTGGCCATATGGATTTCACAAGGTGTCTTGTCACAGTCATTTAAATTAACATATACATGTCAATTTCTTAGGTCATGCCTGTTAACATGTTGAAGACCTTGCATTCATCAAAATTTTAATTTTGATATTTTAAGCTTTTTTCTTTTCTACATGTTTGGTTACTCTTTATATTTAGTCTTTAGAAGTTTTCCATAAAAAAAAAAAGTTTTTAGAAGTCCAGCAGCAAAGCAAAAAGTTTTAATTGCAGTACACTTTTTATACATAAACAATTAGATACTAAAGATTCAACACTTAATTTCTTTTGCATTTAAATTTCCAATTTGCAAACAACTTGGTGTGGTTGTCCTTGTTCCGGGCTGCATTTTGTTGATTGTTGGAATCATCCATGTTTTTCTTATTTTAAGGCCCACTAAGCAGGTTTTTTCCCCCTGGACAAAGGGGGAGGGGGCATGGGTAACTCCACCTTGTAAAATTGCAGCTCACACGGTAGTTTAACACATATATTAACCATTCTTAGGTTTTTTATTTTTTTGATAGAACTTCTATGGTGCTACCTGGATCCCAAAATTATCTCTTCTCATGCTAATGCTGTCTTTATAATGATCTGCTAGAGTCACTTCTCGCTATTTAGTCTCATCATCTATATCTTCAATTGCAATTATATGTTTCAGGACGATGGTTACATACCAAAGCACTCTGTGCTGGAGCTTCAAAAGGCTTGGCCTGGTTCAGAAGTGAGATGGGTTACTGGTGGGCATGTCTCATCCTTTCTTCTCCGCAATGGTGAGTTTCGTAAGGCAATTGTTGATGGGCTTGACAGATTAGAGTGGAAGGAATCTTTGTTGTGACATTGATTATTCATTCCCTGTATACAAGTGATTGCATTTGTTTACTTGGCCCATCGTTTTCATCACTCTTCACTTGTAAAATGGATTATAGGAACTAATATTTGACAGCACCCCTTTAAGGAAGAGAAAATCGCGGGTGCTTTGTGAATAATTTATTCCCCCCTATGTGTTTGTAAAGTTAACTTCACTAATTTTATTGGAAATTCAGTGTCTTTTAACTTCTTTGGAATAAATAAAGAAGGGTCATATTGCTGATAAAAGTTTTATTCAGTTTTCATTTAGAGAGTTAGGATTTTGTGCTCTCACAACTTGAATTTTGGGGCAGACATGAGCTGAAAGGATTGCGCATCCAATGATTCTACCTTTATATTTGCTCTGGGAGATAAGAGAGATTTTCCAAGCTGTCACATTCTTTATCTTAGCTCGTGAGTAGGACTACTTGTTTCTTCTTGGTTCTCTTATTTTTTTCAGAAAATTCTTGCACATATTGCAATGCAAGAGGAAGTAACTTCTGGAGTAAAACATAACTAAAACGGAGCACTAAGATACTTATTAGGAAGCTGCACCTCATTGTGTGCTTTTTCCCCCTTTGTAGCCGAATCAAGTTACAAGCAAATTAAATGTCAAACCATTTGCCACGATGTGCTTATCACAACCCTCCCATCACTAACGCTAGTGCGCACTTCACTGTTAATCTGTCCCTGCAAAGCTCTCTAGTGTCTCCACCCTTACTTGCAGCTTTCAAGCGGAGCACCACACAAGCAGCGGTTGTGAAAATACGTGTAGTAATCGAAACTCTGCAGCCGCCCTCCTACCGGGATTTGCCCACACAACCTATTGTAGCTCACATTCATGAACTGCAAATCCACTCCAGTCAACCCTGGAGGAATACTTCCCATAATCTTGTTATGATTCAGATCCAGCCTTGCCAAACTCTTGGGAAACTCCACTTTAGATAGATCAAACTGGAACATATTCCTCGAAAGATCAATTTCCCGTGTGGTCTTTTTTGATCCAAACAACATGGAAGCATCACCTTCAAGCATGTTCCTTGACAAGTCGATGGTGTTGAAGTCCATGTTGCCTAACGAGACAGGAATTGTACCGGTAAGTTTATTATGGGACAAGAACAGGTCTGGTGCTTTGCCCTGAAACATACCCAAAGACTCTGGTATTGAACCTGTAAACTTGTTTCTATCCAAATGCAAAGCCTCAAGATTTGGGAGTGAAGAGAGGGAGCTTGGAATAGTGCCTGAGAGGTTATTAAATGAAAGGTCCAAGTAAGTCAAGTTCTTAAGTTGGCTAAGAAAATCTGGTACTGTACCAGACAGGTTTGTCCAGCTCAAGCGAAGAGTCTTGAGGTTCTTGAGCTTGGCAATGGAAGGCTGTATGGTACCATTGAGGTTAGGCAGGTGTCTGAACAGAAGGGTTTCAAGGTATGGAAGGTCGCCAACTTCAGATGGGATTTGGCCTGTGAGACGGTCATCGGAGAACATGGTGAGGGAAACGACTCGGTGGGTGGTGGGATCACATTCAAGACAATACCAGTCACAGCAATCTGTTTTTGGGTCCCATGAGGCCAAGAGGTAGGGGTTGTTTAAGGCTCTTTTGATCTGAAGCAAGACCTTTTTGTCATGAGAGTTGCAATGTTCTGACAGAGAAGGTGAACAGAAAGTGGAGAAGAGGAGGAAACAGAGAAAGAAAGGAAGGACATTCATATTTTTGGATATTTGCTTGATGAGATATGTAGAGCTGGAAAAAATTCTAATTTATAGAGTTAGGCAAGGTGGAGTAGTAGGTCGAAATTTTCCATGTGGGGATAGGGCTCGGCTATAGAAGCTTTAGACAGCTCAAATGCAGTTGAAAACTTGGTTCCAGTCAAAGCAAGTTAGAGACATTATTTTCATTCCAAACTCTGGTTTAAAAAGGAAAAAATGTTGCTCTTTGACCTGAATGAGTCTTGCATAGAGTAACTCATTACATTTATTTATAAAGTTAGAATTTGATTCTGAACCTTCGATATGAAACCAAACTTGTTTATTGTCCTTAAATGTTAATTATGTTGAGTAAGACTTGATGATGTATTAAGCATTGTCCAAAATCAACTCGCCGCTTTACATGGGGAGAAACAGAACTTGATCCGGTCAACGGTGATGGCTCCTCATTCATTATGAGCTGGATCCATATATTCAAAGGTCGCTTTCGTACACATTCCGAAGTCTTAGTTACAGATAATCATGTGGGTCCTCATCCCACTACCCCTTCACCACATAAAGCTTTCCTCATTTTCTTTTCCTTAGGCTGCTTGAATGATTAGAAAATCAAGACAGAACACGCGCCACGATAATCAGGAACTACAGAGTATATACGCCAATCCGCCTTTCTGCCTTCTTGATAAACTTCATTCTATTTTTAGCTGCGACATTGCGTTTGGGTAGCAGCTCGCACCATCCTATGATGGCGAGTCCGGTAGAACAATTGTTGCTGGTAAACAAATTGGCCTGGAAGGAATCATCCGTGTGTTTTTTCCTTTTTAAGATTTTTGGCTAATTGTAACCTTCCTACATTTGTTTTAAGATTTATAATATACTTGATGCTTTATTGTCGCTATCTCGCGACTATGGATGTTGTGAAATTATTGTACAAGACAACAAAGAGTGCTGTCAAATGTCAGTTGCTATAATCTATCTTCCAAGAGCAATCGGGTTGCTTAGCTTGCTTGAACCTCTGGCTCACTGATCTACACTTGCAGTTGTCTTTCCTTGGAGAGATATATCAGAGAAAGTTTTCAAAGTCAGCGCTGTTTTCACTTCCAGTAGCTAATTCTGCTTGTTCACCCTCATCCTAATGTAGCATTTATTTGTGCAACAGTGCAGATAAGTTTTGGAGTTGAATATAAGGAAAAGCAATAATTTTTTTTATATATTACTGGGAAGCTGCACCTTGATGATCTTCGTCAACGGTTCAATCTCTTATCCAAAACAAGCCACACACCCAAAAAACTTAAATACACAAACTATATAAAACATTAGAATTGTATGTACGTTTAGCAGTTTGCCACAAAATGTGCTAATTCTACTCGCACTATACTTGCTCTCTACCCTGGCAAATGCATCTTATAGTAATGTAAATATTCCCACTCAAAACAAAGTCATTTGCAGCCTTGAAGCGGAGCACCACACAAGCACCGGTTGTGAAAATATGCAGAGTAATCGAAGCTCTGCAACTTCCCTCCTACCGGGATCTTCCCGCACAGCCTATTATAACTCAAATTCAGAAACTGCAAATCGTCCACTGCAGTCAACCCCACAGGAATACTTCCTCTAATCTCGTTATGATTCAAATCCAGCCTTGCCAAACTCTTGGGAAACTCCACCTTTGAAAGATCAAACTGCAGCCTATTCCTCGAAAGGTCTACTTCCCAAGTCGTTTTGTTCAATCCAAACAGCATTGAAGCATCACCTTCAAGCATGTTTCGAGACAAGTCAATGGCATTGAAGTCCATGTTGCCTAAAGAGGCAGGTATTTTGCCAGAAAGTCGATTATGAGACAAGTAGAGTGATGGTACGTTGCCATGAAACACACCAAAAGAATATGGTATTGGCCCTATAAGCTTGTTTCTATCCAAGTGTAAGGCACCAAGATTTGGAAGCCAGGAAAGGGAGCTTGGAATAGAACCTGAAAGGTTGTTAAACGAAAGGTCCAAGAAAGTCAAGTTCTTAAGCTGGCTAAGAAAGTCTGGTACTGAACCAGAGAGGTTTGTCCAGCTCAAACGTAGAAACTTGAGGTTCTTGAGTTTGGCAATGGAGGGCTGAATAGGACCGGTGAGGTTAGGCAATTTTCTGAATTCCAGGGTTTCGAGAAATGGGAGGTCGCCAACTTCAGCAGGTATTTGGCCAGAGAGTTCTTTATCAGAGAACATGGTGAGTGAGGTGATGCGGTTGGTTTTAAGGTCACATTCAACGCAATACCAGTTACAGCAATCTGTTTGCGGGTTCCACGAGGCCAAGAGGTAAGGGTTGTTCAACGATTGTTTGATCTTGAGGAGAACTTTTTTGTCATAAGGGTTGCAGAGTTCCGAAAGAGAAAGAGAGAGGAGGGTGGAGAAGAAGAGAAAACAGAGAAAGAATGGAATGATCTTCATGTTTTCGTATATACTGCTTGATGAGAAATATCTTGCTCAAAGAGTGTTCTTTATAGGGTGAGGATGGTGGGTTTTTCTATGTGCTGATGGGACCGACGGAACATTTAGGCAGCACAAAGGGATCGAAAACCTAGTGCCAATGGAAGCAAAGAGCAAAATGCAGACATTTTCTTCGAAGAAAAAGTATTGCTATTAGTATCACATAACCTTTTATTTCCATGCATGTTTTCTTTTTTTTTTCTTTTTCTTTTTTAAGTAAAAGTGAATACAAGCTCACATATAAGTAAACAATGTGAATAGATTGTATCGAAGAAGCAAAAATATGTAAGTAGAAATAAGATCACTCCGGTAGCAGAGTTAAATAAACCTTATATGATTTTTAATATACAAATTTTCATGAAAACACAATTTGATTCCCTAAACTGTCGATGCACTCAGTTGAAAATCTACTTAGAGTGGAGTGAAGAGGGCTTAATGATTAAGCTTCAAGAGACAGAGAAAAGTAGTAGCCTCTACATCCTCTTCAAACTGTTGGGATGAGCCCTGCAGCCAATTGGGATTGGTTAAGACTTGATTCCTATCATACAACAATATCATTCATGTTGAATGATTAAAGGTTTTCCTTCATCAATAAGACATCAATTATAACAAGTAATAAATCTAATTGAATAAAGTTCATGAAATTGATATGCGTTTCCAGGGAACTGTAATGGGTTGCAATTATGAGATCCTTATGCATCAAAGCGTAATCTTAAAATGTTCCTAGTTAATGTTTCATGGAGACTGGATATCAATGATACCTAGAGACTAGTACATTCTACATTCCTTACTTAAGAAGTAAGCAACCGATCTCATAGGTTGAAGTATAGAGATACTTGAAACTAGAATGTAAGTGCTTGCCTAGGAAAGTAAGTTCACTAAACATGACCCACCATGAGAAGTGCATTTGGTATTTCATTCAAGTGTCACCAGGTTATCTTATATGTGGAGTGCTATACTTTGATTTCATCCCTATGGGTCCCTAACCAAGGATGCCAAAACAAAATGCTTTTGGGTATAACATGAAGCATGTGAAGGTAAATGAATGGTCAAGATAGGAATCATCACCCCAAGTGATGTAGGGGATAGATCATAATGTTCTTGGTTGATATTAACTTATTGAAATCCTTGGCCAAGGCGACTTGAAGATTATGAAAGGAGTTTCATAAGTCTCCATAAAGCTAATGATCTAATTGCAAGAACAAATATGGAGATCAATAAGAGTAGGCACTGCACCAAGCTCTTATCTTTTTCGGAATATATGATGAAAGAATGAATTACACTGATAAACTATACACTAAAAGGTTGTCAAAGAATCCTTTGACTCTCCTAACAATTGGGTAGTCATGATGCATTGCTAGATACCAATATTGGTCTATAGAATTGAATTAGTTAATTTAAAATTAAATATGATTTATTTAAGTTAATTAATTAATAAAATTATAATTCAATTCCATTGCCAACATTTTAGGAACGTAATGGGTCACACACAAAGGTTACAATTTGGATTAAATTGAGAGTGTGATGATTTAAGTTAAACTTAAATCAAATTCTAGGTTTTAACTACTAAGGACCTAATTAAAAGAGTTTAATTAAGTATTGGTTAAATATTATAATTGTTATAATATTAAGGACTTATTTTGTTAATTTTAATAAGTTAAATCTAGATACAAATATCACATTATAGCCACTCTTTTTTAAAAAAGGAGAAAGGAAAAAAAAAAGGTTTTTTCTCTTTAGTGCTGCCACTCTTGAGAAGTTTATTTTTTATTTTTGTTTTGAAAGCTTCTCCTTTGATTCTTTGCTAGAAATCAAAGAAGAAAAGAGGACAAATCGTTGTCCACTTGTTAGCACAAGCCCATGGCATAAAGCTTTTTCTTTAAGAAGAATCCGTTGCAATTGTGTGTGCATCATTGAAGGCCAAGCAATTGAGTGACTGGGATTCTTTCACACAAAAAGTGTTCATGTTTTGTCACCAAAAGGAATCCATTTGATTACGATATCACTTGGAAAGGTAAAACTTTTTTTGATTTTATGTGGTGCTTAATTTTGCATTAAACAACCAAGGTGATCCAAAGATAAGGAGCATGCTTTTTTATTTTATTTCAATTTTTGTTATTCTGCTGCGTCGATGCTCTAATCATGTCGTTCCTAGCAGTGGTATCAGAGCCTCCCTTGGCTCGTTTTAATGCAAAGGTATGTCTTGTTGTTGTTAATACTATGTTCGACATAAATGTGAAAATTCGGGTATCAAATGGTGAGTTCAAGTTTACATAAATCTGTTTTGAAATTGTTTGATATTTCTGAACAATTTTATTTTGTAAAATTTTATATTCTTATTAATGAACATTAAACATGTTTTAGTGTCAAGAATTTGCAGATTAAAGTTTGCATAACATGCACAAAAATCAGCAAAGGAATTCAGGTTCGTGTAGGTATTAAGGGCAGATTTTGATTCTGTCCAGGTTTGGTTTTTGTATCATTTCAGCAAGCAAATGAGTCCTAAAAATTCTCAAAATTTGCAGAAATGATGTTAAGTTGATGTCCTTTGAAAATGTTTCAAATGTGGCTAAAAACCAATACCACAAAGTGAGCATGAAGCCTTGAAACCATGACTGATCGTGGCTGCCAGCAGTAGACTTTGAGTCACGGTTTTGCTTGTTTTCAGCAGGCAGAAGGCATCCAAAATTGATGCTAACGATGATGAAAGAGGTTTCATACCTTAGCTGATTGGAGGATTAAGATAAGGGATAAAATCTCAAAATTTTATGCTACTTTAATGGCCAAGAAACGTAGTCAATAAAATTGCTGTAAGCAGTTTTTTGAACGCCACGGTTTTGGCATTTTGAATTGCCTTATCTTGCATCTTAATTTGATGCAATTTAAAAATCAATTGATTATCAGATATTTCGTGGAAGTAGTTCTATAAAATCAGCAAATCAAAATGGATTTTGAAAGTTTCCATAAAATAAGGAATTTGATTCCTACAAAATATGAAAATTATTTTAATCAATTGATAAGTTAAAATAATTTGACATATTAAATTTAGGAATTGGTTTCCTAAATTTATTGAAGTCAAAATTATTTTAAAATCTTCCATAAATTAAGGAATTAGATTCCTATATATTATGGGAGTCTAAGAATAGATAGGCAATTTAAAATCAGAGGAATATCTCCATGATATTAGCAATGGAATTTGGATTTGACAATTGGATAAATGAAGATTTTATTGTCTTAAAATTACCAAATGAGATTAGGTGATTTAAGACATAAAATCTTTAATATCTGGTTGGTAAAGGATAACCTTAAATATTTGGATAAAGCAAATTAAAATTGTTTTAATTTATAATAAATCCTATCCTAACAAGATTAGAATATGGATAAAGGTTATTTATATTAATTAGTAAGGATTTCTATATATGGAAATTGTTTCTTTATATATGGAAATAAATTGAGACCCAAAAATTTGAAACTAAGTTAATTCAAAAGTTGAATGTAACTAATTTCAAATAAATCATGTGATTAACAATTTAAACAAGACATAGATTTAATTTTATGTTCATGTGGATGGATGAATATGGATGATTATGGACTAGGCCTAATATGATTGTGGATGTATGGTTAAATTTTATCATGGTATTTATTTATTAAATAGGGTCTGCACACCCTGCCTTTTTCTTGATTTTCAGAGATTGTAAAATTCTTTCCTCACCTAACTCCCCTCGGATGTACCATGAGGTTTCTTTACTAAAATGTAATTAGTTACATATAAGTGTAGAATTATGATTAGTTTAGGAGTTGTTTTACAATTTGAAGATGAAGACCTAAAGGAGCCATGAAGATACGATGATGAAGATTACAATATGTTGTATGTTATTCCCTAGGTTTGACCAAGTTAATTTCCTTCAATGGCTCAAGGAAATTAGTATAGATAAGGTCCATAATCATTCAAAGTAGTATGCATGAGATAGATTTATTTATACAATTAATAAATACTATGCATGCAAAGATGAGACCTTAACTAAGTCAAAAATAAGAAAATCCCTCGATAAATATTGAGTCACATACCACGTATTATTAAGTTGCCTTCCACCATATAGCAGGATAACCCGGTTGCTCTTTTAATCGGAGGCTTGTTGAGCACATTCAAGGCCACACTTTTACACGAGTATGTTTGAGCTATTGGTGGGTCTTACTCAACTAGTTTCATAAAATTCGGATGCTTAGAAACTTGATTATTACGGAAACTAGAGGCAAAGACTAGCGAGCATATATGATATGTTTAGGCAATGTGTTGTCAGCTAGCTAATCTAGGAGTTGTATTGAGATACAATTGGTAAGCTCAGTTACCTACCTAATCAACTTATCATAGTTTGTTGAGCACACTCAAGGCCATGACTAGATGGATGGGATCTTAGCCCACTAAGAGAATCCTAGTAGAGATCTTTCGAGGTAATATGGGGGGTTATCATCTTGTAGAAAATAATGGGAGAACTATTTAAAATTTTAAAACCTTGTTTTAAATAGTTTATGCATGATGTTTACTTATTACTTTATTTTATCTATTTAAGCATAATTTATATACATGGCTAGTAATCTGTCATTGCGGAGCATCTTGGAAGCAAATAAACTCACTAGCCCAAACTTCCTTGATTGGTTTCGAAACCTCAAGATTGTCTTGAAACAAGAGAATAAATCCTATGTCCTTGACACTCCTATTCCACCAGTCCTTGTTGATGATGCTAGTGGTAAGGATAAGGAAGCATATCAACATCATAAGGATGACGATGATCAGGCAGCATGCGTGATGCTAGCCAGTATGACCCTTAAGCTCCAAAAGCAGCATGAACACATGGATGTCCAATCCATGATTCTTTACCTTAAAGAATTGTTCAATAAGGAGAGACGCACTGAGAGATATGAGATCTCTAAAGAACTATTTTGATGCAAGATGGCAGAAGGTAATTCTGTTAGACCCCATATGCTGAAGATGATTAGACTCCTCAAGAGACTTGGACAATTGGGATTAGCAATGGATCATGAGCTAAGTATAGACTTAGTTCTACAATCTCTTATTTACAGCTTTAGTTAGTTCGTGTTGAACTTCATATGAATCGATTAAAAGCCACTCTTCCCGAACTTCTAAATATGCTAGACACAGTAGAGAGATCCATCAGGAAAGATAAGGGATCATTGCTTCTTGTTTCTTCTTTCAAGGCTCATACGAAGCAATAGAAGAAGAAAGCCCAAAAAAGGCAAAAGGTAAAATCCCAAAATGAAAAGGCATTGAAGCCTAAAAGAGGTGTCAAAAAGGACAAAGAGAAGGATATTTGCCATCATTGTGGCAAACTTGGGCATTGAAGAAGGAACTATAAGGAGTACCCAACTATTGTGAGCAAGAAAAAGAAGCTTATTGAAGTTTTTGATTTAAGTACCATTTGCTAAATAATTCTACTTTATATATTAAAAGTATAGAATACCTCAAAGTTGGTTCTCATATGTTTGACATATTGCAGGAACTAAAGATAAAGATGAGTAAGATATTCGCTGAGGAGGTGACCACATGGATGGACTACTTAAAGCATTAAATGCTACATCGGATGGTTACACTACTATTTATTTCGACATGTTGGATTATTTATTTGGATGTTTTTGAAACATTAATTATGTGATTGCCATGGGAATGGCTAGTGAAACATTTGTCTTTAGCATTTGGATGTGGAAGCTTATATGTTTCAAATTTGAATAATTATTTAGAATAATTATGTCATATTTAATTATCCATGCTTCATGTTTATCCTTGCAATGATATTTGATCAATTATGAATTATGTTCAATTGATTAAAAGGTATTGATCAAGAGGTTGAATATTGATTCATATAAAATGGAACTTTCTTAAGAGCAAAACATAAAGATGAATGGTCAAGAAAGAAAGCAACTACATATTGCAATATGATTTGGTCCATACCTCTCCAACATAAAAGCCCATTATGATATTCTAAGCCAATATGATTCCAAGCATACATTGAGATGTATATACATCATGGAATATTCAAAAGAGTTTGAATATTACTTTCACAAAGATCTTTGATTTAGTGGGAGCCCAATGACAATAAAAAGTTTAAAGGGGCCAAATGGCATAATATATAGTGACACATGCATATGATGCATACAATATAGTCTAGTTGGAATGGCCCCAAGGAGCAAAAGAGATTGTACGTGTATATAAATAAAGTCATATACATCTTATTATAAAGGGCTCAAATAGGAAAATATTTAGATCGTTAGTTCATGGAACTAATAAAGGGTTCTAAACATTGTTAATGTAACAATGGAGTCATAATAGTAGAACTTGGGTCTCATTGGATCTAGATATAGTAATATGACATGATGTGATGCATAGACATTTTGAAGATAGATAAAAACAATTAACCATATTGAAAGGCACAAGCAAGTCTACATGGAAACACGATTGCTAAATAGATTTGAATCCACATACGATGAGGTAACGATTAGCTTTGTGCTAGTGGGAGATGTTGGGATTAGTTAAAGCTTAATTCCAATCATGCAACAACATCATTCATGTTGAATAATTAAAGGTTTTCCTTCATCAATAAGGCATCAATTATAACAAGTAATAAGTCTCATTGGATGAAGTCCATGAGATTAATATACCTTGCAAGGGAACTGTAATGAGTTGCAGTTATGAGATCCTTATGCATCAAAGCGTAGTCTCAAAATGTTCTTGGTCAATGTATCATTGAGACTGGACATCAATGATACCTAGAGACTGACACATTCTACGTTTCTTACTTAAGAAGTGAGTAATCGATCTCATAGGTTGAAGTATAGAGATACTTGGAACTAGAATGTAGGTGCTTGCCTAAGAGAGCAAGTTCACTCAACATGACCCGCCATGAAAAGTGCATTTGATATTTCACTCAAGTATCTATGCAATACTTCTCATGTGTCACTTGTGTAAATAGTTTATAGACTTGAGACACCAGGTTGTCTTAAGTGTGGAGTGCTATACTTTGATTTCATTCCTACGGGTCCCTAACCAAGGATGCCAAAACAGGATGCTTTTGGATATAGCATGAAGCATGTGAAGGCAAATGAGTGGTTAAGATAGGAATCATCACCCCAAGTGATGCAAGGGATATATCCTAATTGTTTTTTGTTGATATTAGCTTATTGAAGTCCTTAACCAAGACGACTTGAAGATTATAAAAAGAGTTTCATAAGTCTTCATAAAGCTAATGATCTAACTGTAAGAACAAATATGGAGATCAATAAGAATAAGCACTGCACCAAGCTCCTATTATCTTCGAGATATATGATGAGAAAATTAATTACACTGTTAAACTGTATATTAAAGGTTGTCAAAGAATCCTTTGACTCTCCTAACAATTAGGTGGTCATGATTCATTGCTAGATGCTAATTTTGATTTATGAAATTTAATTAGTTAATTTAAAATTGAATATGATTTAGTTAAGTTAATTAATTAATAAAATTATAATTCAATTCCATTGTCAACATGTTAGGAACCTAATGGGTCACACACAAAAGTTACAATTTGGATTAAATTGAGAGTGTGATGATTTAAGTTAGACTTAAATCAAATTCTAGGTTTTAACTACTAAAAGCTTAATTAAAAGAGTTTAATTAGGTATTGGTTAAATATTATAATTATTATAATATTAAAGACTTATTTTGTAAATTTTAATAAGTTAAACCTAGATATAAATATCACATTATAGCCACTCTTTTTTAAAAAGGAGAAAAAATAAAAAAAAAAACTTTTCTCTTGAGTGTTGTCACTCTTAAGAAGTTTATTTATTTATTTTTTTTGAAAACTTCTTTTTTGATTTTTTGCTAAAAATCAAAGAAGAAGAGGACAAATCGTTGTCCACTTGCTAGTGCAAGCCCGTGGCATAAAGCTCTCTTCTTGAGAAGGATCCGTTGTAATCGTGTGTGCATCATTAGAGGTCAAGTGATTGAGTGATTGATATTTTTTCACACAAAAAGTGTTTACGTTTTATCACAAAAAGAAATCTATTTGATTACGATATCACTTGAAATGATAAAAAAAATTTCTAATTTTATATGATGCTTAACTTTATATTAAACAATAAGGTGATCTAAAAATAAAAAATATAATTTTTTATTTTATTTTAATTTTTATTATTTTATTATATTGTTGCTCAAATCATGCAGTTCTTAACACAAATTTCTCCAGCATTAAACTAGGCCTTTAATTTATTAAATGAAATCGGACTAGTCAAGTCAACAATGGGGGCTGCCTATGTTTTCATAAATCATATCCTGGTTTCATGCGTTTATTCAAAGGTCACTTCAAATAATCTTTGGGTCCTCATCCTCAACATTCCTCCACGACGTCAAATGACATATAATAGAAACGATACGACACTGCAAATTTTGCGATAGAGAGGGCTTTAGATTAAGGGGCACATGTGAAATATGTAAATCAAAATGCCTTGATATATTGGCAGACAGAAGTGGTTTTAGTAGTATTTCAATTATAAGAAAAAAAAACAAATCTTAAAAAGTTGTTTAATTACAATAATCTTGTTCTTGTATCTGGAATAACTTTTTTTTTTTGCAAAAAAAGAAAAAGAATAAAAAGCAAAAAGCAAAAAAAAATAGAAAACTAAAACCAAATAAAAAAAGCAAAAAAATAAAAGTAATAGTAAAAATATCAAACAAATATAATCTAAAAACACTATGTTTATTAGCGCATAAATGTTTTCTATAAATAGAAAAAAAATTGCATTAGACCATTAATTCTAATTCTTATCAACTTATATCAACTCATAGAGAAGTAAGAAAGGAGTCACAGTTTCAAGTTTCAACCCTAACGTTTTATATCTAAAATACCATCACATATATATATATATATATATATATATATATATATATATATATATATATATATAACTGAATAAAATGTGAATATGCAGCAAGGGTTAAAGCGTAACCTATGATTAATTGATTATATCTGTTTGGAGAACATATTAGGTCTCATATGACGTGTATTTTCATGAATTTTGAAGGAAGCAGGCGGTACATGGCAGGAATTCTGTTTAAATGAGAGAGTATTAAGGGTGGAACCTGATCTTTTTCTAAATTTCATCGTGGCCAAGCTAATCCCAAATCCTCTCGTTCCTTTATTGCCGCTATTAAAGATTCAGCCGGCTAAGTTCTCTGGCCCAGGCCTCAAACACACTATACTTTCCCTTGCCCTCAAATCCTACAAGACCCAGCCCATATTCCAATTTTTTTAAAAAATAAAAATGAAAAAAGGGATTAAAAGGCTTAACTGATTTTTTTATAAAATTTAAATTCTCTTTAATTGACCATCTTGGACCTAAACCAAACTATAGTATAATAATGTTAAAAAAATAGCATAATACTTGAAACAGTTTTTGAACTATTCAAGATGTTAGCTTTATTAATTTTAAAATGATTATAATTTTGAAATAACAAAAATGATCAAAATTGCTTGAATGATCTCTGAACTTGTATGAGTGATCCTTGAACTTATTTAAATGATTTTTAAAGTTGTTTGCATGTGTTTTTGAACTTAATTTATTAATGTTAAAAACTTCCACATATTTGCTTTTGAAGTGCCTAAGTGTTTCCATGTGAAAAATGATTAAGATTACTTGAATGATCTTTGAACTTACTTGAATTATTTTTAAAGTTATTTGAATGAGTTTTTGAACTTGTTTAAATAAGTTTTGAAGATTTTAAGTGTTTCCATGTGAAATAGTTTAAAAAATTGTTTGAACATTGTTTCGAGTGATCTTTGAAAGTCTACAAACTTGATTTAGATGTGCGAGTGTTAAATTTTTTTAAATAAGTTTTATAATCTCTCTAACATTTATTTTTGAGATGTTAAAGTGTTTGATTTCCAAAATAAGTTCAAGTAAAGAGGCCAAGGTGTGCAAAGCAAAAACCACTCAAAAAAACCTTTTATCTATCCATAGAAGTTCTTCATTTATCAATAGATGTGATTTTACCTGGTATCTATTGATAGATACACATGAACTATCAATACATAGTGATCGTTGGACACAAAATTCAAAAGGAAAATGATTAGTTTTTTCATCAAACTTTCTCTAACAATTCCAAAGTTTTTCCTACTATAAAAAGGACTTCTCTAACATATTAAAAAGGTTAGAAGGGTGGAGAAAAATATTATTTGATCAAGAATCAAATCATATGAAGAAAAAGAAAAAAAAAAAGAGAAAGAGAAACCAAGCTAAAGCAAGCAAATACAATTCTTCCATCAAGTTTTTAAACTTTCTCGTGTTATAATTTCTTTGTGCCTTCATTTCCATTTTTTGTAATCATCTTTTATCACTACATACTCTTCCAACTTTGTACTTACTTAGCAAATTTCACTTTTTAGAGATATTTTTACTATTCAAAATTGTTAAAGAGCATAAGGTTATATCTTAGCTTAAGAAAAAAGTAAAAAGGTTGTGCTTGATCCATAAAAGACATTGCATTATGTGGGTTGTGCTTGATCTCGAAAAAAAGTATTGTAAAGGTTATGCTTTACCCTTAAAAAAATATTTTCATAGTGAATTTAAAACTCCTTAACTTACTAAGGAAAAGAAAGTAGGCACCTATATAGAGAGTCAAACCTCTATAAATTCTTTATATTTTTGCTCATTATTTTTCACTCCTTGAATTTATGCATTTACATTAAAGAGTTAATCAAATTTGTTCCTAATTTACTCTTCAAATTATTTTTGACATACTTTGATAGAAAAACAAATTTGTGAAAATTATTTTAAACTTGACTTGATTGAAAATTTGTGAAAATTTTACACTAGTGCTTTTTGCCTTAAAGAGTTTGAAATTTATTTTCAACTTTTTGTTCACTAATTTGCTTATTAAATTACTTTTGACATGTTTTAAAGTAAAAATAAATATGAGAAACTTATCTTCAAGCTTGCCTTTATTAAAAGTTTAATTTGTTTTAAAGAATTTTTATAAATTCAATTCACCCTCTCTCTTGGAGGTTTTCTCATTATTATTGAGCTAACATTTCTAACACAAGAAAATTTAAATAAATTTTTATTTTATTATTACGTACAATCAAGTCTTTATAAGTTTATTCTATATCAAATAAGTCTTTATAATTAATAGTTAATTAATTATAATTAATTAAAATATCATTTGTCATTTTATAATTATGTGACATGAAATTGTCATTGACATAAAAGATGAAAATGTCTTATATGATCATGTCATATCAACATGTCACATTATCAATCATTATAACATATCAATATATCACATTAACGTCACGTGATATACGAAGATAATTGATATTTTAACTAATAACAATTAGTCAATCATTAAATAAAAGAATTTATTTGACTTAAAAAAAGTATAAAAACTTAATTGAACGTATTAAAGAAATAAAAAAAAATTTAAATTTTTTTAAATAATTTAAAAACTTTTTTAAGTATTGCCTAAAAACTCTACATATACTTTGTTCTTTCATTAAAAATTATGTTTTTTATCTTAAATGAAATACCATAGATGTAAATTTCTTCTGAATTTTTCATGTTTGAAGCTAAATTATACACACTTTAAGAATTATACAAAATTTGACAAGTACTAAAATATTTCAAGCAACATCCTTATAGCGTGATTTCTTTTTAAAGAGAGAGAGAGAGAGAGAGATTTTATTATTAAAGCAAAATAATTTTTTTAACAAAAAAAAAAATTATTATTTTTTAAAAATCAAAACACTTATATTGTATCCACATATTTTTATTCAAAGAGTTAGATTTAAATTTATTTAAGACAAAAAAGCTAATACTAACAAGTATACCGAGTATACACTCGTACAGGTTTAAAATCACTTTCCTTTCACTAAGTAATAATAGTTCATTATCATAGAATGATTTAAGGCATAAAAAAACACAATTATCTCATGGCCATAAATGCTTTTCCTAAAGAAAAAAAAAATGTAGCCATCATTCTCCACTCATTAGAAGAACATTTTTCCCCCTTTATATACCTCCTAGTTACTTATCATGAAAGCTGCAACATTTATTGCAGTAATCCAAGGCCTAAGATGCTCCACAATGAAAGACATCTGTCTGCTCAAAACAACTTTAAACTCCCTATGTTCTGGATAAAAAGATATGCACATGCAATAGGGAATTTCTACACGAGCAGAAAAGATTACCCATTGTTTTATATATATTTAAATGTAATTTCTGTTGTATTTTTATTTTTTTGGGTTAGTCTCCTCTTGACAAGTCAGCGAATAATAGCACAATGGAGGCCTTGCCCTGCTAAATATGATAAACAACTAAGAAATGCTCAGGTTGAAGTGACACCAAATTCCAAGTTCAAGATGCCAGTAGGAAAAAACTAATTAAAGATTGGAATAAAGATGGAGAATAATGGGCAAAAGCATCTTTGTATGTAAGGTCATATATATACACTTAAGCCTTTCTACTTTCCTTTTGCTTTTCTTTAAGCTCTCATGACACTGCTTTTAGCTCATTCAACTTCTTTATCTGTTTTACTAGCTTTAACTCACCCTTAGCTGTTTTTCAGAAAGAAGAAAACTGTCCACAATCAGAGGCCAAATGCAAAGTGATGCAACTCAGCTAAAATTACGAGAATACCCTTGCCTTATAAGACTTGGCAGCATCCTAGTTCTCTTGAGGGGAGGGTAGTTTAAGCATTTTTGCTTTTGCAGTTTGACAAATTTTAGCAAAGTAATGAAAGCTTAAAGAATCTAGGAAAGTGAGGATGCACTTACTCTCACCCTATATCGAAATGTCAAAAGGTTTTCTTTGTCCACCCAAGTGGGGCATCAGCTATCTTTTGCAGGTACATAGAATTCTAGTGTTCTCTATGCTCTCAGATTAAGTATGGATGCTCATGTATTGTAATGCCTTTCCTAGCTAGGACTTTCCTTCCCAGCAATTAATCTTCAATATGAGCCTTGTTCATTCTTTTTGCTTACCTTTTTCTTTGAAAAATAAAGATTCTTTTTCTTAACAGTAAAGCAAAAGAAAAAGTGTAATGAGGGAGGTAGCGAGAGGTAATAGACTCACAATGTTAAACCCCAGGGATTGGAGAAAACTAATAGCATGACTTGTTTCTAGGAAATCGGCAAAAACTCGAAACAGTACCTGAAACCCTTTTGAAACCTGAAGCTCCAAATCAACCTCAAAGGGTCCCAAATGCCTCCAAAACCATGAGACCGCTATCTGTCTAGAGAGAAAAAGATCTGTGTGTGCAACTTTCTTGGGAAGTTAAGAATCCATTATTTGAATTCCACTATATAGGTCAATAAAGGAGAGACAATTATGATCAGTTCCAATTAGAGAAGTTTTTTCTTGTATTCCGAGGTGAGCTATAGAACTTTAGAATCCATATTTTCATGTAGCATTGATAACTGTCTTCCTGTCCTTAAAGTGAAAATTCTCTTCTTCTATTTTTCTTTTTTTTGGTGCTAATCTTTCAGCTTCAGTGATTAAAGCTACAATAGAAGTATATTGCTAGAAAGCAATCCCTATACTTCATTTGACAGCTTACAGGGCTCCCAAGTCCAACAGAGATAGAAAGTTCGAGGAAACATAAAATTGGCTCCAGAACCTAGCACTTACAGCTCCTTGAGCTTTTAATCAACACAGAATTTCCTTAGGCAAAAACCAGCACAAGAGGTGACTCAAAGTCTTGCACCAATGAATCCAGCTGCCGCTGCTAACCAGAAAGAAGAGTTCAAATTGAAGGACACAAAGCCCCAGCTAGGAGAACGATGGCCTCATGGAGGAATGCGCGGCGGTGGTGGTTGGATTAGCAGTGAAAGAGCAACAAGCACTTATGATCTCGTTGAACAGATGTTTTATCTGTATGTCAGGGTTGTTAAAGCCAAAGATCTGCCAACTAATCCTGTCACCGGAAACATTGATCCTTATGTGGAAGTGAAGCTGGGGAATTATAAAGGAAAAACACAACATTTTGAGAAGAAAACAAACCCGGAATGGAACCAAGTCTTTGCATTCTCAAAGGAGAAGTTGCAGTCTTCAATTCTAGAGGTATTTGTCAGGGATAGGGAGATGGTCGGCAGAGATGATTATGTAGGAAAGGTGATCTTCGACATGAACGAAGTGCCCACAAGGGTTCCACCTGATAGCCCTTTAGCACCACAATGGTATAGATTAGAACATCGTCGAGGGGATAGCAAGGTGAAAGGAGAGGTTATGCTTGCGGTCTGGATGGGAACACAAGCTGATGAGGCTTTTCCAGAAGCCTGGCATACCGATGCTGCTTCGGTTCAAGGAGAGGGTGTTTTCAATATCCGATCAAAGGTTTACGTCTCTCCAAAACTGTGGTACCTCAGAGTGAACGTGATTGAAGCTCAAGATGTAGAGCCACATGACAGAAGCCAATTACCACAGGCTTTTGTTAAGGCTCAAGTTGGAAACCAAATACTCAAAACCAAGCTATGTCCCCAGAAGACGATAAATCCCATGTGGAATGAAGATTTAATATTCGTAGCAGCTGAACCTTTCGAGGAGCAACTGTATCTAACAGTTGAAAATAAAGTGACCTCTGCAAAGGATGAAGTTATGGGGAGGTTAATCTTGCCCCTCCACGACTTTGAACGGCGCTTGGATCATCGGCCAGTTCATTCAAAATGGTGCAACCTCGAAAAATTTGGATTTGGTGCTCTGGAGGGAGACAAGAGGCACGAACTCAAATTTTCAAGCAGGGTTCACCTTAGAGTATGTCTTGAAGGAGCTTACCATGTGCTGGATGAATCGACCATGTATATAAGTGACCAAAGGCCAACTGCCAGGCAGCTTTGGAAGAACCCAATTGGGATCCTGGAAGTGGGCATCTTAAGTGCTCAAGGTCTTCAACCGATGAAGACCAAAGATGGCAGGGGAACCACGGATGCTTACTGTGTGGCAAAATATGGGCAGAAGTGGGTTCGCACGAGAACTATAATGGAAAGCTTCAATCCGAAATGGAACGAGCAATACACTTGGGAGGTCTATGACCCTTGCACAGTAATCACATTGGGAGTTTTTGACAACTGCCACTTGGGTGGGAGTGAAAAACCAGCTTCAGGTAGTGGAGGTAAAAATGATTCCAGAATAGGAAAGGTAAGAATTCGACTATCTACCCTGGAAACAGATAGGATTTATACAAACTCTTACCCTCTTCTTGTTCTACAAACATCTGGATTGAAGAAGATGGGGGAGCTTCAGTTAGCAGTTAGGTTCACGTGCCTCTCTCTGGCAAATATGATTTACCTCTATTGGCATCCCTTGCTGCCAAAAATGCATTATTTGCATCCCTTCACTGTGAACCAGTTGGATAGCCTGAGATATCAGGCCATGAACATTGTTGCAGTGAGGCTTGGCCGAGCTGAGCCACCGCTGAGGAAAGAGGTTGTGGAGTATATGTTGGATGTGGATTCCCACATGTGGAGCATGAGAAGAAGCAAAGCTAACTTCTTCAGAATTGTCTCACTGTTTTCGGGCGTGATAGCTATGAGCAAGTGGCTTGGTGATGTTTGCCACTGGAAGAATCCTGTCACTAGTATTCTAGTACATGTACTGTTTTTCATACTGATCTGCTATCCAGAATTAATCCTGCCAACCATTTTCTTATACATGTTTCTTATTGGGATTTGGAATTACCGGTTCCGACCAAGGCATCCTCCTCACATGGACACCAAGCTGTCATGGGCAGAAGTAGTTCACCCAGATGAACTGGATGAAGAGTTCGACACTTTCCCAACATCCAAGGCTCAAGATGTAGTGAGGATGAGATATGACAGGCTTAGAAGTGTGGCGGGAAGAATTCAGACAGTGGTAGGAGACATGGCAACTCAAGGGGAGAGATTTCTGGCTCTACTCAGCTGGAGAGACCCCAGAGCAACTAGCCTCTTCGTAATATTCTGCCTAATTGCTGCAGTGGCACTGTATGTGACACCATTCAAGATCATGGCTTTGGTTGCAGGATTATTCTGGCTACGCCATCCCAGGTTCCGGAGCAAGCTACCTTCAGTACCAAGCAATTTCTTCAGGAGATTGCCCTCTCGAGCTGATAGCATGCTCTGAAGAAATAGAAGTTAGTTTTACCACAATTTCGATTTTTATTCTCTTCTAAATTTCTTTCCTTGTCCTTCCAATAAAATAAGGGGTTTTGTTGTATTCCATTTCTTTATTTCAGCTTTCATCTATTTAATTACTTTATTTACAAATGATGTTTACTCCGGTAAATGAGAAACAGGATTTATATATTAGTTTCAGTAATTCAGCAACGAGTGCCAACTCAAAATTTTACTTTCATTTGGCCAGCACAAACTTCCATAGGATAAACTAGATGCCTATTGCTACTTGATAACAAAAAGTATCCAATTCCATCGTACATAAAATTTGACAACAATAGCACAAAACACAATCAAATAAGGAAATACTGAAGTTCTTATATAACAAAGATAGCATCCCAAAATTTAGGTTTTCCCTTATAGCATCTGATAATACAACCACTGATACCGTAAACCAAAAGAATAACAAAGTAAAGCATATGATATAACAAAATGCAAAATTCCCTCTAGAAGACAAGCTCATGAGGTTTCATTCCAGACTTAAGAGAAAATCTTGCAGCCAGGTAAGCCTTCAAGGCTGGGACTCCCTCAATGGACTTTACTAAAGCGGCATCAACTGATTTCTGGTCTTCTTTCTTGTCATCCGGCAGTTTCTTCTTATCCTACAAATTTTTATGGGAAAGTAAAAGAACAGACAATAAGCACATCAAATTAAATGAACCCAATTAGGACTGCTTAAGTTACACTAAATAGCAGGACAAACTAACTAACCTCTTTTTCAGCTTCAAAAAACTCTCCCTCGCCCTTCTTCTTTTTCTTCTCTACTTCCTTGGCAAAGTATTTGTCATCGAACTTCTCTACGTTAAGACCTGAGATATCAACCTTGGTGGAAGTAGCAATAACATAGGATTGGTTCACACGCCTTAAAGGAACACCGTTAATCTTGAATGGTCCTGCAATGAAATAAAATTTCCAAATTTTAGCAAAGCACTAGTATGAACCTACCCACCTAATCCACTACTTTATGACAAAGACCCAACACGTAATGATAACCTAGCCCACTAATCCAGAAGAAGCAAATATAGATACAACATCCAGAAAACTATATGATACAAGTAAATCTCCGATCATGATTTCATGATAGCAGCAGTCTTTCTCCAGCACATTGAATGACAAATGGGTTTTGCTATGACAGCCTCTAACCTATACGCAGAAACAGCACAATAACCATAATACAACCGTGTGCTTCTTCAAAAACAAGACAGAACTGATTTGAGCGTCAATATTACATTGATATTAATGAAGCAATATTGCTGCATGGAAAACTCAGTAAGAACGGTTTTAACACCGTTGTCATACATCCAATTCGTATTTGAATTAGACAAATCATCCTTTATTAGTTATCTATTAGCTGCAATGCTTTAAATTTACAATTCACAGTTATTGATTTCATTTCATCAATAAAAATTCCACAAGCAAACATTCAGCAAAAAGAAGAATGTCAAGGGACAGCAGTAAAATGTGTAAAATACACGTTTTAAACAAACAAAATTACAACAATGAAATAAAAACATGAGAAAAAACGCTCACCAGTAACCAAAAGAAGCCCAGAAGTAAGTTGCTTCAAGAAAACAACTCTCTTCCCCATAAACCTTCCAGCCAACAAAATCAACACCGTCCCAGGAGTAATGCTCGCTCTAAACAAATTAAAAAATGAACATCAAAAGCAAACCCCAATAAAGAAACATATCTTCAGAGATCCACAAACAAACAAAAGGACAAATCAATTCAGAAAAGAACCTGAGCTTAGTGGGTTTAGGCTTGCGCTTATTAAGAAGGGGCTTCTTAACATCATCAGCGGGGTAAAATTTGGGTAGCTTCTCTGCGGCAGCGGGGGCCTTAGGCTTGGGGTCATGGCGGGGGAAGACGCCGCCATTTTTGGCTTTAATGGCCCAAAGGCCACGCTTGTGGTACATTTTAGATCGAGAATACTTGCCTACGCCACGAATCAGATCTGGGTTTCGGCACTTTACTGGGGTCTTCCTTTTCGGCGCCATTTCCCCTCTAAAACCTTTACTCAGTTGCTACTGCTGCGGCGACCGCGGCGGCGTGTGGCTTTGAGGTAGGAAGGTTGATAAAAAAAAAACCCTAAACACTTTATATTGCAAAATGAGGGTTTCTTTTTTCCTATGGGCCTTTTTTGGGTTGGGCTTCTTTTGTCCTATGGCCCGCTAATCATATAAAAGAAAATCTAAAATCCACCAATGGGCATTGCAAACTAAAATAACTAAAATATTTTTATGGGTCGCTAATCATATGAAAAAAAACCTAAATATATTACGTCGCTGATCATTTGAAAAAAATACCTAAATATATAACGCCGTCTGTGGGAATCGAACCCACGACCACATGGTTAAAAGCCATGCGCTCTACCGGCTGAGCTAAGACGGCTTGTGATTTTTTTGTATTTTAATATTATGTACCTACATTTTAATATTTCAACCTAATGAATTAGCCAACAAGTTTTGTTTTTTTAATTGAAAAAAGAGAAATTCAAAATAATAGGGAAAATATACATCAATCAATAAGCAAAATAAATAAGGTTCACTTGCAAAAATCAATACCATTAGCAAATATCATCAAGTACTCCTAGCTTAAGAGAGACCCGTGTATAGGATCAAACGGTAAGTTAAAATTGGAGCTGTAATGCTGAAATGGTTTTCAATTACTTACACTTACACCTGCTTTCTTAAATAAAAGCCTATGTCAAGTTTGAACCCATCGAAATAGAATAAACAACACTAGGTTATATTCTTTTCTTAAAAAAAGTTACGAATTCATTTTATTTGGGAAGAAGTCTCCCATTCGATAGACGAAATTCTATACTCATAGATTTCAAAGTGAATTTATTTGTCTAGAATTGTCGCCATTGATATATACAAAAAATTAGCATCCTGTAATTGTCATCACCATTGAGACTTAGTTATACAATTACCAAAAATTCTTCCTGTGATCAAGAGAATCCAACTCTTAAAAATTTACATTCAAACAAATGATAGATAATACATCTTTTTTTTTTTTTTGTAGTGGTACATGAATGATTAATTAAAGCTTTTGAACAATACATAAGAAATAATATACATAATTCCTGTCTTAAAGACCTAACTGATTCATATCTAATGTTACGATCTCATCAAGTTGTATGTGGTTGTCACCATAGATGGAGGACACAACATCCTTTTGATTGAAAAGATTTTCACACAGCAATGTCCTCTTAGTTATCCATGATCACTCTCTTGAACATTAGGTATATTAAAAAGAATCGGAGGGCTAAGGGAAAGGCTAATGCATTATGATTATTGGATACTTTTTTTCTGGTACATATGATAATTGGATGATAAAATTGAGGCCTTTTGCTCTAGAAAATTTTGGAATTACCATTAGGTAAGCTACTCGGGATAATCACTCTTTTAGTTTTACATGTTTACATGTTTTTTACTTTTAATATTTAATTCGTGTTTGTGTTATTAAAATGTGACAATGTTAGATTTAGTTTTAATTTTCATATAAAAATAATTTTAAAATAATTAACGGTGCATTTTTTCAGACATGTGAGGCATTTTTATTAGTTCTTTTTTATCATGTCTTCTATTTGACTAACGGTATTAATTAAAAATGCAAACTACTTAATGAAAATAAATTTTAATATCTAATTGTGCATTTTTAAATTTCAGATACTAATTAAATCCATAATTTCGAGGCACACTTCAAGCTTGGATTTAGTCTAATCTAGCACTCTTTAGAATTAAAGCAATTAAGTATGTTACCTAGCTAGCTTCGAATGTTTCAAATTGTGGTTTTCCAAAACTAAGAAAAATAAATGGCTCTACTCAGTTGGAGAGACCCCATAGCGACCAGCCTCTTAGTAATATCCTGCCTAATTGCTGCAGTGGCACTCGACGTGAAACCATTCAAGACCACAGCTTTGGTTGCAGGATTATTCTGGCTACGCCATTCTTCAGTACCAAGCAATTTCTTCAGGAGATTGCCCTCTCCAGTTGATAGCATGCTCTGAAGAAATAGGAGTTAGTGTTACCCCAATTTCGATTTTTATTCTCTTTTAAATTTCTTTCCATGTCCTTCCAATAAATTAAGGGGCTTTGCTGTATTCCATTTCCTTATCTCGGCTTTCATCTATTTGATTACTTTATCTATAAATGATGTTGACTCTTACATATACGACCTTCCAGATTTACAGTTTCTGAACCATAAATTAACTCACATCCAGAAAACTACAGAGCTCAAACACAAGGCAGTGTCATTAATGACTAGGAAAAGAAACCGTGATTCCTGCTTTGTGTATGTTTTTCAGATCAATAGAGAAACTCATTTAGATTGGACGACCGTAAGGAGCACATATCTTCATACCAACTCAACAAAATACTTCTTTTGGCCACCACAACCTCCATATGATAAACTAGAAGCCAATTGCAACTCAGATAACAGGAAGTATCCAATTCCATCAAATTTAAAATTTGACAAGCTCCAATCAGACTAGCACAAAACACAATCAAATAAGTAAAAATTTAAGTTCTAGCATAACAAAAGATAGTATCCCAAAATTTAGGTTTTTACCTTATAGAATCTGATAATACAACCACTGATACTCTAAAACCAAAAGAATACCAAAGTAAAAGCATATGACATAACAAAATGTAAATTCCCTCTAGAAGACAAGCTCATGAGGTTTCATGCCAGACTTAAGAGAAAATCTTGCAGCCAGGTAGGCCTTCAAGTCTGGGACACACTCAATGGCCTTTATTAAAGAGGCATCAACTGCTTTCTGGTCTTCTTTCTTGTCATCAGGCAGTTTCTTCTTATCCTACAATTTTTTAAGGGAAAGTAAAGAATAGACAATAAGCACATTAAATTAAATAAACCCAATTAGGACTCCTTAAATTATACTAAATAGCGTGACAAACTAACTAACCTCTTTTTCAGCTTCAAAAAACTCTCCCTCACCCTTCTTCTTCTTCTTCTCTGCTTCCTTCGCAAAGTATTTGTCATCAAACTTCTCCACGTTAACTCCTGAGATGTCAACCTTGGTGGAAGTAGCAATGACATAGGATTGGTTCACACGCCTTAAAGGAACACCATTAATCTTGAATGGTCCTGCAAAGAAATTAAATTTCAAAATTTTAGAAAGCACTAGCATGAACCATGAAAGATATTCAAAATACAAAAGAGAAACTAGTCCCCTAATCCATTAGTTTATGGTGAACAGCCAACACATAATGATAACTAGCCCCCTAATCCACAAGAAGCAAATGTATATTCTACATCCAGAAACATATATGATACAAGCAAATCCCAAATCATGATTTCATTATAGCAGAAGTCATTCGCCGGCATAGTGAATAACAAATGAGTTGTTCTATGAAAGCATCTAACCTATAAGCACAAGCAGCACGAAAATTGTAAAACCACCTTGTGCTTCTTCGGAAACAAGATGGAATTAATTTAAGTGGTAAATACTACATTGAAATTAAAGAAGCAATACAGTGGCATGGAAAAATCAGTAAGAACAATTTTAACACCGTTGTCATACATCCAGTTCGTATTTGAATTAGACAAACCATCCTTTGTTAGTAGCTGCAATGCTTTAAATTTACAATTCACAGTTACTGATTTCATTTCATCAACAAAAATTCCAAGCAAACATTCAGCAAAAAGAAGAGTCAGTGACGCATAAGGGACAGCAGAAAAATATGTAAAATACATGTTTTTAAACAAACAAAATTACCACTGTGAGATAAAAAATGGGAAAAAAAGCTCACCAGTAACCAAAAGAAGCCCCGAAGTAAGTTGCTTCAAGAAAACAACTCTCTTCCCCATAAACCTTCCAGCCAACAAAATCAACACCGTCCCAGGAGTAATGCTCGCTCTAAACAAATAAAAAAATGAACATCAAAAGCAAACCCCAATAGAGAAACATATCTTCAGAGATCTACAAACAAACAAACAAAAGGACAAATCAATTCAGAAAAGACCTGAGCTTAGTGGGTTTAGGCTTGCGCTTATTAAGAAGGGGCTTCTTAACATCATCAGCGGGGTAAAACTTGGGTAGCTTCTCGGCGGCAGCGGGGGCCTTAGGCTTGGGGTCATGGCGGGGGAAGACGCCGCCGTTTTTGGCTTTAATGGCCCAAAGGCCACGCTTGTGGTACATTTTAGAACGGGAATACTTACCTACGCCACGAATCAGATCTGGATTTCGGGACTTGACTGGGGTCTTTCTCTTCGGCGCCATTTCCTGTCTAATTCCTGCTGGTGCTCTGTGTGGCTTCGAGGTAGGGAAGATGATAACGCAAAACCCTAAACTCTTTATACTGCAAAATGAGGGTTTCGTTTTTTCCTCTGGGCCTTTTCTGGATCGGGCTATAAATTTTGCTATGTTTTGAGTCCACTTTCGGCCACGTTAAATACACCTGAGTCCTGTCCATAATCTAAATCTTTTGGACTGAGAAATGGGGCCGTGAAAATATTTTGAGTTTGAAACCATACATATAAATATTATGAATATTTAGTATAAAGTTCATCCAATTTTTTTGTTATTTTAACTTTTTTTTTTCCTACGATACCTTATTATTTTGTCCCTTTTCCTTTTTCTTTTCATTCCAAACTATTATCTATAAGCTAAACAGTAATAAAATATTTTTAAAAAAATAATAAGATTAGAAAAGGTGAAACACTAAAACAAAAAAAAAAAATTTCCTGTAACGCAAACACGTTGATTGAAAGCCCAAAAAGAATAAAGAACTCTTAGGGACCAAAATGCACAAACAACAGGTTCAAAAACGATTAAGCTTGTTTAGGTCGCCAAACGAAATAAAAATAATAGAATGACTATTTTATAGAAATAGAAATACTTATTATATAGTTTGATTTGGAGAATGAAATAGAGTAGGAATTAATATGACTTGTTTCAATTTTTTGCAGATAAAATTAATTTTAGAATAGCAAATGGAATAGGTGATAAAAAGATAAAAGCACCTTTTATTATAATATATGATTTTTAATTTAAAATATTTATTTTAATAATTTATTAAAAATATGAATAAAATTTTACTTAAAATTTAAATATGATTGTTTATTTTATTTTTTTAAAATATTAATAGCTGTAGTTTAATGAAAATATTAATAATTTATAAAATTAATT
>NC_030854.1:28263337-28265226 GCF_000208745.1 Theobroma cacao
GATGAAATCCAATTATTTATATGGGTTGAGATGAATTATTTTAATTGTCTCCTATTACTCAGCTTTACATTATTTTGATGATGTTTGTCTACTCACTGGGATTTTATAATCTCACCCCTTCTTCCTATACATTTTTCAGGCTCAAAATAGGCAGTAGACTGTCAATTGCATCGAGAAGTAAATTTCGGAGTTGCATCCTAGAAAGCAAGGTTATAGACTTAAACTTCTCAGTTATTTGGGAGCCCACGTGTCATTGTAATTTAAATTACATACTCCAGTTTTCTATATTACAGTATGTATAAATTTATTTTGTTTTTATGTGCAAAAAATTAATTTTTGATGTTTCAAAAATATATATATATATTGTTTTACATTAAAATAGATTATTTTAATTAATATTTTTATTTTATTTTATTATTCAAAAAAAAATAGAGAGGAATGGAAAAACTGGTACAAAAGCCTTGCGAGGTCTCAAAAGGCATTCGAGGGAAGAATGTCTGTCGAGGCTTCGCGACGATTGTCACGGGCTCGATGGGAGTTCCGGGTCGTGACAATACTTTTTTCTGATACATATGATAATTAGACCATGGATTGAATTGACGCATTTTGCTCTAGAAATTGTTGGAATTATCCTTAGGTAAGCTAGTTGGGATAATCACTCTTTTAGTTTTACATGTCTGCGTAATTTTTATTTTTTAATATTTAATTCATGTTTCTGTTATTGAAATGTGATAATGTTAGATTTAATCATAATTTTAAAATAAAAATATTTTTGAAATATTTATGTGGATATAAGGATACATTTTTCAGACACGTCATACATTTTTATTAATTTTTTTATCACATCTTCTATTTGTTTAATTGTATTACTTAAAAATGCTTTATCGAAAAAAATTTTAATACTTAATTGTAAATTTTTAAAATTTAGATACTAAGAGTCTGTTTGGCCTACTTTTTTTAGTTTAAAAGTTATTAAAAAACTCTTATGAAAAATAATACCTTATAAAATTAAGCTAAAGCTATTTGGTACACCTGAATATTTTTCTCATTGGTTGGTGCATGAACCCCCTATTTAAAGAGTAGGGTTCGAATCCTCTTTCCCCCAATTGTATATAAAAAAAATGCAAAACTATTTGGTAAGCTGTTTAGCAAAATAAATTATATAAACTCTCATTTTAAGTTTTAATTTTGGTTAAAATTATCATAAAGGGTATTGATGTCATCTTTAATTACATAATAAATCAAAACAGAACAAGTTTGTTTCGATATAATTTCAGATGTTAAAATCAAAAAACACTACAAAAAATTTGGTTTTTTTCGACGAAAAAATTTCTGTTGGAAATTTCCAACGGAAATTTAAAAAATTTTCAATCAATTTTCTCTAACGGATTTCCAACGGAAAAATTCCATTGGAAAAATTTTTGACGATAAAAAAAACAATAGACAAAAATTTTTCCAACGGAATTTCTGTTGGAAAAATTTTTGGTGAGCCAAAAAAAAAGGAGACAAGCATTTTTGACGAAATTTCCAATGAAATTTCTGTTGGAAAAAGTTTTGGGGAGCAAAAATAAAAAAAACCACCATATCAGACGAAATTTCCAACGAAATTTCCGTTGGAAATCTATCGGAAAGTTCTAGGATTAAAAAAATTGAAAACCCGGTTGACGTTTCCAACGAAAATTCCGTTGGAACAAGTTATTCCTAACGGAATTTTTCCAACGAAATATTCTATTGGAAAATTCCGTTAGTAATAATAATTTTTTATTTTTTTATTAAAATATTTCAAAATTTTTATAAATTTTATTAATCTTTATTAAAAAATTGATATTATTAAACTCAAATATATTCATATGTGAAGTTTATAATATTTAAAAGTTTAATTATGTTTT
>NC_030854.1:28268797-28270847 GCF_000208745.1 Theobroma cacao
AAAAATGTAATATGTAAGTGGAAACACATATTTCATGATTTAAATTAAATTTTGAAGTCTAAAACATTCGTTTAAAGTAAAATTATAGCTATTTGAATATAATAAAAACATTAAATAAAATATTCTATTTTCTTAAAACATAATATTTTCAAAGTCTTCCTAAAATAACTTTTGTAGGATAAGAGTAAAATAAATTTATTCATAGAGTAATAAAGATAATTAAAGTATGAAATTTCATTTACAGTGACACGTGGGCCCCCAACTAACCAATAATGTACGAGTCTGTGAACCTACAATTTTGTCGATGCAAGACTAACTGAAGTCCTTGATGCAATCGGCTATCTACCAGCTATCCTGAGCCTGAAATGTGGGGAATTAAGGGCGGTGAGATTATAAAATCCCAGTGAGTAAACAATTACCATCAAAAGTATCTAAAGCCGAGTAGATGGAGACAATATAAAAACGTTATATCTCAATAATGTTCATAACACAAATTTCATTTCAATCTATACCAAACAATTTCTTTTCATCAAAATTTCTCGGCTTATGAATTTCTTAAACTTGGCCCTTGCCAATATCATTCTCGCAGGTACCTTCGTCAAGATATCCCACTGAGACCGCCAAAGCTGTTAAATGTCTCATACCCATAAACATGTTTTCACATCTGACACACAGCCATTCCTTGGCGTTGGCTGAGTCTCACTCTTACGTGGTGGCCCGAACGTGAGGTGCACTCAAATCATACCTCAGGAGATACTTCACCCAACATCTCCCCCTAGAGGTAAGTATATAATTGGGTTACCGTGCCCCTCTCATAGGCAGTCCACGGAAACCCCCACAACTGCAGTGACCGTTTAATATACCATTAGACCCATAAAATTTTCAGTAGCATAATATGGCGAATAAAATGTAATCCAGTCTATCGAGACCAATCCAAAGCTATTCATATATCTCATGCCAACCCCAAAAATTTAGCTATCCTGCTACCATAGTGTCATAAGCCACAATTTCAATAACATATAAAATCATAAATTCAACACGATCTCCATATACTCAATTTTTTCAAAACAATATTTGATTTCAAAACCAGTATAAAATAAATCTCATTTTTATTAAAAAAATATTTTAATTGGAAAACATAATATTTTCTAATTTAAACTCACCATTTAATAAAAGCATCAAACAAATATAATTACTCTAGATATTTAAGACGATAAATTGTCCACTCACAGTTCTAGGAGTCGATGTACTCCTAATCCCAGTCTTTAAGCACAATCTCTGTACTTGTACCAATGTAATTTGCTCACCACTTATCCATTATGTACAATACATAATTCACCACATCAATGCTTGACCATTATAAAATTAATTCAGGCTCGGTATATATGCATGATATGATATACAACTTATCCGACTACCGCTTAAATACGGTGCTGACCTAATTCGGCCTATTATCTCCAATTTAACTCCAAATCAATTCTTCTCACTTTCTACACTCCAATTATACTTAAATTACCTTAAGGACTGTGAATGAGATTCAATTTATCAGTCGCGATAGTAAATTACGAAAATACCCATAGTGGGTAAAAATTCATATTTTTGCTCTGAAAATTCCCATTATTTTTTCTAGGCTCATAATTCATCATTATTCATCATAATTCTCAAATAAACATCAAGATCATTAGCCAATATTCTCCTAGAAATTCGGCCAATAATGGTAATAGAGGAAAATGAATTCTTTTCTTGTTGTTTTGTTTCTAAATATGCTAAACTAGCTTAAAATACTAACATAACTTAAAATCAAATTAATCTAACTTCATTCTCTCTCCATACCCATTTGGGCAGCCATGAATTTATGATGAAAACATGAAATCTAACCATGAAAAATAAGGAAAAAAGCATGGCAAAGGTAGATCACAAGTCAAAATCAAGAAATTTTACCTTTTGTCACTTGTTTCCTTGAATTTTCACCAATTTTCCCTTGAATTTCTCCACCTAGGTTTTTTTTTTCTTTTCCCCTTTGTTTTCTTGCTATGGCCGGCCAAAATGA
>NC_030854.1:28272432-28473885 GCF_000208745.1 Theobroma cacao
AAAAAGAAAAAAAGAGAGAGGAATGGAAAAACTAGTACAAAAGTCTTGCGAGGTCTCGAAAGGCATTTGGGGGAAGAATGTCTGTCGAGGTTTCACGGCGGTTGTCACGGGCTCGATGGGAGTTCCGGGTCGTGACATTAGGTATAAAAACATTCCTTTTCTCCTCTCCCTTCATTTTCTTATTTCCCTTTCTCTCCCTACCCACAGCCACCTTCTCACTTTTCTCTAAACTTTTCCCTCCGTCGGTCGCTTTCTCCTTCTCTCTCACCTTTCTCTCAACTGGTGGCTTGAAGCTCGGTCACCCAAAACCCTAAATATCTCTTCCCTCCACCGACAATCCTTCCATTCATTTTCTTCTTTCCCTTTCTCTCTCTAATCGCAACCTCCTTCTCACTTCTCTCTAAACTTTTCCCTCCACTGGCCGTTTTGTCCTTCTCTGTCACCTTCCTCGCCACCGGTGGCTTGAAGCTCGGTCACCCAAAACCCTAAATATCTCTTCCCTCCACCGATAATCCATAGATTTGAAAAAAAAAAGTTAAATCTATTTTTCTTCTTTGCCAGCCGATTCTTGATCAATACGAATAGCTCCGATTTCTCCAGAAGATTTCGGTCCTTATCTGTTCCCTCTTGGTTTTGTATTTAATTTTATTATTATTTTTAATTAATTTTGTTTAATGTTCATTTTTATTATATTATTTGATTAGTTTATTTATTTCTTGATAAATTTTTTATATATATATTTGTTTGTAAAATTGAGATAATGATCCAACCCTATTATGAATATGTAGGACGGGATTTGAGTGTGCCCAGAAGCCTTTGGATTTGGTTTATGTTTTTGTTCATATTTTGTTAATGCTTCTATGAAATCGAAGGCTTTTAATTGAGGTATCATTCTTCGACAAACTATGAACTATTCAAATGATGACTATTAGAAGGTGTAGTTGATGCTATGAGAGTGATAAATGGTACATGTGTCCCTCTTGAATTTTGCTATCCAGAAGACAAACTTTGAAGCTAATTATTTTAATTTAGAATTAACTCTTTGAGTTGGATTTAATATTTTGATATGATGTGGGTTTAGGACCCTCGATTAGTGGACTGGTAGCAAGGACTTGGCATCGTGTTTGCTCTACGGCTTTGTTACAATGAATCAGAGAAACCTCAGGCATCCAGGGGCTTTAAACATGTTGGTTTGGTTTTAAGTTTATTTTATATTATAATATATATTAAAAGTTATTTGATATACTATATATATATATATATATATAGGTTTAGCATAATATCAGTATTAAATCAGTTACTTGGGGAGTTTAGTTGAAGGAAAACTCATTGGAACATCCTGCTTTACTTGGCATACTGTGTTTGGTACCTTTTACTCTCTCCCAATGGATGGAAACCCCAAAAGAATCTTCAATGAATCTTCGGCTAAGTTTCAATGGGCTGTAGAATGAAGTAATTCCATCATAAGCCTAGTAACCATGGGTTTTGTTAATGAGTGTCTTGAGTAATTCTTACGGTAGTATTTTCTTAAAATTATTTTTATATTTTTATGTTATAATTTTTTAATTATAAAAAATGCAGTTGTTGATACATAATTTTATGATTTATTATAGATTAAATAAAGATATTACTTTTTAATAATCTTTAACATCTTAATAAGCTTAGTAAATATGGGTGCAAATTTTTTTATTCTCGAAAGTAGATATCTTTATTCATTATATTTCCAACGGGTCATTTTTATTAATAAATTTTTATTTTTAAAATTGTTATTTATAAAAATAAAATTAATGATAAGAATGAATTTTTCATTAAATCACGTAGAAAAAGGTTTATTTGATTTAAAATTGTTTGTTCATTGTAATTTTAATTTTACTCATTAAGTTGTAAAAATTTTAAAATCAATTTAGATTTATAATGAAAAGTAAATTGACTTTAGATCTTGTTGCTGAGCCTATATACATTCTATGTAACTGAAGTTTGATGATGAATGAATTTCAAAACTGTTGATAACTATAATTCCTCTTAAAGATTCTAAACTAATAGCATGTGACGCTATTATCTTTGTTACATTATTATCTTAACTATTTACTTAATGAATTTTTAGCTGGATAACTATAAGCAAAATCTAATTTAAAAAAAAAAATTACAAAACAAAAATGACAAACTTTCATATGGTCAATGGCCGAAAGGATTTGAGTATTTCCTAAAACCCATCCTTGGATTTGAAGACAATTGTACAGACTTTCTATACAAATAAATCGGTATAATATTTGTCTTGGTATGTGCTTACACGAAACAAGCTCTAAAGATAAAAAAACAAAAGAAATCACATATCTTAATCTCTTAGAAGAAGTTGACTACCATGTAAAAATATTTAGGGTTTATATTGAAAGATTTTTATTAGTGCTAGAAGTGTTTTACATAAAATTTTCTCTATTTAATTAAATTATCTCTATTCAGCTTACATAATATTTACTGTGGTAACTATGCTTCTCAACTCAAAGTAAAAAAAGAGAAAAGGACAAATTTACAAATAAATAACTTGAATATATTTATAGACCATAATCCTAAGCTCATATAATTTGTATTTTTCCTTAATTTATACTTCCAACTCAACAGAAAAAAAAAATACAAATCCGTAATTTGGATATATTTACAAACCATAATCATAAATCAAAATTAAAAACTTAATTCTATTTTACATTTTGCTAAGGGATTGAGCAGAACTAGGTAAGTTAATGGATGATAAGGGCAACTATTATATGTTAAGTCTGATAATATATCTTGGTTAACAAGAAATAAGTTACGTTTATAATTAACATTTTTTTTACAAAATAATAATTAAAAATAAAGAAGGAATAACAACCATAAACTAATTATCAAATTAATCAAATAAAATAAAAGCAAATACAATAACAAAACATTGGTCAAGTAATGACATTAATTGGTCACTTGTAATAGAGAGCTGTTTTAAACTGAAGAATATATAAATCAAACAAAATAATAAAACATTGACAATTAAATATAACAATTTTAAAAATTTTACAATTTTTGTGTTTTATAAAATTTACTATTTTCTTTTTTATATAATATTTTTTTCAAATTAAGTAAAAAAACATATCAAAAGTCATTACTTTAAAAAAATAGTAATTCCTTTCCTACCTAATTATTTAATTTTTTAATCATAAAATACTAATCCAAACTGGGGGTCCAATTCATGGTGATGATGGTTATCCAAAAGGAAAAGCAACAAAGTTTTGCTAATTTTTCAGTCACTTGGTTGTAATGGATTTTATACTGCTTAATGCATAGAAAAGCTTGTGAATATGAATTTATCCATTCGTTTATAAAGTTACACTTATTAACGATCCAGTTTTTAAATTTGTTTTCTTCTATGTTTAATTTTATTTACTATCCTCATATGTTATTATTTTTTTGTTAATATATTTAAATTGTTTAACTTAGTTTTAAATATTGGAATGTAGTTGTTAACAAATTTTATTATAATAAATGGTGGAAATTACCCTTGACTGTTATATTTTATGACACTTAGGATAACAGAATGACGAGAGATCGATCTTGGATGTACCGTCGCTTAACTTCTGATGGATTCATTAGAGATGAATTTGTAAATGGAGTTAATGAATTCATTCATTTTGCACGTTCTAACACTATATTTATGTGGGAGAATAAAATTAGGTGCCCTTGCTTTCGATGTAGTAACAACAAGTTTCTATGTGAGGATAAGGTGATAGAGCACATACTTAATAGGGGTTTTACTGGTGCTTACACAATTTGGAGTTTACATGGAGAACATGATGTTGGACAATCATCAAGAAGTAGAGATAGAATTGAACCATATGTTAGTAATGAGGAACATGAGGAATATGGAGAACCTATAGATGATGAGGGGATAGAAAATCTATATAGTAGAATGGTTAGGGATGCTATGGGTCCGGAAGTTGCTTTCAATTATGGTTGTGAAAATGAGTCAAGGTTTGTGGAAGAAAATCCAAATCTAAATGCATCTAGCTTTTACTCTTTGTTAAGTACTGTAGAGGAACCTTTATGGTCAAGTTGCACAAAGCACATAACGCTTTTAGCTGTGTCGTAACTTTTAAATGTTAAGTCAGAGTAAAATTTGAGTGAATCATGTTTTGATCGCCTGTTGGAGATAATAAAGAATATGTTGCCTGCAAATGAAACTTTACCTACTGATTTTTATAGAATGAAAAAAAATGTAGCAAAACTTGGATTGAGATATATCAAAATTCATGCTTTCAAAAACAATTGCATGTTATTTTGGATGGAAACTGCTAATTTTGAGCATTGTATGATATGTGGGCATCCTCGATTTAAAATGAGGAAATCAAGTGTGAAAAGGCAGAAGAAAATTCCTTACAAGATATTACGTTACTTGCCACTTATACCCAGGCTTTAAAGGCTTTATATATCATGTAAAACTGTTGAATATATGACGTGGCATGCGCAACACCAAAGTGATGATGGATTCCTCAAACACCCTGTTGATGGTGAGGCTTGGCAACACTTCAACGGCACACATGACTTCTTTGCAATGGAACCTCGAAATGTCAGATTAAGGTTATGTGCTGACAGTTTCAATCCTTTTGGACCGACTACGAAACTTTATTATGTTTGGCCAGTAATGCTATGTGTGTACAATTTACCCCCATATATGTGTATGAAACAACACAATATATTTCTTAATATGATTATTCTGGGGAAGAAAAATCTAAGTCAAAACATAGATGTTTTCTTGAAGCCTTTGATATATGAGTTAAAAGTATTGTGGACCAAGGGTGTTGTAACGTATGATGCATATAGGAAACAAAATTTTCATATGAAGGTAGCATTATTATGGACAATTGATGATTTTTCTACTTACGGTATGTTGTCAGAGTGGAGTACTCATGAACGATTATCATGCCCCTATTGCATGGAACATTCTAAGGCTTTCATATTGGATCATGGTAGGAAACCTTGTTTCTTTGATTGTCATCGACAATTCTTGCGATCTAATCATCCTTTTAAAAGGTAGAGAGACAAATTTATTAAAAAAAGAGTTGAACATGACTTACCATTTCTTCAATTATCAGGTGAGGAAATATTGTCACGTTTGAATTCGCTTCTTGATCTCCCATTCGGAACAAAATGTGGTGACAAGAAGATTTCGGGTTATGGTGTTAGTCATAATTGGGTGAAGAAGAGTATATTTTGGGATCTGCCTTATTGGCATACGCTTTTTATTCGTCACAACCTAGATGTGATGCATATTGAACGTAATGTATTCGAGAATATATTCAACACAATGATGGATGTTAAGGGAAAGACGAAAGACAACTTAAAGGCCCGACAAGATTTGAAGGTGTATTACAAGTGGCCAGAATTGGAATTGGTGGAAAATAATGGAAAATTTTTCAAGCCTAAGGCTGCGTTCACCTTAAATAAGGAAGAAATAAAAAATGTTTGTGCTTGGGTGAAACAACTGAGATTACCTGATGGCTTTGCATCGAACATATTTCGGTGTGTTAATGAGAGTGATTGTATATTTTATGGGATGAAAAGTCATGATTGTCATGTATTTTTGTTACGATTGCTCTCAATTATCTTTCGTGATATGGTGCCTCACTCAATTTGGGATGCGATTACTGGGATATCTCACTTTTTTAGGGATTTGTGTGCAACGAAAATACCTATAGATCATATGGAAGCTTTGCAAGGAAAAATATGTGAAACTATATGCAAACTCGAAAAGATCTTTCCTCCCAGTTTCTTTGACTCTATGGAGCATTTGCTGATTCATTTATCTTACGAGGCAAAGATTGGTGGACCCGTCCAGTATCAATGGATGTATCCATTTGAGAGGTACTATAATTGTTATTTGTTTTCAAATAGCTTATCAAAATAGTTTAAGGTACTTTCTAAGTTTGCTGAATTTTGTGATTTTTAAGTTTTGCAACATTTGAAGAAGAAAGTAAAAAATCGAGCCTCAGTTGAAGGATCTATATGTGAGGCTTATGTTATCGAGGAAATCTCCTCATTTTGCTCATGGTATTTTGCACCTAATGTGCGAAAAAGATTAAATAGAGTGCCACGTAATGATGATGGGGGATACGTGGACTCTCAAGGTCGTCTTTTAATTTTCACTCATCCTGGGTGAGCTTTTGGTCCATTAGATAAATCTCGATTTTTAGATAAAGATGAGTTTTATGCTGCTGAGCTATATGTTTTAATGAATTGTGAAGAGATGATCCCATATATAAAGTAAGTATCATTCAACCATAAAACTCAAATGAGTGATCATAAGAATGAATTTAATCACTAAATTGTGGATATGATGATAGGATGTTTGATGATATTATCAAGGGAGATGTTGTGCATATATCGAAAGATGAATTAGAGAAAGTACGTGATGCAAGATTCGTTAAATGGTTTAAAAATTATGTAAGTTTATGTAAATTATAAGTGAACTTTTAATAACATTGAGGCATTAATTATGTAATTATTAATTTTTGATCTTATATGTCATGTTTGTAGGTTGCAACACGTACAAATGAAATAGACCCACGTATACTTGAAATTGCTCATGGTCTAGGACGTACGATAAGGTGTTACAAATGATACTTTGTAAATGGTTTCAAGTTTCACACCCTAGATTACGGACAAAATCGTAAGACAATGAATAGTTGGGTTTGCATAAAAGAGAGTTTTTACAATGATTATAAGCATGACTTTTATAGTATTTTAATGGATATAATCGAGTTGGAGTATTTTGGAATCAGAAACAGAGTTGTGCTATTTAAGTGTCATTGGTTTGACACTGAAAAAGGTATTAAAGTAGATCCTTTGCATGGTCTTGTTGAAATTAAATACAACTCAATACTTGCTAGTAATGAACCATTGTTTTAACAGCACAAGCTCACCAAGTTTATTATAGTAGTTATCTATCAAGGAAAAGAGATCGATGTGATTGGTGGGCAATATTTAAAACAAAAGCTAGGAGTAGATATAACATTCTTAGCAGTGGAGATAGAGAAAATGAAATTGATTTGAATGAAGAAGTATACCAAGAAGATGTGTCTATTTCAATGAATGCTACTCCATCGGAAGAACTTGATAACTTGACAGTCTTAGCAAGTGGTGATTATGAAGAGGTTAATCTCTTGATTGAGGATGAAGATAATGACATGCAAAGAGATGAAGATGAAAAAGATGACATGGAAGGAGATGAAAATGAAGATGACGATGAAGAAGAAGATGAACTTGAAGACGACGCTTCTGAAACTTTGAGTGATGATAGTGATAATAATAAAGAACATGAATTTGATTATTCTGAAAGTGAATGATGATGGTAGGCATATATGATATTGGTTTGATATTTTTTGTTACATGTTGTATATTTGTTAATTTTATAATATTTAAAGATCTTGACTGTGTGTAAAATTTAATCTAAGTTTATATTTATAAATGTTGAGATTAATACTATATAATGCCAATTTTATTATACCAATGAATAATCATACTTGTCATTGTTGTAAATTGATGGTTTCTATACTTTGTTTCAATTTTATATCTAATGGATTTGTGTCTGACTTTTAACATTATAAATATTGCAGGAATGATGGTTAAAGGGAAGCATTCAAAACCGTGACCTAGATCAATAAATGCCTCTACAAGTATGTCTTTGCCTACAAATGCTAGAGAATTTGCTGATCTATCCATTCAACAACAGATGCAGCTGGAGTTTCATGATGTGCCATTTGAGACACCTTCTTTGTTAGGTGCATCTATAGAGCAAGTAGAAAATGAGACATCTACTCACGATTCTCGTAGATCCTCATCTATTGATTTAGATGCAAGTGTAGATGACACATCCTCAAGGTCAAGGGGTAGAGGGCTTAACTACGATTACAGACTCCTATTAATCCAGCGGACAGATTGCGTATAACTCCAATTGGGGAGAGGTATGTTGTCTTAGGATATTTCTAATATTTGTTAATGAAATTGTTATATTTGTTAAAAATATTAATATATTAATTTTTTTTATATTCTACAAGCACTTTTTTCTAACGAGGGGTCACCGCTACAATCACAAGGATCATCAAAAATCACTTCAATGGTCCATGGTTTACATGGAGGAAAGTTCTTAATGATGTAAAAGAGTTAATATTTCAAAAAATTTAGGTACGTAGTTTGTTATTTATTTATTTATTATAACTTTAAGTTTTCAAAAAATTTCTATCAATTTTTTTAATAACGTTATTATTTTGAACTAGGAAAAATGTGTTTGGTCTGCAAATCACAATGTTTTGGTTTGACGAATATGAGAAAAAATTTGTTCTGATCGGTTAAGAGACATACTGTCAGAAGAAAGGAATAAAGCAATGACAGAAGCCAAAACATACAACATTAGGGACTACAAAGGCATGTCAAGGGAATGGATCACGAATGAAATCTGGGATCTCCTTATCGATACGGTATGGGGTACAGAAGAATAGAAAGACAAATCAAGAAAAGCAAGGCAAAATCATTTGACAGTAAAAGAAGGAAGCATCCCAAAGCACACTGGCGGTTCAGTTCCATTTGTGGTTCATGCAAAAAGGATGGTATGAATTACTTTTACTTCGCATTTATATGTTTGGTTTCTTTCAAACTAAATTTAAATTGTTTGTTTAGTAGTTTGACTTTGATTTTTCCTTTTATGTAATTTATATATATCAATTATGATTGAGTATATATAGTTGTAAATAAATGCAGACAAATGAGATGAAATGAGATGTTAGCTTTTTGAAAGTGTTCAACCGCACTCACAAGCGTTTAGGGGGTCATGGTGATTTTATAGATAACAAGTCCAAATCTACGAGTATACGTACCAAATTGATTAATTCTAAAATTAAAGTTGACAATTGTAGTTGAATACTAATCTAATTTAATTTTTTTTTGTAGAAAATGTATAATTCTGTAATATCACAGAAGTATGGTGAAGTTCATCTTCTCAGCCAAAATTCGATCCGAATGCTTGGACTGAAGCAATAGGAGGGATTGAGACTACACGCACTTACGCGTATGGGTTTGGTACTCGGGTCCCTACTACAGCTTTACTTACTGGAACACACAGCAATGTCGCAACATCTAAGTCTGCATGCGGCCCTATGCCCTCAAACGCTACCAGTCCCGCAATTGCATTGGAAGAGAAAGTAGAAAATCTTTCTGAAAATTTGGGTAAGATACGTGATGAATTACATGGAGAAATACATGAAGAAATTAAAAATGCAATGGCGAAAAACATGAGTGAATTTATGGCACGTATGGAAAGCATGATCATGACTAATGCACTTTCACAACAAGGAAATGCGAGACCTTCAAGCTAACATCTGCACAAGTAAGATCACATTTCATGATATGATGTTAAAGTTTCACTGCTACACTGAGATAAGATCACATTTCATGATATGATGTCAATGTTTCACTGCTACACTGAGATACTTTTTAGTATAGCTGTTTAATAACAATTTTAGCTCTATAATCATATGTGTTTAACTTTTCTTAGATATTGTGTGTTAGGCTAATTTTGAATTATATAAGTTTCACTTTAAATTTCGGTTTTTAATATTTGTTTCTTTTATATAATATGAAATTCAAATGTCGATGTGAATAGATATTTTATTATCGAAATAGAAATTTGTTTTTCTTTTTTGTAAAGTAATTTTTGGTAATTTTTTGGGAAATTGATAATCTATTAAAATAATTTCCGTTGGAAATGCCTTTTTGAATATGAAACAATTCCGTTGGAAACCAATTTCCAACTGAATTGCTTCCAATGGAAAATTCTGTTGGAAACAAATTTCCAACGAAATTATTTCTAATGGAAAATTTCGTTGGAAATTTCCAACGGAATTCTGTTGGAACGTCGTTTCCAACGAAATTTCTGTTGGAAGTTTCCAACGGAAATCTAGTCGGGTTCCCTACAATGAGCTCATTTTTCCAACAGATTTTCAACAAAAAATATTACTTACGAGGCTTTTACCGATGAAATTTTTAACGAAATTTAGCCTTTTTCCAACGAAAAATTTCGTTGAAAAATGTTGATTTTTTTGTAGTGAAATTCATACAGATCACAAAAGGAGAAAACCTTTAAATAATACCTAAATATAGCTTTGAATTTGGATTTTTTTTAAATTTTTGTAAGAACAAAAAAATATCAAATTTTGCTATTTTGTTACTGAATCTTTGTTTTTTTTTTTTTTTTAAGATAAAGAAGAGGGAGATTACGATTTGCATTAGAAAAAAATGATTTGTAAAGCAAGAGAGAGGAGAGGGAGATCGATTGAAAGAAAGAGATATTTTTTTGAAAAGTTGACACATCTATAAAAGAAGAGAAACGAGAGCTCTTTAGAGCTTTTCTTTAATTTAGAGCTTTTCTTTAAGTTCTTTTTTTTTTTCAATTTTGTTCTTTAAAAAAAGTTATTTTTTTATTTTAAAAACTTTTCAAAATTTTGTTTAATCTTGTTTCTGCTTTTAAGAAGCAAATAAATTGAAAAAAAATAAAGCCAAACAAGTACTAATTAAATAGACAACTTCACTATAAAAAAGTATGCTTCAGGCACACATCAAGCTCGTATTTTCCAAATTGTGGTTTTCAAAAACGAAGAAAAACGGATGGCTCCATCTCTTCTCCCCCATTGACTTGCAGGCTTAGCGAGTAGAGCAGTAAAGACTTGTTACTCTTCTTTTGTTCTTTTAGTTGGACAAAACCTATAATTAAACATCTAAAACTTCCAACTTTAAGTATCATTTGACTAAGGGGTTGGGACTTGGGAGAGGGATTTATGAAAGACAACAAATATCTTTGGCAAATTACTCTTAAACCCCTCCCTCCCCCAAAGGGGAAAAACCAACCAAGTCCAAAATGAAATTAAGTTTGTCAGCTTCATCTTTGGTTTTATGAACCCAAGAGCAAGCATGCATGTAACAGCACCTACGCCACTCGTCACCGAATAGTTTTTGTCTTTCTTTCATAGCCAGAAAAATACACCCCACAAAAAAAAAAAAATCCAGAGGAATCAAACCTTCTTCTTTATTCTCAATGCCTTTTCTTCTTAACCAGTTAAGCCCCCTCTATCTCTTTCTAATCAGTCAGAAATGGCTGCGAAATCATTGCCTTTTTTTTTTTTTGGATTTCTTTGTCCAAAGAAGATAAATCATGGGTATAATGACCGAAACTTCTACTGCTTTAATTAAAATTTTAATCTCTTCTTAGTCTATCTATACATCTCTCTGTGGAAAGGGGAAATATAAAAGAAGCCAATAATAATTAAGAGAAAAAGGGCTAAAAAGAAATGAAAGCGGCTATGGCCTAGCTAGGGTTCCTATTGTTCCTGCCGAGGGCGAGCCAACCAGAGAGAGCTAAGAGCTCTTAGGCGATGGAAATACTCAGCAATCGCCAGAAAACACCTTGCAGCTTGACGGGTCGTCAGGATTTGATGCAGCCGGTGTATGGTTTGGTGCCTCAGATTATCAGCCTGTAAGGTTTTTTTATTTTTTATTTTTTTTACATTTTTTGAAAGCAGAATAGTGAAATTAAAATATTTACTAAATTAAGGAAACGTAGAAAAAATAGCACAATACATGTTAAATGTATAAGTTTGCAATTTAATAGCATAATAATCATTAAAATAATACATGTGCATTAGATAGTAACATCAAGACTAGAAATGCATTTAAACTTGACTTTGAGAGTAGAACTAAGGATAAATTTGGTTTCTTAAATTTTACACGGGCTATCCACCCGTGACTTTGTGGCACTGGGTGTTTTGATTGTCAAATGGGTAAAGGAATAAAGGGAAAGTTGAAAACGAAATAAGGACACCTTTCATTTCATTTTCTTGGTTCAAATTACTTGTGGGGTATGGCTCTAATTACTTAACCTTCTCTAGAAGGTTTTGACAGAGAAATAAAAAGATGTATGATCATATTTGAAATCTTCACTTACAACAATATATCCTTCTAAGAAACTTAATGATGACGATTTACTTAGGGAAACCTGAATATTAATTAATTAATTAGGGGGGATCCATAAGTCAGCTTAGGCATATAAAAAGTGGTCAACCTGCCATTCGATGAACATTGTCCTATTGGGTGAGTGTTGGCTAATCAGAATGATGGTTACCATGACTCGCCTCTGATTTGATTGGTAAACATCTTGATTGGAATTTCACTTAACAATTCAACTGACCAAAACGTCAAACTAATTGAAACCCTAATGGTTGGTTTTTCTTAGTGTGGGATCATGAATTTCAAAAGGCTAACCGCTTCATTCCAAACATTAGGCCCCACACCCTAGCCTAAATCCTCAAAGTTTGAACTAGATATAACTCTATTTTCCACAATTACCAAGTTAATTCTCTTTAGGGACCGCTGGTATCAAAGATCATTAATCAAGGTCAAGTAAAGCTTAGTCGTATTGTAAGCGTAAAACTATACCCATATCATAGCTCTTGAAAACTAAAATTTTTACATTAATGTTTTATCGAATTTCATCTCACTCTTAATGTTTATTACCTGAATGTGAAGAACGAAACTAACAAAATTTTATCATGTAACACTAAACTCACTGTAAGCAGTATGAAGTAACGAGGGATGATGGATGTGGCTGTCCATGTGCCGCCGTGGGCACGTAAGGGGCCGGGGGGAGACTTAGCCTAAGTTAGAGAATGGTCAAAAAATGACGTTAGAGGAGATGGTCTTTAAAGATGTCTTTAAGTCAAACGGTTACGACCATGACATCACAAACATATGGGCATGAAGATGGATCTCTTTGGACGTCGATATATGCATTATTTAAGGGGCCCCATTCCGCATGTGAAAATGCGATCTTCATGGACTTGGATTGCTATCATTCATATTATTTTCCCTCAGGTGACAACGTCAGTAATTTCCTAGCTACTGATTAGGTCTTCTCTTAATAGGCAGTGGGAAATCGACACAACTTCAAACCCGCCTGCCTGCTCTTGCTTCAGGCACAGGTAATTGTTTGACAGAGAGATCTGGTCATTGTTTTATAGCAACAAGTCTACTTCACGCAATTAATAACTCCTAGAAGAAATAAATAGAACTTGGATGTTCTTCTACATGTGTTCAAGTCCTGAATGCTACATCTAGATATTACTCTATTGCAGGCATTCAATTTAGTAGTAGAATTAAGTTTCTGATGTAATTTACCCATAACAATTTTCTTTTCCTCTGATTGATAACCATGTTCTTTTGGGAAATATTACCCTAAATCAGACAAACTGACGCTGGTCTTTTTAGATGATCCTCGGATGGTATGGGCTACATGTTAATTTTCTGGAAACCTAGCAGACTACTACATGAAAATGTCACTTTCAGAGAAACCCAAGCATTATATGCTTTGTGGATATACTATGTTAATTAATGTAAACACCAAGCCACCTCCTGAGCATGAGAAGACATGGATATCGAGTAGTTTCGTGGAAAACATGATTTTTTGGGGTTAGGTTTCCCAACCGAGACAGAAAACCAGATTCTTTTCCCACACACACATATGACCCCACATTGTTGATGATGAATTTGGTCATCATCGTTCATGGGGCCGGGGGGTCCACAAACACATCAAATAATAATAGTATAAGAGACTTAATGCATGTAAATCAAGACATACCTGTCTAACAAAACCTTCGAGGGTGGCGAGCTTGTTCATGGCGATAGCCATTTGGCCCATGTAGTTAGTCATATTAGGAGGGCAGCTCAGTGAATCAGAAGTTATAATATCAGAGAGGGACTGATTCAGAGCTTCCAAGCCTTGTGATAGAGCTTCTTCAGCTTCCTGTGTGGATTGTTGCAAGGCACATATTCCCATTATCTGCTGCTCCGTCAATGGCTCAATCTGATTCAGTATAACCTGGGAAAAGAAACAAAAAAATTGAATAAAAATCGTACCCAGAATCAAAACGTTACCCATAATGCGGACAAAAGCTGAATGTTCATTAAAAACTGATAATACATCATTCTTCGTTTTTCTTTATTGTAAAACTGCATGCAGTTTTGCCATTTTGCTTATTTATTTACTACAAACCAAAAAGAAGAGATGAATATGAAAACAAGACCCTTGATTTCCATGAAGGAGAAGGAGAGAAAGAGAAGGCAAAGCATAGAGTAGAGATCCGTGCAGTTTTCTCTTTTCTACTGCCACAAATTGTAGTAACAGACATGACTTTATCGGAAAGACAACTAATCAAATCCTTTTAGAGTAAAACCCTTCCCGATTACCTTTCGTCAGTCATTGATGTTTAATTTGTTATATCCCCATATTTCCTTGCCACAAACAAATTGCACCATGCAATTAAAACGAACTATTTCCTCATGCCTTATCTCAATATGTCCTCGTACTTCCATAAAAATCTTTAGTATCTTCTTTCACTGATCTTACACAATTCTTCTTTACAAGTTCTATGTCAAGTAAAATATATATTACGAACGGCTTGATACTATCCAAGGTTATCTTTATCAAGGAAAAATAAAGTAAAATATAGAGCTAACTAAGGGAATCTAATTAGTAGAATAACTCTTTTTTCTTCGTAAGCTAGTAGAATAACTTTCTTTATTGACTATAGTTAAACCTATAGAATTGATTAGTTCTTTAATCTTTTTTGACATAATTTAGATTAAGTGGATTTTGATGATTAATTTCCCTTTAGAAACTTTGTATTTGAAGTTTTGAATTATTGGAAGGATAGGGCTTAGAGTACCTTGATGAGCTCAGAGGGCCGAAATCCACCCATCCACGTGAAGCATCGCTCGGCTGGAGTCTTCCACATGCCAGACACAAGATGAAAGACATCTGTTTTGGCTACCATGCCTTTTAGGTTCATCAACTCGTCGAAGTGTGCTAAACAGTTGTCGACGAAGATCCGGAGCTCGTTCTCCGGTAGATGCTCTTGAACCGCGGCTCGAAGCTCACACATAAGGCGATGGTGCTCTTCTAGCCATCTTGCGTACTCGATGTCAAACACAGCAGCGTCTGAAACATAAATATTTAGTTGATATAGCCATGAAAAAAAAAAAAAAGACATTGAAAGATGTGAAAGAGATATATACAATTAAACAAACCTGAGCTTATGTTGTTAATACCAACAGGAAGGCCTTGCTCTCCTCCTAGAACACCACCGCCAAAAAACATGCCCTAAACAATAAAACACAATCTTGAATGTACAGACACTCAAATATACACAGATAAACGATATAAAAAAGTTTAAGAGAAACGTCTCACTTGAGCTCTGGCTCTTTGAAGTTCTTGTTCCAGTTGGGTTAGCCTAATCCTACTTGACTCTAACTGCTGAACATAAGCCTGTGATGAAACAAGAAAAAATAAATGAACCCCAGAAACAATGCTTAATTTCTTTTATTAATCCTGTTTAAATGAAACAAAAATGATAGTTGTAGCAAACAAACTAGTACAAGTAATTAATTTTTCTACGGACTTGACCTTTTTTCTTAGCCTGCTTTTCCTTGCTGCCTCTCTATTCTGAGCAAGTCTTCTCAAAGTCTGCAGGGAAATGAGCATAACAAAATTACATATATTCAACATTTTTTACAGAAAAAAAGGGTAGTAGAAAGGGAAAAAAAAAATTAAGAGTAAATATTTATAAAAGAGTGTCAAAGAATGCACCTTAGGGTCTGGTGTTTTGGGTCCTTCCTGCTCTGAACTTGATGTTGGCCCTTTCCGGTTCCCCTCACGCTGCCAAATTAAAACATGCATTGATACAAGATTCCAATCTTTAGAAAAACGAAAATCAAACATGGGAATCTCAGTTTTTTCAATATTATAATGCATCATATATCTGTTTTCTGATATAAAATATATCTTTTTATAATTCAAAACCTATCGTACCTTGACAGCTTTAGCTGGTTGATCTGGTGCAGAACCTGAAGCATCATTTCTGGCGTTGGCCAACTCCATGGACGGCTCTGATGGTCTCTTTGAACCACTAGTTGCTGGAGAAACCAATCCTCTACTTGTCTACCGAATACAAAACAAACCCACTTAGAAAATTATATAAATAATACTAGTACTGACATAAACTCTAGATCAATATAAATAATAAGTTTTACCTTTGTGGATAATGGTGGCTCAACGTGCATAGGTTGTGAAGGGAAAATGTTCAGAGTCGGAGGCCTCATTCCAGAATTATCTGCACACATAAATTCTCACAGGCATTTAACTCAAAATTCTCTTACAGGAAAATTTTGAGTCCATTAAAAGAGAGAGCAAGGGAGCAAGGGAGTTAGACTGATTAAAGCAGGACCCAAAAGAAAGGGAAGAGAGACAAAGGCAAGAGAAGTATGATCAATCAAAGAAAACATAGGGATCGTCATGCATTTGTAGCTTTGCTCAATCAAATCAGAAAAAAATATGAAATGATGAGGAAAAAAAAAGGAAAAATCAAAGAAAACCCATACCCTATACGTACACTTTCCAGTACATATAGCGAAATTTTTTTTAGTAATTCATGACCATAGAGTTGTTTGTTACATGTCATGGTCCGGAGTTACTCACAACTCATAAAAAAAAAAACAAAAAGTTGGAAAAAAAATTCTTTTTTCTTGAAAATTTCAGGTTCTTTCAGAGATTTGTTTCTGCAAGGACCCGGTCAAAGAAAGTATTGGCAGATTAAATCTGTTGAATACATGAACATGCTTTTCCTGTGACCAAAACTAGCCTGTCCGGAAAGAATCTTCGTAACAGAAGTCAGAAGCTCCAGAAAGTGAAAAGAGAAGGAGAAGAGAAACCCCTAATCGTCTTCGAAGTAAATAGTGGGAAAAATAAAGAACAAGAAAACTTGTGAGAGAGAAAACACTCACGTCTTTGCTCTTGAATAGTGGAAGGGTCTTGTCCATCAAGATAGAGAAAAAGGGCTTGATCTAATTCACCCAAATCATAAGCTCCAGTATCTTTGCTTCTGCTTACCCCAAAAATCAAACAGAAACAAAATTTCAAAGCATTTACAATATGAAGAAAAAGGAAAAGAAAACTTTTGGGTTGTAAGGCCTAAATAACTAGAGGCAAAAAGAAAATTAGAAAAAAAGGTTAGTTCTGGGTTTAGCTTTGTAGTTTTGTACTGTAAAAGGAAAAACAAAAGAATTACATGAAGTTTCCAGGGATGGAAGATGATGATGATGATTGCATCATTGCATAAGGAATCTGATTTTGATGATGCTCTTGTATTTGATGCTGATGCTGTTGTTGTTGCTGCTGCTGTTGATTTTGATGATGATGATGTTGATTATGCTGGTGGTGGTCTAGTTGGATGGAGTTGTTCATGTTTCCTCTACTGGTAGCCATGAAAACACAACCCCAACCAAGCTAGCTATGCTAGTTCTTCTTCCTCCTCCTCCTCCTTTTCTTCTTCTTCTACTTGAAGAGCTCTCGAATTCACCATTAATGGCAAAACCACCTCCCTTTTATTGCTTTGCAAATCATTTTTTCCACCTCCATCATCTAAATAGTCGTGAAAAAGAAAGAAAGAGAGAGAGAAAAATAAAGAGTCGGTTATAATTTGAAAGAAGGAAGAGGTATTTTTGATGGTAGAATGAGAGAGTCAGAGGGGAAGAAAAGAAAAAATAAAAAGAAGAATGGAATTGAATGCACAGAAACAAAAGACAAAATCCTTTTTATCTCTCTCTCTCTATATAAATAAATTATATGACTTTCTTTTGCTTCAGCTTTCTCAGCCAAAATTTTCAGATTAAGCGGTCTTAGTATGCCCTTTTCAATACTCCTAACTTAAAAATAAAAAAGAAAGAAATATCTCATAGAAAAACCAGAGAAGACCTGGAGACAAAAAAAAAAAAAACCAATTTTAATTTTGTTTTATTTAAACCACTTTTTGATGGGAAACCGCCTAGGACTTCCTTGATGGAGTTTCCTATTGATTAATTTTGGAATGACGATAATGCCCTTATGGTTTTCCATTATTACTATTGACATTTTCATGCAAACTTACACGTAGATGTTGTGGTGGCGGCTCTCGTTCAAACGACAACTACCGTTCAGGCCCTTTTTAGCTCTATTTTCACATGTTACATTACATTTTTTCTCCTTCTTCAGAATCTTTTTCCTCTTATAAAGATAAAATTGATATCTATCTCTTAAAATTCTATTGAGGTTTAAATTGATTAATTTCTTTCGAGACTAATTAATGATCATTTTAATTGTTCAAAAATAGGAAAGAAATAGATCTTTTATATATATAAATATATAATATAATATATATATATATGTAAAATTTGTAATAATATAAAACTATTGTTGCTTATCCTATCATTTTATTTTTTACATAACTCTAAGGTAGGCTTACTAATTATATTTACTGGTGAATCAATTCATTATTAGGTAAGATGATTAAAATTAAATCAATAAATTATTATCACGTCAAGTAAAATAGATATAATTAAGATAAACAATAGAACAAATAGTAATTTTTTCATGATATAATTAGTAGTTTGTAAGACTATATGTCTTTTACTGCCCAAAGTCTTTTCTTATTTTCAATAAATTTTATCACCTCCGATAGCTTGGTTTGTTGAAGTGTGATTAATTTTCGAATCGACACTTTAATGATTTATAAGGACAAACACTACCGCTTAAAGCTTTGAAACATTGATGGCATCTTCCAAACTTGAAACATTAATTGATAGCTTGAATTGATCCAAAGTCAATGTTCTATCCCGTCCAGGAAAAATATATGTAATCTGTAAAAGAGACAGAAACTTTTAGGCTTGTGCAACTAGTTGTATATATATAATTTTAATACTTTATGTGAATAAGAAAATAATTAATTAATAGCATGTGGAAAAACTATTCAATCAATTCAACCTGAACATAGATTTGAAGACATGAGGTAAGTTTCCAACATGTTGAAAGCTAAATATTGAATCTTGAAGTACAGGTGGATTTTTCGATCTGTGGAGTCCTTTTAATCAATTAGTAATTATGCAATGTAAGAAAACTTCTTCTTTTTTCTTTTGCAAGCTTTTCCAGCTGATTCAATCTCAAGACTTTGGGTAATAAGCATTTATGAATATGTGGAGACCAACATTTTCTCACCCTATATTCTTCGTCAATATTATCACTTTAAATCATGTTAAATTTCAAGACTGAGACACTCTACCAGAGGGGTCAGGTTCCTACAACTTTAATATCCGATAAATTCCTAATATTCATTAATTGGTCAGTTCAAGTTGTAGAAAGGCCTACGAGAAATATATAAAAAAAATTAAATGAAAGTAAAGGGTTAATTCAATACTAACCCAATACTTAGGGTTCATTTTTTTTAAGAGTACTTAGGGTTCATTTAATCTCCACAATAAATGTTTTTGGATTTATACTGCCGTCACTCATATTTAACACTAATCTTCATTGCATTATTCACGTGGATTGTGACAATAAAATATCATGATATAAAACGTGTTTTATCTATATATCCCAATTTTATTTTAAAAAGTAAAGTTAATTGGCCCATTTATACATAAGACATTATTTTATCTTATTATGTAACTTAAAATCATTTGTATATTGTAATATATATTATATATAAAGATAATAATAATAATAATAATAATAATAATAATAATGGAATGGTAAGCAGACAAATCTAAAAAGGGCCAACAATTCTCGGGATTCGACAAGCGTTACAGAATCCTGTAGGGGTGGAATTGTCAAAAATAAATAAATCAGAAAAGTGGATAAAATTACAAGGGACGAGTAATATAAGCCAGCTGTCTATCAGAGGACAGAGGTAGGACTGTTGACTATGGAACACGTGTCAGAGTAGAGTTCCCAATTTGATATTTGGAATTCGGAGGCATTGGGGAGTGGGACCCACAACAACAAGTAAAACTTTAAACAATCGAACGGCTAATCCCAGTTTGGTGGGTCCCAGCAGGACCGGCCCCCACCTTTTCCGGGATTTTTTTACTCCTTCGTTTTCAACCACTCCGCGATGTTTTCGTCGTTTTGTTTTTTTTGAGTAAAATACTCTCCTACTCCTCCATTACATAAAATGGCAAAAAAACAAAATAACACTAAGACATTAACGTCAACAATATTTTCCTTGAAAAAATTATAATAAATAATCTTCCTCAATAAAAATATTTTAAAAATAATTATTTAAATAAATTTAATTATTTTTAATCAGATTTAGCTATAACTTAACAAAAATATTTATAAAATTATTTTAAATAAATTAAATCATTCATAATAATTTTTCTCTATCTGTACTTCTCATTTCTCTCTCTCACCATCTAACTTTTTTTAATTTTATTGATTTCTCTCATCAACATTCGTCTGCTATATTTTGGATTTCTCTTTCAAAACGTCAAGTGATGGTTTTAATGTGCTTTGAGTGGGTAACTATTTAGGAAATTTAATTTTTATATATTTTGGATGAAATTAAAATGATAGAAATGATCAGAGATATTTGAAATAGTTTTTAATTTGATCAATTCGAGACTTAAATACCAATAAACTCAAGAATTTAAAATTTATAAACTGAGGATTTAAAAGAAAATTTTTTTGATTTTTAGTCGAAATAGGTATTTTAGATAAAAAAAATTTATATTTTGATTTATGAAAGTATGTTAGAAACACTTTAATCAATACCAAATTGTCAAAAAAAGCAAAAAAAAAAATGAAAAGAGTTGAGAGGATTTGAAATTTTGGTTCATAAATAACAATAACATTTTAAGCATTAAATTGTAAAAAAAATTTTTGAACATTACATATAACAATAACATTTTTTCAACATGACGTGTAACAACAATATTTTTTTCAACATGATGTGTAATATATTTTTGTACATTGCGTGTAATAATAATTTTTTTTCAACATTACGCGTAATAATCTTTTTTCAGCATGACATGTAACATATTTTTGTACATGGCATGCAACAATAATTTTTTTCTCAACATGGGTTGTAATAACATTTTTTAACCATGACGTATAACATGTTTTTGTATATGGTGTGTAATAACAATTTTTTTTCACATTATGTGTAACAACCTTTTTTTAACCACGGCGTACAATATGTTTTTGTACATGATGTGTAATAACAAATTTTTTTTCAACATGACGTATAACAACCTTTTTAACCATAACATGTAACATGTTTTTGTACATGGTGTGTAACAATAATTTTTTTAAAAAAAATATGGCATGTAACAACCTTTTTTAACCATGACGTGTAACATATTTTTTACATGGTGTGTAACAATAATATTTTTTTTCAATATTGCGTGTAACAACTTTTTTTAACCATGATGTGTAACATATTTTTGTACATGACGTGTAACAATAATATTTTTTTTAACATGGTATGTAACATCATTAAGAGTAATTTTATCAAACTTGACTAAAAACAGTTAAAATGATAAAGAATGCTATTTTTAAAAATATTTTCTCTTTAAAAGTTATTTTTTAAAATGCCCCTTTTGAATTTATTTTTTTTAATTCATTATTGATGCAAACAAATTGCTCATAACTTAACTCTATAGGTTTTTTTTTTGTTGATAGAGGGTTAAATCATTGAAATCAACCATGGACCAAGATCTTTGATTAAGTATCAATTGAACAAGTTATTGCGAACAGATTAGTCTGAAATCTTTGCTCTCAAGGGTATGGACGAATGGGGAAGGAATGCAACTTAAGGTATTTGAAGGAAATTGCTCACTTGAGAATCCATCAAGGAGTCATGATATTTATATTGAAATTGTAAGCTGCTGACTTGCCATTATTTAAACCATTCTTATCATGCTAATTCTTAGCATGGTAGCTGGTGTTTGTGTCCCCATCGAAGTTGACTATGTCTTTGTTTCATATATTTTGTGAGAATCTGCCCTCTCTGCTCTCTGCTGAAGCTGTGGCCTTTTAAAGAGGGAGTGCAACTAGTTGCTTCTCCTAAGTCAGTCTATGATCTGTTCCATTTTAATTTTGAGGAAAGAAAAGCAGAGCAGGACATTGAGGCCAATTTTCAGATATTGAAAGCCATGCGTGACAGAGAAGAAAATAAAACTGATTAGAAGACAAGGCAACATGACAGTTGATTGGGTAGCAACTAAAGTTTTTAAGTTTTTCAATAAGTTTGAAGTTGAAAGTTAATATAGTAAAATTTGACTTGCATGTTTTGAAAGCAAATTCTGGCCAATCCACGTTCGAACTCCATATGTCACGATAGGTTCGTAGTACTTGCCCGGACAATGGAGCTTAGATTTTTGCGTTGATCCAAAAGTCTTAAAAGGAATTTAAGAGTTTGAATAAACTTTTCTCCAACGCTAAATAGAGAAAAACATTAATTATGTTCAACTAATTTGCTACGGCTTTGTACTTTTCATTGAGCAAAGAATGTTAGGCAAGAGCTTCAAATACTCCAACAAGTTAATTTTGTCACATTTAAAATGAGTCCTGCATAGTAAAGTGGTCCTATGTATAGCAAATACATGTATTTTTGTGCCTACAAATATAGCTATAGACTATAAAACCACATTCTAATTGATGAAAACTCAAGGTATATAGCTTGTCGTCTCTTCATATATGTCATCATTCAAATGGAAAGGCGTCGACCCAGACCCATGGGATATAAATAAATAGTCAATTTCCTGAAGGTGAAAAATCATCTCTCATTTGATAGATGGGATCATAGGCTCAATGGCATTGGACCGGTGAGAAGATGCTTCTACATAAATATAGTTAGCATCTTCTTGCACAGTGTGAGGTTTTTCCAAAAAACAAGCTTGTTACTTCACCTACCACATACTTAAAGGGTCGTGTACTCTCTCTCTCTCTCTCTCAAAAAAAATACTAAATTAGGATATTTAAGAATTTGAACCCCAAAGGTCCAAGTTAGAATTGTATCTCAAATTCTAAAGACGCGGACATGTCTCCTTGAAGATTTTACATATTTAAAATTTTATGTTTTATTAAAGCCTTACTTCTAAATAGACCTATATATAAAAAGAGAGGATACTTACAAGAAAATGATCGCCTTTTTATAATTAATTGGACAATTAAAAATTATATAACTAATTATTAAATGTAACTTAAATGTTACTTTCAGCAATGAATTTTTTTTAGAAGGAAATAAAAATTATACATTTTTGTCAAAATAATACGTAGGAATGAAATTCCCATAATATTGTTTAACAAAATTGAAACAATACTCTTAGGAGAATCCCTAAGAAACGTCATACCAGTAGGATATTGAAAAGCCATATTTACAAGAAAATCAGTCAAATTATTGAATTCGTGATTCACATGAATGATACTGACTTCTCTTTCTTTCTTTAAGAGATCTTTAATAGTTAAAGTCAAATCTGAATTAACATTTGGTTCACTTATTTCCATTTGAATCACCTCTGCGGCATTTTTGTTGTTCATAATCAAAATCACCTTACGACATCCCTCATCCCATGCCATCAACAAACCCCAATAAACATTAAAAGTGAGAATATATATATATCATTGCTTCAATACAAAATCACAAAACTAATGGGATGAGAAGCAAGGGGTGCTACAACCAAAAGAACACCCTTATAGCATAGATATATTTCTGCTTCTCCATAACTTGCACTATTTGTTGTCTTAACTCAATATCAAGATACTCAGATTTACATACTTATGCAAAACCAAACCACTTATGTTATCAAAAACATATGCTCAGCAAAAAACTCAAAATCTTAAAAAAAACAGGCATAGTAAAACAAAACCTACAACAAGCAAAATGATCCAACACTAAACACTGATTCTTTCCAAATATTTTCAGAGTTACCTGATTGATAAGTATAAACTACGCAGTTACTCTCACTAAATAGCATAATGGCAAATTTACCTGAACATTGTGAATAGTTATTGGGTCCGTTGAACACTTACTTTGGCGAGGTTGTCCACTACATAATTGGCTTCCTTAGGAATGTGTCTGAGTTTCTAGCTCCTCACTTTGATTTTCAAGCTCTCAATGCTTAGTGTCACGGTCTTCTCGTAAACGTGAATCTCACATCATCGAGATAATACTCCTAATGGGTAAAGTTACAAAATCCCACATTGAAAAGAAACTCTCAGTGGGGAGTAAGGGAGAAACTCCCAATAGAGAGTAAAAGAGGATGTCATGGTCCTTGAAAATGGAGCCATGAATCCCACATTGACTATGTACTAGAGTGATACTGGGCATATAAGGGTTCACACCACCTTCAACTTGTGAGACGCCTTTTGTGGGACAAAATCATGAAACTAGCGGGCCAAAGCAAATAATACATCATAGGGGTTGGTGTGGACCATGACAATTAGTATTAGAGCAGATTCTGAGTACTAATGATGTGCCACTAAGGACAGTGGGCCCTTGCTAAAGTGGGGGAGGATGTCACGGTCCTCGCGTGAACATGAATCCCACATTGTTAAGATAATGCTCCCAGCAGGTAGAGCCACAAAGTCTCACATTAAAGAAAAAATCTCAATAGGGAGTAAAGGAGAAACTCTTAGTGGAAAGTAAGAGAGAATGTCATAGACCTAGAAAGGGGAGTCATGAATCCCACATCGGCTATGTATTAGAGTTATACTGGGCATATAATGGCTCACATCACCTTCAACCTGTGAGACGCTTTTTGTAGGATAAAATCGTGAGGCCAGTGGGCCAAAGGGAACAAAACCTCACAAGGGTTCGTATGGACCGTGACATTCAGCATAACATGTCTCATCCTCCAAGGGATTTCAAAAGGGGATTTAACCCATTTTTCAACATTAAACGAGTCACTTTCAATTATGAGCCCATGGAACTCTACCTATTTGGGCGTTACATATCATTTATTGCATGCAATTCAATTAAGTTAGAATCAATTATACCAGTTGACTTTGAGAAAATGATTTAGGCTTCATCATCCTTATTTCTCAAGATACCACCAATACCCATCTCAATCGAGCAACCACGTGCAATCTCGTATACATTGAATTTGACCTAACCATGCTCGAGTTTGCTCTGTTTAACCTCTTTCTTCTTAACCTTTACTTTCCTTACAACTTGTATTTCTTTCGATAACTTATAATTGCACAATAAAATGCCACTACTCTTGAGCTATTTTTCCTTTGCCCAAGTTGCAACTCTAAATTGGATTAAATCTAGACCTTGGTTAATATCCCATGATTTGCCTTGAAAAATAATATCATTCTGAATAAGCCAAATGGTGGAAAAGAAAGCCATATGCCGCACCAAGAAAAAGAAATTTGATCATTTGGATTAATCCAAGACATATCCCATAATTTGCACCACCTAAACTTCCAAGTCCCCTTACAAGTGAAAAATAAGTGACACACTATTTATAGCTCTTTATTACATTACGAGTAGAAAGCAGAGCTATTTCTAAGTAATCTTCTCTATAGTAGTTCGGCCATGACATCAATATTTCCTTGAAGTAACTAGCAGAACACCTCAATCTTGAAGGGCACTAAATGAGCCCAAATTAGTTTCAAGTATTGTGTTTTGTGCTCATTGTTGCTAATCGTCAACTTGTAGAAAGATTTGAGGGGTGTAAATCACACTAGGATTCCCTCTCCAAATGACTTAATCTTCCCAATTCTCCCTTAGGCAATGCCCTTATGTTGTATCAACCAACCTTACGCATTATGATGTTTCTTGATCGAACAAGAGGAGTCTCCCTTAATATCCCATTCGTAAGCACTATTTACCTATTGATTGAACTGTCTAGTGTCTCATATTTGTTTTAAGTGAAGGCATAGATTCTAGGGAAAGAATTTTTGACAATAAGCCCTTCAATCCATTCATCGAACCAAAAGATAACGCATCTCCCATTTCCTACCACTAGGTCAAGCCCTACCATCACTTACTTGTTGAATTTGTTGCTCACATCAAACGAGTTGAAAATTTTTTCCATTAAGTAGAGATCTTTCGATTGGACTTGACTTTAGGAATTAGCTTTGTTAGATTTTCATCTTTTTTCTGCAATCACACGCGTTCAATTCTATCATTTTTATTATTGCACCACCATATCTATTTGTTTAATAATGCCCTATTTTTTATTTTCAAACTCATAACCCCCACGCCACCAAAATCTAGAGGTTTGTAGACTATACCCCACCAAGCGTTGTGAATTTTTTAAATCGAAGACGATCCATTCCATGAAAACGTCTTTTGAATTTTTTTTGAATTCCTCCTTCACCCCTAAGGCAATTAAAAAAGTGATGTGTAAATGAGGAGGATGGAAATTATTGATTTGAGAAGGGTTACTCTTCCCCCAATAAAAAGCATTTTCAATTTCTAAGCTGCTAGTGTCACTTCGAACCTTTCGATGATCAGTTTTCAAACTTTAAAATTGCATTGATTAGCCCTTAAAGGGAGGCTCAAGTAGGTAATGGAAAGTTTACTTGATCGACATGAGATCTTGTTTGCCCACTTATTAACTACAGGCTTTTCGATTCCTACACCTAAAAGACAATTCTTTTGGAAATTGATCTCGAGTCTCGAGATCACATGAAAACATATTAAGGCACGTTTAATGTTTCCAACATTTTTCCAGTTCGACTTAGCAAAGATTATCATGTCGTCTACATATTACAAATGAGAGATGCTATGACCATTTTGAAAAATGTTAATACCCTCGCACAACCATATTTAGTTGCCCTAGTCATCATAATGTTGAAAGTTTCTGCACCATGTTGAACAGGAATAGTGATAATAGGCAGCCTTGCTTCAAACCTCTACCTGTCCTAAACTATTTTGTGGAAGCCCTATTGACAAGAACCGAAATTGGGACAGAAAATACATATTCTTTGATCCATCCTTGCCATCTATTACCAAATCCCATCTTACTTATGATCATCTCTAGAAATTTCCCTTACGTTATCATTAACCTTTTTGAAATCTATATTGAATAACAATTCACCTTTGTGATCTTTTTTCAATCGATTGATTATTTTCCTGGCAATCAATACATAATTTAACAACTGTTTGGCTTTGATAAAGGCAAATTGGTTATCTTCGATTACCTTATGAGCCACAACCCTCAATCTATTAGCGAGCTCCTTTGCCACTATCTTGTAGACACTGGCCACTATGTTTATAGGATATTCAAACAATGAAAAAGCAAAAATATAAGGAAAATAAATTAAGCATTTTGTTGTTCATTATATCATATAATAAAGAGATGAAAACACCACAAAAAAATAGGTCGTCAATTACCAACAGTAAGATGGTGGGCATGAACAGTAAAATGGCATAAAATTTACTGACAAAATCTATCCATCGGTAATAGGTTACCGACGTTAATAATGTGGTAAGGCGTTAGTCAACTTACCAACGAATTTGTCAACGAAATTTCTATCAGTATTTGTTTCTTAATTATCGACGAAATATTCCATCGATGATTGGTTAGTAATAAATATTAAAATCCTCATGCAAGATTTTTCCCCCATTTATGCCTATTTTAACTACCGATGAAATCTTCTATTGGTAATTAAATTAAAAATCTCAGCTCGAGATTTCTCCTTTCATTTCTCCTATTTCTCATTTCTCTCTTCTCTTCTTTGTGTCCTTCACTCTCCACCGGCTAACCTTTGGCCCACATTAGCCCTTCGTTTGTCGACAACACACCCACCTACAATGACCAACGACCTACATCGACCACCACACAAACGACAATATTTCGGTGCCCTTTTCTCTTGCTTCTCCCTCTTCTCTTAGCTGCTTGTCCAGCCACCTCTGGCCACCGTTGAACCTCCCATTTGGCTAGCATTCATCTTCTCTTTTCTCCCATTCATTTCACTTATACCCAAACTGGTAAGTTTTCGATTTTCGAGGATTAAAAATTTTTTAATTTAGCTTGCTTGATTTTTACAATTTGCTTCAGGGTTTTAGGGATTATGTAAGAATTAATGTAAGCATGATTATTTGTTTGAATATTGTAGGCATTATTACTGATTTGTTGCTTCAAGGTAAATTTGTTGCTGATTTGTTGTTGTCATTTTGTTAGCTCAAGGTTTGAATTTAGGGTTTGTATATTGGGTTTTATTTGTTGTGGCATGATTTTGAGAAAATATTTGTTGTATGTTGCTAGTTGAGTTTATGTTGTTGTTCTTTGGGAAAATATTTTGAATTTATGTTGAAAATATTTGGGATTTGTTACCATTTGCGGGTTGAATTTTAATCAAGCAAGATTTGTGTGATTAAAATGTTTGCTGGTTGAATTAAAATGTTGGTTGTTTTTAACCAAAGTTAGGAATTAAGCAAACTTCCATAATCTAATAATTAATTAAGAAAAATTTAGTAATTAAGAAAATATTTCAATTAATGGAATTAAATTTTAGTAATCAAATAGAATTAAGGAAATGAAAATTTGTTTTAAGAAAAAAGTAATTAACTAAATTAGTAATATTATTTAATTTAAAAATATTTAAATTAATTAAATTGTTAATGAGTTAATTAAGTAATGTAATGTATTATAAGTAATTAAGCAATAAATTAAATGAGTAATATTATATAATATACTTTTTATTTAAACTAATTAAGTGTTTAGGGTTATAATTACAAAATTTAACTAATTTTGAATAATCATTTATTATTAAATAATCATATTATTAATTAATCAATTAATCAATTAATTAAATTAGTAATTTAACAAATCAAATGATAATAATTAATAAATTCAAAATGTATTAGTAAATTTAGTAAAATTTAAAACTATTTACATTAATTAAAGTTTTATTAAATTAATTAAATGATTTAACTAATCAAATGAAAAAAAGTTTTAGTAGTTAAGGAATAAACTAAATTAGTAATATTATTTAATTTTAAAAATATTTAAATAAATTAAGGTGTTTAGTGAGGTAATTAAATAATTTAGTTAATTAAGTATTAGGATGTTATAAGTAATTAAGAAATTACTTAAATTAGTAATATTGTATAATATTATTTTTTATTTAAATTAATTAAGGGGTTAGGGAATTAATTAAAAAATTTAACTAATTCTGAAAAATCATGTATTAGCAATTAATCAATTAATTAATTTAGTAATTTAACAAATCAAATTATAGTAATTAATCAATTCAAAATGTATTAAAAAATTTAGTAAAATTTAAAAGTATTTACATTAATTAAAGTTTTATTAAATTAATTAAATAATATAACTAATAAAATGAAAAGTTTTAGTAGTTAAGCAATAAATTAAATTAGTAATATTATTTAATTTTAAAAATATTTAAATAAATTAAGGTGTTTAGCGACGTAATTAAGGAATATAGTTCATTAAGTGTTAGGGTGTTTTAAGTAATTAACGAATTAATTAAATTAGTAATATTATATAATATTATTTTTTATTTAAATTAAGTAAGAAGTTTAGGGAATTACTTACAAAATTTAACTAATTTTGAAAAATCATGTGTTAATAATTAATCAATTAATTAAATTAGTAATTTAACAAATCAAACGATAGTACTTAATCAATTCAAAATGTATTAGTAAATTGAGTAAAATTTAAAAGCATTTACTTTAATTAAAGTTTTATTAAATTAATTAAATAATTTAACTAATCAAATAAAAAAAGTTTTATAAGTTAAGCAATTAAATAATTCTTGTATTTAATTGGATTTTGTTTTTGATTGATGTTTATGTTAACATTTGATAACAGATGATATCATATGTCTATTATTATATTTTTCTCATAATGGAATAAGATAGGAGTTGGGTGTATTCCCAAACTGATTCAAGTGGAAAGTTTATGACAGAATTTGTGAGTGTCGTAGATAAATTCATTTCATTTGTGTTCAGTAAACCAAGATATGTGACTGAGAATAAGATCAGATGTCATTGCTCTCTGTGTATGAATAACAAGTCCTTAGTTGCTAATAAGGTTCACGAACACTTGTTTCGTAAAGGATTTACCGGTGCATACAAAATATGAGATACACATGGTGAATCGTTCCAAGTCGACCAATCATTAAGATATTTTGTTGGTAAGTAGAACGAAGTTTTAATGAACTCAAAGTAGAAAATTCATATGTTGAAATGGTTCTGGATGCTTTACGACTAGAGTTTCAGTTCAATGATGAGACTCAACATGAATCGGGGTCTCCTGAAGATCCAAATCCGAACACTACATCCTTCTTTTCGTTGTTAAATGATGTCGATCTAGCTTTGTGGGTCGGATGCAAGGAGCACACAAAACTGTCAACTATGTTTAGGGTAGAGCAAGCGATTAATTCGATTAGTTCAGTTTTTAATATCTAATAACTGAACTAACTGAACTCATATTTAAAATAAACGAAATTGAGTCGAATTTCACAAACAATTAAACTAACCAAAACCAAATTAATTATGTTAGTTATGTTCAATTTTCAAAAACCGAACTTGAGAAATTTTTTTTTGTTTGGATATATATATTCATGTTGCATTTTTTTTATAAATCAAAACTACAAAAATGTTAAAAATGATGATAAACAATTAAAATAAGTAAGATGGATACTCATACAAACAACAAATAATTAAAAAAATGGATAAAAACAACAACAAATAGTTTATGATTTATTTCCTATGCGAAAACCCATTATATCTTTATTCAAGTTCGATTAGTTCAAGTAGGAAAATTTATAACCGAAATTGAATCAAATTAAGTCTAATAACCAAACTACCTTAACCAAACTACCTAAATAATTGAACTAATCGAACCGAGACAACCGAACTTACTTAGGTTCGGTTTGGTTTGCATTTGCACACCTCTAACCACGTCCCAATTATTGAATGTGAAATCAAAATTTAACATGAGTGAGCCATGCTTTAATCATCTAATGCAACTAGTGAAGGAGATGTTGCCATCCAATGAAGCATTACCAATAAACTTCTATGGAATAAAGACAGAGCTAAAAGAACTTGGCTCGGCTATCAAAAAATTCATGCATGTAAAAATAATTGTGTGTTGCTTTATAACGAATATTCTGAGTTGTCTTATTGTCCATCTTGTGGTCATCCTCAGTATAAACTGGATAAATCAAGGGGAGGAAAAGAGAAAAAATTCCTTTCAAGATTTTGCGATACTTTTCACTAACACCGAGATTGCAGAGGCTATATATGTCAGGGAAAACTACAAAACACATGACATGGCATGCTACACACTAATCTAATGATGGAGTGCTAAGGCATCCTGTTGATGGTAAGGCATGACAACATTTTAATCGCACCCATCAGTCTTTTGCCTTTAAGCCTCGCAGCATCAGACTTGGTTTATGTTCAAATGGTTTTAGTCCATTCAGATCAATAGCGAAACCATATTCTATTTGGCCTGTAATGGTCATTGTCTATAACTTACCTCCTTGGATGTGCATGAAGCAATTGCACATCTTTCTTAGTACGGTCATTCCAGGGAGGATAATTCTTGGACAGAACATTAATATGTTCCTCCGACCTTTGATAGATGACTTGAAAGTTCTATAGGACAAAAAGATGGTCACGTACGACGCTTTTATTCACCAAAATTTTATTCTACGAGCAGCGCTCCTATAGACTATTAATGACTTGCTTGAAAATATGGTATATTGTTTAGGTGGAGCAATTATGGATGTTTATCATACCCATATTGCATGGAACATGTAAAGAGTTTCTTCTTGGAATACGGGAAGAAAGCTTGTTTTTTTTATTGTCATTGACAATTTTTGTCGATGGATCATGCTTTTCGTCACCAAGAAGATAAATTTAAGAAACGTGTTGAACAGGACTCTCCAATTCTTTGGTTATTTAATGCGGAGATCTTGGAACGATTGGAGTCAATTCCAAATATCACGTGTGGGACAAAAGCAGGCAACCAAAAGTTACCGAATTTCGATCAAATCCATAATTAGACTAAGAAAAGCATATTTTTAGAGTTACCTTATTGACAGATGAATCTTATTCGTCACAATTTGGATGTAATACATATTAAGCATAACATATTTGAAAATATATTCAACACAATGATGGATGTTCCGAGAAGACCGAAAGACAATATTAAGGCTAGTCGTGATTTGGAGGTGTGTTGTAGTCATTTGAAATTGCACTTAATTTAAAATAACGGTAAACTTTTTTAAACCGAAAACCTCGTACACTTTGACTAAAGAGCAACAGAAAGCTGTGTGCTCTTGGGTGAAACAGTTAAGATTTTACTATGAATAGGACAAAATTTGATCCTAAAAAAAAAATGTTCTACATGTATTACTGACGGATTTCATCATTTAACGACGGAATCACTGACGGGAGTCATCCTTTACCGACAGAATTCATATAAAATATTGATAGAATATCAACGAAATTGTTGCCATTGCCAACAAAAAATGCTTGTAAGCTACCAAGCAAATCCGTCGGCTATTCGTTGGTAATTCTGTCAGTGTTTTCAACGAAATTGCCAACTAAATAATTTCTTCAGTGGTTACCAATGAAATTTTTGATTGGTCTAAATTCGTCGATATTGTTACCAATCGATTTTTCTGCTTAAGGACAACATTTCGATCGATGGATCTGAGTCTTTGTCGACGAAATTTTCAGCCAAAAAGTTACCGGTAGAATATTCCGTTGCCAACAAATTTGCCTTTATCGACGACAGCATTTCTGACTAACAACCAATAAAATTTTCAGTCAGTAATTCCTCTTACAACAGAATCATAAATTTTAAGATATCGATAATACCTTGTTTTTTTTTTATAATGAAATCAATTATGCATCATTTAATTATTAATGCTCAATTATTATACTAATCTTTTACCCTTCATTGCTTTATCCATTAAATACTGCCAAGCTTTTTCTTTGAAGAAGAGAAAGACAAATTGAAGAGAGAAAGTACATAATATCATAGTCTTATATATAATGAAAACAAGAAGAACAAGAATAAGTTATTCTTCATTAACAATAGTACAAGTATTAATTTGATAAAGTTGCGTATGTATACAACAATTGCGTGGTTTCTTTATTTCAGTTAGTACACTGAACATTTTTTTTTCAATTATCACCTTGTGAATAACTCGTGCTTTCACAAGGGTTAGACTATTAATTTTTTTCAATAAAATTACTAAAATACCTTCAATTCAAAGTTAGCATACTTGTTCAAACTTAAGAGTAGTTTATAATTTTGCTAAGCACAATTAACAGCCTAACTCCTTGTAACAACAGAAATTATTCTCAGGATGTTAACTGAGGGCGAAAAAAAAAACACAAAGTGCTATATAATAAAAGTTAAAATCACAAAAGATGAAATTTACTCTTTACTTATTTATGTATGTACAACTTCTAACATATAGTACATATATTAAACATTAAATATAAACATCAGTTATTTTCAAAAAATATATATTTAAACATCATTTTGTTGGTAAGATTGTTTCTTATTTGGACAATCATTATCAATTGAGTTTTTTTTAACTGTAAAGTATAGAAAAGAAAACATACTCAAATTTATTTGCAGTAAAAAAGCAAACTAGTTGTTTTATTTTAAACAGTATTTCTTTCATCTAATTATAGAATATACTAAAACAACAAAACTATTTGGATTAGGTATATGATAACAAGATACAAAAAGTAAACTCATTTTATAATTACTAGTAAATGATTTAGGTCCTTAGCTAGAGTTTCCACCAACTCCTTTCATCGGGGAACCCACACTTCCAACATGAAGATGACAATTATAATTATATTAAAAAAAATGCGTTGATATGAACATTTAATTTAATAGTAAATATTCCCCCAATCAACAAAATAATAATTTCATTTGCAAGGTTTGCAAAAAAAATTTTTCCCATTTTTCTGTGGATGAATAAAAGCACATCGTGAGTAAATCTAAAAATCTTGTAACAAAATAAAATAATAATTAATTTGACATAACACCTATTCATATGTCATTGACTCTCAATTATGTAAATTTTCTGTCCTAACAGATATTGAAATTGCCCTATATTATCGTGAAACATTCCAATAATGTATAAATATGGGGAAAGATTCAAATTAGTTTGTTAAATGGTTATAGTAGATTACACGGTACCCTTTAGACAGTTATGTAGATTTGAATTTGATTAAAAAAAGGACATAAAACTTTTACTTTGATATTAATCTAATAATACTACTAATAGTTTATGCCGCCCTTTAACTCTCTCGTAGGGGGGGCTTTGCGAGCTTCTTTTGCAGTCTCTGGCTTGGTGTTTTCCTATTTGCCCTTGCTAATTCTCTATGTTGGTTCAAAATTAGGTTAACCAACCTGGGGGAGACTTATCCTTTAATAATAAAGTACGTAATATTTATATATGAATTCACGAAACAAGCCTTATTTAATTTTGGGGCATTGCAAATATAGATACTCTGACGCTATGTATTGTTCTTTGCAAAGGAAATGAAACTGAAGTTGCTAGGAAGGCAATTGAAGCATGAAAAGTCCCACTTTGCATGCTTCTTCTTTCCAACGGGAAAAAGGAAACCGAAATTAAGTACTATTTTTTAGCAGCAGATAGGATGAAAAAAAAATCCTAAATATAATTCAATTTATCTTTTAAGTTCTTATTTTTCTATTACAATCAATTGAGTTCTTCCCGCATCTATTTTTGACCTTTTTAAACTCTTATGTGCAGTTTAATTTGAGGATTTTTGGACTCAAATTCAAATTAATTATTTTTGGAAGATAATTTTTTTAAAAAATATAACAAATGGGTTAATGACATGTGTCCACAAAATGAAGTGAGTTTTCTCGCTTAAGATGGGCTCGTCACGATGACATTTTTTGGTTGTCTCATTTGGCATTGATCATTTATATTCCACATTGGTATAACATTCGATGTTAATGTCATGTGAGCCATGCATGTGATCACTTGTCATCCATATAAAGGGTAAAATAAGTAAAAATAAAACTTTACCAATTATTTAATTAATTGCAATAGAAAGACAAATATTGCAACAATAAGTTTATTTGAATTCAATTAATTTTTTTGTATTTAAGCTTTTACATTTTGAATTATTTAATTTTTCTAATTAAATTACCCACAATTTATGTTTGTGTATAATGTCCTTTATAATGACAATGATCGTGTACCGAAATGTTCAAATCCAATGTATCTAACTTCCTTTCATGACCAAAGTGTTATATAATTTATACTCATTAGTATGATCATTTATCCCATTGATGGGACCCCAACTCGTTCATTATTCTTTGGTTGACTTTTTGCAATTGTTATTTTGGTCAACCAAGGGGCAGCTTATTAGCTCCGATTATTTATAATGTAAAACTAATCGATAATCTAACACATTATGTTAATTTATTTTATGTTATCAGACATTGCATGCTTACAAGTTGCTCTAATCAAGAGGGACAACAAATATAATGGAGATGCTGTACAAGTTGCTTAAGCACTCCTTCACACAAGTCAAATTGAACAAAAACTATGTGAAAGTTTGCAACATAAGTTATCTAATCTAGAATTCATATGTTGCATACTTGTCAATCCTTTTGTTGCTCTTTTGTCTATGATTTTTCACTATATCCATCATCAACATTCATATTTATAGGATTTAATCATGAATTATATGGATTCTATATATGTAAAAAATAATTAAAAAGTGTTATTTTTAAATTTGTTGAAGTCGTATACAAGAGGTCTTTAATTAATCCTACCAAAACCCATAACAAAAGCTTTGCTCTTTGTGTCTTGGCATCATAATCTCACTAGAGGACACATGATAAAAGTTACAAAAACTAATTGATTTTACCTTGTTGAGCTCAAGAAAGAATTGAAATAGAATAATTGCACATTGCACTCTATGATTCCGAGTCTAATTATAAGTAGATTTTTAGCATTGCAAAAGCTTAATAGTTGAGGTGATGTTTTCACGCGTGGACAAGTCATGAGAACACTAAACATTGTCCTTGGAAGTCCATTTCATAAGGAAAACTAAAAACATAAAAAAGCCACATTTCCAAGTCCCCATGTTAGGCAGGCGCCTATCTATTGACCATGAAAGGAAAATTTTGTTACGCTAAACTACTTTTTGGGATTTCAAAGTGACAGAAAAGAGAAATAAATCTCTCGCACCTTACCTTTGCTTGGAAGGAAGGGGTAATCGTATCCAATATATACACATCCAAATTCTTCCATTGTCTTGTACGGAATCTAGGTCTTTTCTTTAGCTAAAAATGTCCAAAGGGATAAAGATTTTGCTATTTTTGGCAATGGCTTGTTTTGCTTTTCTTTCAATAGAGATATGGGTCATTGCATATTGGTGTTTGGTAGGGGCCCATAATGGCCCTTAAATGACAAATCGACACTTATCAGTAAAGCTCCAGGCTGGGCCGTTGAGGAAATTTTCAAGTTTCTAAAGATAGTAAATCTTGATGGGTTGATTGGATGATACAGATAAAGATTTTGCTATTGCTTGTTGAATTGTTATTGTTTTTTAATCAGAAATCGGTCCAGACGGTTTTCAAAGTTTAATGGAGGGGAGAAGATATATATGAGAAGTAGACTTCAGAATTAAATTCGGCATGCATGACCAAAGTTTTCGGTTGGCCACAAAAAGCCTTTTATCTAAATATAGTAAATATTGCTGTTTTTATTTGTGTCATGGCTTGCAATTCGGCTGTGTGAATGATGCATTTCATAAATGTTTGGATTTGCCATTTGTCGAATTCCAAGTAAATTAGGTATGTTGGTTGTTGAATTTTGAAGATTTTGTATAATAAAGAAAAGTTTCAATTTAAGGCTTCTTCAAGATAAACTGCTTACTTATATCTCTCATTATCTTAATGATTAGATACATGCTTTTGCTATTATAGACCAAGGGATCAAAATGTTAGTGGGATTTTCTTTTATTTAATATATATATATATATATATATATATATATATATATATATATACATACACTACGATACATAAATAAATAATTAAATATATACATACATAGATAAGTACGCTATATATAGATGTATAGTAGTAAAATTTAATTTGATTATAGTAAAAATAAGTTTAAAAGAAAAGAAAGCAAGGTGGTGTATAAAATACAGGATAACCTGATTCAATATATCCATTAAATTAAGATAATACAAGTCCATGTCTACATAAAACATCACCAAGATCATATATTCTCTTATTTCTCCTGTCAATGTGCTTTTAATAGCTTCTTGGATTTTCTTAAATACTTTAATAACAAAATTATGTCAAAATATTGTAGTCTAATATGATTTATAAGTTTAAAAGCTCTAAAAGTAAATCCAATTTTACTCACATCTCCGTGTAGGTAGTGTGTATTTAAATTTGATGGTGGAGTTTCTAAATTTTATTATAACTATATAAAATAAATAAAATACCGTTACTACTAAAAATTGAAATTCAAGTGGTAAATAAATACAAGAAGAATTATTATAAAACCAAGTTTAATCAAGTATGTACTTGATTAAGGTCTTTTGGAAAGGTATAGGAAGGGCTCTGTTGTTTTTTATGGGAAGGGCATCGCAGGCTTTGTGTGTCTTTCTGGTTGTAGCCCTTGGTGACTGGTACTGTAACGATTAAGGTCTGTTATCCCAAATAGGTGAGTAACAGACTTTAATCAAGTATGTACTTCTCGCAGAAATGAATCTTTGGTACCCTCTGATATGAAATGAACAACAACTTTCAAAAAAAAAAAAACCAAATTTAAGGATGGGAGTGAGGTGGCCTTGAACTTGAACCCAATGTATGCCATTGTTGCAGAGCTTGGTCCGATCTCCAATGGAGGATATCTATTTTCGAGGTCTTCTTTCTGTTTCAAACACATTGAAATTAAATCAATTGGCCTTTCTTCTCTGTTTCGGCTTGACCACAAGGTTTCGTTAAGTCCACTGCCCCATTTTCATGCCCTTTCAAAGTAGGCGGCTTTGGCTTTTACATGGACACCTCTCAAACCGCCATAATACTCACAATTCTCTGCAAGTTAATTATAAGGCTTATCAAATTTGGCTCTACATTTTCTTTAAAAGTAGTTAAACATTTGACTTAATTATAAGGTTCCATTTGTCAAGATTGAGAAGTTTTTTGGAAAAAATTTTTCAGCCTTTTTCTTTATTTGTAAAGGGAAAAATTAATTGGTCAACGGAAAAAATTATGTTGGGCAATGTAAAACATATTTCATTTGTCTTCTCTTCTCTTTAGAATTGGTCTCATAAATCTTAAGATCAATCTTACTTGAAAAATATTACCCTCCCCTTCTTGTGCCATTGAACCCACAAAGTAATAAATCATTATTCTTTCTATTTTTTTCATCTTTTTATTTATTAATTTTCTTCCCAACAAAGTATCATTAATTGTTTTTATTTCACTATTTCAGAGAAATCATATCACTATAGTTATTTTTGCTAAGATACTACAATCTTTAATATAGTACAAAATAACTAACGTTAATTAAAAAAATTTATATAAAATCAAAAAGAAAATCTCTCCTTTTTTTTTTAATTTTCAATAACAAACTAATCAATATAACAAAATGATGAGAAATAAATAAATATGGTCAAATGTCATTTTATATATAATAATTTTAATATTGAAAAAATGTTTTAGATGTCTTGTATAATTAATGAATGTTGACATTTTTATGGTGTTATGTAAGAAAATTATTGAGAATGAAAAAATTTTTGAGGATATGTCATGATAGAAAATATTTTTTACAGGATGATCTAAACAACATAAAATATTTTCGATAATTTATCTAAACAACAAAAAATATTATATTTTTTAATAAAATATTTTACACAAAATTAGATTTTCTTTCAACAAATATTTTTCCCTTACGAAGCAGAGGCTAAAGTACATGTATATTTTTTTTTCTCAAAATGCTGAGTTGAAATAGCTTTTTCCAAATTAATACTTGAGTCAGGTTCAATTAATTAACTTATGCTTATATAATGACCAAAACAAATTAGTACTTTGAAAACTGGGAGAATATAAAGGAGTTGATCTTTTGATAACTGAACTCCATATTTAATTCAATAGTAAGTTGGGTTTTCCATTCCATGCTCACAAAATTTTAAGTCCAAGTACATCAAAGAGATTAAAACTAGGTTAAACTGAGGGTAGATTTACTAATTGAAACTCATATATAACTAGTTTAATTAGATAAATACACATCAGAGAAATTAATAATGAGTTAAATATTTTGGTTAGTACCCCATGCTTTTAAATTGAATAACTTATACGAGTTTAATTGGAGAAACTTTAGCCTCGTTTTACAAAAAAGAGTTTTGAAGGAAAAAAAAATTCAACACAAATTTATTTATTTATTTATTTATTGTTGACAAATGCATACTTTTCATTGACATTGTGTTGTCCCGAAAACATATTTTTGACTCTTTTTATTAATATCAGCAAAACTCAATTTGCTTTTCGGCTGTTGCTTGTAATTGAACATGCAGGGATTGCCAACTTTGACTTTGGCTTTTACTTTCAAGTCGTCAATGCAATACGTATTGACTCAAGCCAATCCCACTTCTAACCTTTCACATTATGATTAACAATCGAAAATTAACTTTCTTTTCCTGTTTCGTTCTTCTTTCTCCTACAATTGTTTTGAATTACCTTTTGATATTTAGATCAATAAGATATTGATACAATGTTGTAAGTGGTTTTCATGTGTACCAAATATAATTAATTCTAATTCTTAATGATTGAATATGGTTTAAGTAAAATCATACCAACTATGATGACTTTAAATTATTAATTAGTGATAAAAATATAATTACCTAAAAAACATTAAAATATTAGGATAAAAATATTATTTTAATAATAAATCATTGTAATGGGCGGGCAAGGGTTGGGCTCAAGCTAGCTTAAAAATGGTTAGCTTGTAAGGTCCGAACTAAACCCAGCCTGACCTGACCCATGAACATTTTTTAAGATAATCCAATGATAATATATGTGACGTGGTAGAACCTAATTAGCCACCTAAATGAATTCTTTGTTTTCTTTCTTTTATTCCTCCTATCTTTTGCCACCTACCTCTAGCAAGGTTTTAAGATAACATAAGGGAGCAACAGACTCTCCATTCTGGACCAATTCAAAAGGGTGTTCGATCGGTGCTTACCCAAGCCAGATCACACGTGGTGAGGCCACTAGCCCTCTTACCTTGTTTCAATATGATGTATAGCATGACATAATCTAATCCTATCCACTTATCTTGTCTTATTCGCTTTCACGACTTCCACCGATAACTATTCCAAATAGTATACACGTAAACCTATTAGCAAGTAGACTATGAAAATTAGCAATGCATGCACATATAATGTTGAAAGAAAAAGGTTGGGTATGAAAAGAGAACAATAAGCTCCACATGGATTACTTCTTTCAATTGCATACCGAACGATCAAACATCTTGATCAAGATCATCGCTTGGATTTGATTTTTGACGCGTTAATGATGTTGTCTCCATATCAATTAACTCCAAAGAGATTATTAAGTTCAATGGTAAATTAATCAAACGAAAAGCTTACGTTAATAAGATATGAAAGTCTCTGATTTTTTTAATAGTTAAACTCTATTCCCCACAAAATCTAATGTTAAGTATACTGCTTTTTCAGGCTTTATTATCATATTCAATTAAGTTAATTACCTTTGTAATTATGCTAGATTATCAAAAGATTCAAATTGTATACTTTGGAAACATTATACTTGGTTGCTCTTGACCAACTTCCTATCAAACATGATAATATAATTACCAAATGCATATGCAATAAAATTTGGGATTATCACCTTATATCCAAATCCCACTAATATGTTTTTTCTTCGATGAATAACATTCACTAAGAAAAACTTTTTAATAGTGTAATGATTGGTAATGTAGTTGAATATTGCATCGCTACAAATGAGAAAGTAACTTGTTCAGTTTTCAAGATAATTTTATTCAAATATCTTAAATCGTTGTTAAGTGTTAACGTATAATTGTTTCAAATAATGTAGCATTTTCAACGTCACTTGATGGCAAAGAAAAAAGAGTGCAAGTACTCTCTCATCAATTGATTAGATGGATTGCAAATGGTCAAAAGAACTATCTAGTCTCTATACTATTTAATTGTGTCCAACTTAATTCATGAACTCAAAATCGAAATAATTTAGTCTCTTAATTTTAAAAAATTTTTCAATTTAATCCATTTCCTCAACAGCATCTAATTTTACCATTAAGGAGATGACGTTAGCGATGACATCAGCATTGACGTGACACATTTTGATAACGTGGTGTTGAGATGATGACGTGACATGCCACGTGACAAATTAAAAAATTTTCAAAATAAAAAATTCTGCCACGTTATAGGGACTAAATTAAACAAAAATATATAATATAAAGACTAAATTAAACAAAATTGAGATATTGAGGAACTAAATTAAAAAAAATATTTGAAAAATACAAATCTTTAAGTAGATTATTGATATACTTATTAATAAGCTAAATATTTAAATGCAAAAGATTTATAGTGTTAAAAAATATATAAAAATATTTTCTTATTTGATTATTTGATTTTAGAATATGTACATTAATTTATCCTTTTTACAAAAATTAAATTTAAATTCTCTTTCTATAAAAAGAATTTCAAAAACTTTTATACCTAAAGGCAAATTTAGATGAAAAACTTACATTATGTTATAATAAAATAATATTAAATGACTAAATAAATTCTTTTTTCTTATATTTATAATAGTATAAAAATTTGAAATTTATTTAACTTTAGTTTTTAACTTGAGCTGAATTTAAATTAGTAAAATAGGTTAATTTAGTTACGACTTTCACAATTTACAAATACCCATTTTTTTAATATTATTCAACTTTTACCCAATTTACCTTTTATTTAAATTTATTCAAAGTTTCTTGTAAAATGATTTTATTTAAGCTCAAATACCATAATCAAATTTCGCTAAATTTAAATTTAAATTATTAATTTGGATCTACAAAAAATTTATTAATAAAATAAAATGGTACAAATATTTACAGTTATATTTAAATTTATCAACCATAAATGCAGTCTTTAATCTAGAAAATTTCAACTTAAAAAATATAACTTAAAATATTAAACAAAATAACAACATAAATAAATAAATAAATAAATAACTGAAAGGGTGAAGTTCAGATTCTATGATTATAATAAAAGGTTTGTCATCTCTAAATTAAGCAAGTTAGAACGAAAAATTATTTTTATAATCATCACTAACTCCATATCTCCGTTCTTCATTTTTTAAAAAGAAAAAAATTAAATCAACTTATTTTGCTAATTTGAGTTCAAGTCAAATTGAAAACTAAGTTAAATAAATTTTAAATTTTTATATTATTATAAATATAAGAAAAAAGAATTTATTTACTGATTTTATATTATTTTATTATAACGTAATGCAATTATTCATCTAAATTTGACTTTAGGTATGAAATTTTTATGAAATTGTTTTTATAGAAAGAGAATTCAAACTTAATTTTTACAAAAAAATAAATTAATGTACATATTTTAGAATAAAATAATCAAGTAAGAAAATATTTATATATATATATATATATTTTTTTTTAACACCATAAGTCTTTTATATTTAAATATTTGGCTTAGTAATAATTATATCGATAATATACTTAAAGATTTGTATTTTTAAAATTTTTTTCAATTTAGTCTCTCAACATCTCAATTTTATTCAATTTAATCCTTCTACTATATATATTTGTTCAATTTTATCCCAATAACGTGGCAGAATTTTTTATTTTGAAAATTTTTTTGATTTGCCATGTAGCACTGACCTGTCAGCATGTCAGTACCACGTCAACATTGCCACATCATCATATTAGTGCCATGTGGCATGCCACGTGTTCATCTCAATGTCACGTCATCAAAATATTTCACATCATCGCTGACGTCATCCCTTTTAACAGTAAAATTGGATACCATTAAGGGGAGGGACTAAATTGAAGAAATTTCTTAAATCAAGACACTAAATTGTCTTTTTTTTTTTTTGAGTTCAGGGACTAATTGGACAAAATTAAAAAGTACAGGAACTGAATAGATCTTTTGACTGATTGCAAATCAATAGCAAGAAACAGACAATTGGGAAATTGCTTTATCTGGTAAGTTCATTTAACTTACTAATTAGGGTTCTCTTATAAATTGTAATATTATATATATATATATTTTTTTTTTTTTTCATTCAAAATTCTATGCAAGTTATAAAGGAATTTGAGTTTCAAGTCTAAATCATTTGAAACCGTTTATTATTATTATTGCCATTTGAAACTATTATAAAATTGAGAAAGATGGTGAATTTTAATATATTCGGAGTCAAGAGCTATACAACTATACATATTACCTTAAATGATTGATTATATAAAAAATTTAAGCTGATTAAAAAACAATCCAACTGCTATATTTAATGAATTTCTAACAAAAACTTTACAATTAATATAAGATATTGCGGTTTTAGTTTTTCCTTTTTTTATTATGATTTTGGATTAAAATGATGATGGATTCATACACATGCACTATTATACACATGAGACTTTCAAGAAGTCGCTCCAATTAGTCAAGTAATGAATTTTATAAGCTAAAGTACTCAAATAGTGCTTGTACTCATGCATTTTTGTCAATTTAATCTCTCGATTTTGAAAATTGAAACAATTTAGTCTCTCCCCTTACACCATTAATATTTGCCACGTCACTTTGACATGATGATATAGTAGTGCCACGTGGTACTGACATGATGATGTGGCCATGCTGACATGGCAGATCAAGAAAAAAGTTTTCAAAAAAAAATTTGAATTACATCATAGGATTAAATTGAATAAAAATGTATAGTATAGGAACTTAATTGAACAAAATTAAAGTGTTTAGGGACTAAATTGAATAAAAAATATTTAAAAAATACAAATCTTTGAATGGATGATACATATACATATTAATAAGCCAAATGTTTAAGTATAAATGATTTATGGTGTTATCAATATAAATATTTTTTTACTTGATTTCATAATAGATATATTAATTTATCTTCTTTGAAAAAATTAAGTTTGAATTCCCCTTTTATAAAAAAAAAATTTCAATATTTTATAGAGTTATTTTTATAAATATCATGATTAAAATCATTATCACTTAAAATTTCTCATTTTCTTATTAAACTTGATATTATTTTTAATGAGATTATTTCATAATCCATTTATGAAAAAGAAACAAAAAAATTTAATTGCCTTTTTTAATATATGTATGAAAATCAAAGTAAACCCATTAATTAAATGCTTTAATGACAAAATAATTTACCAAAAAATCATCTCATTTAACTTGTGATTTTGAGTACTTGACAAAATATTGCTTTTCTTCTGAGATTAAAATTAAAATTGCCAAAAAAATCATATTTCTTTTTCTCTTTCCCCTTCTGCAGTGGTGCCTCTGATTGAGTGTTTAATGTTAGCTAAATTGAATTATCATTCTTTAAAGATAATTGCACCTTTGTTTCTTCTTGTGTTGTCACCTGACTGCAACTGCATTCGCACTTGCACATTGCAAGGGATGGTGACCTCCTACCTTACTTGTCTATGCTATAGGGAAACGGAGCAAGTTTCTGATAGGGCTTTCAATTGTATCCACAACTGGTTTCAAGAAGAAGAGTTTCCATATGCAGGTTGCAAGAGGTACATATGTAGTTAACCTGATTACTATGCAGTCTTTAGACTTATTTTTGGAGTTCTTTAATAAATCAAATCAAGAAATGCCAAATTAACTACTATGAGTTGCTCAAATATTGGTAAACACAACTATAGTCAAACTAAACCTCTTCTAGGAAGAGAATGATTTGGAGAGACAGAGTAATACATTTTAATTTTAGGAATGTTCATTCTGAAGCCTAAACTACAATGGAATTTCAAAATATTTGTGGAAATATTACCATGAAAATATTTGTTTAAGTCAAAAGTAATAAATGTGATTAAAATTTTAATCTTAGAATGAAAGCAATATTTTGTCAAGTACTCAAAATGACAATGTTAAATGAAGTGATTTCTTGGTAAATTATTTTGTCATTAAAGTATTTAATGGGCTTACTTTGATTTTTATACTTATATTAAAAAAAGGTAATTAAATCTTTTTGTTTCTTTTTATAAATGGATGATGAAATAATCTCATTAAAAATAATATCAAGTTTAATAAAAAAGGCAAAATTTAAGTGATAATGATTTTAATTATGATATTTATAAAAATAACTCTATAAAATATTGAAATTTTTTTAATAGAAGGGGAATTGAAACTTAATTTTTGCAAAGATGGTAAATTAATATTGCTATTATGGAATCAAATAATCAAGCAAGAAAATATTTATATTTATTTTGTTAATACCATAAATTTTTTACACTTATATATTTAGTTTATTAATAAATATATATATATAATCTATTCAAAGATTTATATTTTTTAAATATTTTTTATTTAATTTAGTTTTTAAACACCTTAATTTTATTCAATTTGATCCATGTACTGTATATTTTTGTTAAATTTAATTTCTATGACATAGTTTAGATTTTTTAAAAATTTCTTCTTCGATCTGTCACATCAGCATTGACATGTTATCTTATTAATGCCACATGACATTGCCATGTTATCCTAGTAGTTTCACATGACATTATCACATCAACATACCAAAGTGATGTGGCAAGCAAATATGTCACGTTAGCGTTAATATCATAATTTGTAACGACAAATATTAATAGTGTAAAAGGGAGGGAAATTGTTTTAATTTTCAAAATCGAAAGACTAAATTAATCAGATTTTGAGTACAGTGATTAAATTAATAAAAATACATGAGTACAAAGACTATTTGAATATTTTATTCAATTTTATAGTATATAAAGCCAATCTAAGAAAATGGTAGAAGGTAAAAAAATACAAGCTCGATGAATATCAATTGGTGAGTTTGAATCTCAATTAAGGAATGTAAGAATTTGCTTGTTGAGATTAAGAGTGAGGTAATTAATATCAATTGTGAAACTTTTTTCTGATACTACCGAGATTCGAAGAGCTTGAAATATGTTTTTCTAGCAATTTGGAAGAAAAACAAATGCAAAGAATGTAGAGAAATTATTTTTGATATAATAAAAGCTTCAAACACTCACTTAGCAATAAATGTGAAGTACAGTAATTATTCTTAATTTCTTCTAAAGATGAAATTAACAACACATTTATTTCGTGCAGTAAAGTTTGAAATTTGTGAACGGAGACCAATGGGAAGTATAAAAAAAAGAATTATGAGAGTTGAAGAGAAGATGAGCCCAATTCCGATACTCTATCTCTGAAGGCCTAGATCAAGCCGGTTTCTTGCCACTAGTACCAGGATGTGCAAAGGAAGAATAAAGAAAGATTTTCTAGATCACCACATTTTAATGTTACTAGTTTTTATATATGGGCAATGATGTTTACAAGTTAACTAAAAGTTCCTAGTTTTTTTTTTTTGGATATTTTAATTAATTGTTGTTTTATCCAAGTTATGGTTACTTTGTTAATTTAATTATCGTTTATCCAAGATCTCTTACTTATTTTTAAGGTGTATCGATTTCTGTTGTTTATTCTACTAGGATAAGGTCATTAGGACTTTTTTAAATAATCAAATATTTGAAATATATAATTAACTAATGCGCTCATTTTATTTCAATAATTGAACAATTAGTTATCGTTTCATTGAATTTTAATTTTATTACAGTTTCCATTTACTTTATTTAATGTACTATTATTCCTTACCACTAATTGTTATTTTATCTAAAATAATATAATTAATATATACAAATATAATTTTTTTATTACTTATATGTGTAAATATGTTATTATTTTTTAAAAAAAAGTTACTGTTATTATTATTATTATTATTATTATTATAGCATTCCGATTATCATTGCCCCTCAATATTTTTAAAATCACTATGATTTAATGAAAAAATAATTATAAAATATAAAATATTTCGTAACAATTGTTCATATAACCAAAACTAAGGATGGCAATGAGGCGGGTTTTTGCCCGACTTGAACTCAATCCGAATTTTGGACAGGCCTGCATCCGGGCCTTGATAAGCCATTTCACCAATGGATTTTTCGGCTAATTTTTGGATCATTATATATAGCTGACACGTGGCTAGTTATTTATTCCTCACTTAATAATTTTTTTAAAATTTTTTGTTTTTTGTTTTATAATAAATAGCTAAAACTCTTTAAAATTTTAGAAAAAATGAAACAAACAAAAAATCTCCAAAGATTCATGTAGCAACCAGACCACCATCAACTCTGATTCTAATCAGTATTTCTAAGCCACCAACTCCCTTATGGCCTAATGGGGTTCGCTTTTTTTTTTTTACAATACATTTAAAAGAATAGTACATTAGATCAATAATTTATAAACTCACAACATAACACCAAAAGTCAACAATTAAAAACTTAATCCTAATATATTAAATAGTAGATTTAAATTTTATTTTTTTGAATTTCAATGTTTTTGCAATATTTTGCATGTGGATTAAAACTTTTTTATTGTTTTTATATTAAAGATGATCATATACATTCAAAAGCTAAAGAAAAAACTAATAAAAAAAAATCAATCCCCATATTGCAAGACAAATATTTAGTATATAATAATTCACACGCAATTTAAAAACAATATGTAAATTCTAAATTCATACATAATCATATATACATATATATATATATATATAATATGTTTGTTATAATCATGGCAATGCCATGTCAACATCCAAGCTAGGTGTATTTTGGTTGCCATTAAAGCCTTTTTTCTGGGTCCTGTCCAAATAAATGTTTGATATTTTATAAAGTGCTGATGGTGGGTAAGAAAACTGGCATTTCTGATGTTTAAAGAGGATACAAAAGGGAGGAAGTAACAGATTTGAGAAATATGTTCCCAGCTCCTGGGTTTCCTTTTTTGATTATGATAGGTCATGTAAAATGGTCCCAAAGCATGGATGATGGATCCATTGAAATAATAAATAACATATATATATATATATATATTTATGTTGCATTAACTTATCTACCTCACATCATCCCTCAATACTTAGCTTTCTTGCATTGTACTTGGTACACCAGCTTCCACCCATAAATCTCCATCTTTTATGTGTTACATTAATTCAACAGGATATGCTGCCCCTTTGGGCCTTTGTCTCCTTAAAAATTAAAAAAAAGATATTTATTTAATAGGTTTTTTTGGGTTAAACCATACTCGGTAAGAGTGGAACTCTTTTAAAACTACTTTAATTCTAACATGTTATTAGATATATTTCCTAAAACATTTACTTTATACAATCATTATCATAGAGTTTTCCAAACTCTATAAAAATATTTAGACTTAATATAGCGTGTTTACTTCTATTTAAACATTGAAACGTTAATTATTTAAATAAATATATAAATAAATATACTGATTATTTAAATCTGTTTATAAAATTAAGAAACTTTCATGGATATGAGATAACTATAAAATTTGGTTAATAAACAGGATCTCAGTCAATTGCCACGTGGCCAGTGAGAGGAGAATAGGACCACTTGGTAAACGAGAGTAGAAAAACAGTAATATTCTAAGGGCTCCCACATTGGCAATTTGCCACCACGATACGACCACGTCCACTATTGCTGCACAATTGACGAGAGGCAGAGGCAAAGGCAGAGAGAGAAGCTAACAAAAACAGACGACGAGAGGAAGAAAGCAAGTTTACAGGCTGTAAAGGAGGAGGTTGTGGGAGAAAAAGGTCCCCACTGCCCCTAGAACTCAGAATGGGGCAGGTCCATACAAGCATTCCAAGAAGCAATGAGCCATTTTTCTACTCCTTTTAACAGTCCTAGCAGACAAAATTTGCTGTTGAAAATCAGACAGGCTCCGGTGTAGAAGGCACCCTAACTGGTCTACTTTGCTCTGCCATGCTTCAATGGGAGAGCCCCACTCTGTTTTTTACTTTTTTTTTATTTTCTTCTCGTCTTTGCTCATTCAGGAACTTTGAACACCACATTTTATGATCATCAGTCTCCATACTTTTCTCTTGAAAAAAATGTTAAAACTTCGTACCAGGGTCATTGATGGTGTTAGCACCTGTAACCAAATTGTTTTATCGAAGAACGAAACAAGCGTTTTACCAGCATTTATTATAATTTCAAATGAAACGTGAGACAACTCGTAAGTCCGAGGCGATCTGCCCGTCCCTATTACTTGAATTTTCTATCAACTTGAAATAAAATAGTAAAAAGGGCAAGACAGCAAGGCAGAAGATATACGTCCTTGTCACCCTCCAAACACATCAACATCTGATTCGCGTTAGCTACGGTAGATATAGCATACATAAACAAATCGCTGTCACGATATTCCAGAGGACCAATGCAATAAATAATGCTACTTTTGGAGGAATGACACCAAACCAGTGACAGATACTTAAAAATGTAATAAAAAATTATTGTCTGTTTTATCTGTTATGAATTAGCAATGGGGTTAATCTAGTAAAGAATGCTTGTGCAGTCCCATATTCCCAACGACATTCACATACATTAACCAAGATTTAATATTCACACGCTTCACGCCGACATGGTATGCTCTGATCACCACTAGACAAAACGAACTACATGTCATGAAAGATGCACTAGGCTTGGCGTTACAAGGCCCCATCATTTTAAGTATCTGCTAGACGCAAATAAAGGATAGGGAAGCCTCAGCATTGGTTAAATTCCAATCACAACCTAAAAAATTACAATGAACATTGCCCATAAACTCAATTTTTAAAACAGAAATCCTATAGATAACATAAATGAACACAAATCCACAAAATCTACTACCTTCAGATGAAGGTTACACATCATACCAGAACCCAACATCCCGCCGCTGAACATACAAAAGAAACAAGCTCCATTTGTTTCCGCATCTTCTTGTCTGGATAAACAAGGGGAAAAATCCCAACTCCATACCACCTAGGGGACATCGCACATGACAAAATAGTCTTCTTCATAACATGGAATCAGTTCTTGCAGGCAACCTCCTGAAGAAATTCAGAGGCACTGAAGGAAGCTTATGGCGAAACCTTGGATGTCTCAAGATGTAAAATCCTGTGAGAAGCGCCACAACCTGGAATGGGGTGACATATAAAACAATGGCAGCAACCAGACAGAAAATTACGAACAAAGCTGTGGCTCTTGGGTCTCTCCAGCTTAAAAGAGATTGCAGCCTCTCACCCTGTGTTGCTAAATCACCAACCACTGTCTGAATTCTCCCAGCAATACTTCTCAGTCGATCATATCTCATCCTGACAACATCAGATGGCCTAGAAGTTGGAAATGTGTCAAATTCTTCATCCAGTTCATCAGGATGTGAAGAATCTGCATGAGAAAGCCGAGTGTCCATGTGAGGAGGATGCCTTGGCCTCCATCTATAATACCAAACCCCAATCAAGAAGAGGTAGAGGAAAATTGTCGGCAAAATAAGCTCAGGATAGAGGACTAGTATGATAAACAAGATGTGAATCAATACTGTCGTAATAGGGTTTTTCCAATTACAAATCTGATCAAACCATTTTCCAACAGCGATTAATCCACTCAAAACATTCATAATTCTGAAAAAATTAGCTTTGCTTCTTCTCATGCTCCACATGTGTGAACCCACATCTAGCATATACTCAACCACCTCTTTTCTCAATGGTGGTTCAGCCCGTCCTAGCCTCATTGACACAATCTGTGTGGCCTGGTGCCTCAAGCTATCAAGCTGGCTAACAGTCAACGGATGAAGATAATGCATTTTTGGCAAAAGAGGATGCGAGTACATGTGCATCATATTAAGCAAGGAAGAGCAAGTAAACCTCACAGCCAAATGAATTTCACCCATCTTCTTGACTCCATTTGAATGTAGCACCAGAAGTGGATATGAGTGAGTGTAAACCCGATCGGTTTCAAGTGTTGAGAGACGAATTCTTACCTTCCCGATCTTAGAATCCTTTGCACCTGAAGCCTTGTCTCCTCCATGCAAATGCCAGTTATCAAATACCCCAATAGTTATGACAGTACAAGGATCGAAAACTTCCCATGTATACTGCTCATTCCACTTGGGTGCAAAGCTATCAATGATTGTCCTCGTTCGAACCCATTTTTGGCCATATTTTGCAACACAGTAAGCATCAGTTGTCCCCCGTCCATCTTTTGTCTTCATTGGCATTAAGCCCTGTGCATTTAGAATCCCCAATTCCAGAACCCCAATGCTAGACTTCCACAACTGCTTTGCTGTCGGCCTCAGATCACTACTGTAATGGGTTGACTCATCCAGAACGTGATAACCACCTTCCAAACAGATCCTCATATGAATCCTGCTGGAAAACTTGGTCTCCTTCTTCTTCTCTCCTTCTACAATAACATGCTTCTCAAGATTAAACCACCTACTATTCACAGGTTTATGATCAAGTCTCCTGTCAACATATTGTAAAGGAATTGCACACTTTCCCAAAACTTCATCCTTGTTAGGAGCAACCCTGTCTTCTACACTCAGAATTAAGGGCTCCTCAAAAGGTTCTGCCGCCACAAACATCAGATCCTCATTCCACATTGGATTAATACCCCTAGCCACGGAGACCCTAGTCCTTAAAGCCTGATTTCCCAAGATAGCCCTGACAAAAACTTCAGGATACCGACCCTTATCACCTGGTAGCAAGTCCTGAGCCTCAATCACATTGACCCTCAAATACCAAAGCTTAGGAGAGAGGTATACTTTTGATCGAATGTTCGCAAGACCATCAGCCCCACTAACTACAGCTGCATCCGAATGCCATGCTTCAGGAAATGCTTCATCAGCTTGAGTTCCCATCCAAACAGCCAACATCAACTCTCCCTTAGCCTTATTCCCCTGCCTATCCTCCAACCTATACCACTGCGGTGCCAGTGGACTATCCGGTGGAACCCTTTTTGGAACCTCATTGAGATCAAAGAAAACCTTCCCAATAAAGTCATCCTTCACAACATCCTTGTCCTTGACAGTAACTTCAAGCACTGAAGCCTGAAGCCTATCTTTTGAAAAAGCAAACACCTGATTCCACTCAGGATTAGTCTTCTTCTCAAAAACCCGAGTTTTACCCAAATAGTTTCCAAGCTTAACCTCAACATAAGGATCACAACTACCTGTAACATCTTTCCCTGGCAAATCCTTTGCCTTGACAACCCGAACATATAAGTACTGCATCTGCTCTACCAAGTCATAAGTGCTCGTAAGCTTGTCCCCACTGACCTTTCCACCACCAAGGTGGGGATTGGTCTCCTTAAGGGCAAAATCATCCGGTGGTGGAGGCCGATGCATCATCTTTGGATTCAGACAAAGAGACCCAAAAAACCAAAAACCTGGAAATGAAGCTCAACAGTTAACAACTTATCCCCAAAACACAAAATAATAAAAGTTCAGCAGTTGACAATAAAATAAGGAAAAATCAGTTCAAAAATTCAAAAGTTTTCCAGAAACCTAAAAGATCGGAACAAAATGGCCGTTAATAGAAGAACAAAAAAACACTGAGTAGCCTAAATACTTGGGAAACTGGAAAAATAGGAAAAACAAAAAAGAAATCCAAAAATCCAAACATTTAAAGCAACACCAAATATTATAAATGACGCTACACCCATTTTATCATATGAACTCAAAACGACAATCGTTGAAACATAAAACGCAAAATCAGTCATGAAAGAGAAGTCTGGTAGACAAAGACAGATGACGAAACTTACAAGGTTTTTCAAGTGAGAAACGTAAAGAGAGACTTCCTTCAAACTTTCAGATCTGCGGACTTTAATACCTGCTAAAGCATAAAAATGCATGAAATTAACCTTTTAGATCCAATTGCTAAGAGAAGTAAAAAACAGAGTATCTGCAACTAATCCCCTGTTTGGTCCCTGAGAAAATGCATGAAAATGTATGTTAATATCTCTGGTAGGTCTATTATTTCCGATGGTGCCTGAAATAGTAAAACTATCTAAAACTTTTTTCTTTAAACTTTTTTCTTTTATTTTCAAAGAGAAAAAAGTTTAAAACTTCAGATTTTCTTTTTGTTTCCAAAACCTTTCTCAGTAACAAACTGCTAAGCCGACAGTTTAAAGCATGACACTCCAACGTACATTTTTCATTCCCCTCGTTTTACTCGGCAAATAAACACAAGTCAAGAAAACCATAATTTTTAAAAACAAAAAAAAAAAAAAGAAAACAGAACAATGAAAACCAAAACATCTCAACTAAAATGACGAGAAAACAGACCACATAAACAAAGCAAAAGCACCAAACTACACCATCAAAGAACCAAAACCCCCTAAAAACATCAAAAAGAAAAAAAAATTAAATAAAAGAACTTATAGACTCCAATGCTCAGCGAAAAACTACTGAAAACACAAAAATGAAAAGATATATATTATACCTTGAAGATCGGTTAATAAAGAATGAAGCGTTTGGAACCGAAAAACCCAAGCCCGATTACATCAACGAAAGACCTATCAGCAGATGATGGAACCCAAAAGGACAAGTAAAAGAACTTCCCTAGCCAAGAGGAAAAAGAAAACTTCTCTTCTTTCAAGTGAGTGAAAAACAAAAAACAAATCAAAGAAAAAGATAAGAACAAGAAAGCCCAAAAAAAAAAAAGGTCTAGTCTATAGAGGGAGAGAGAGACGGTGCAGGTTTGCTTTTGCTTTTGCTTTTTTCTCTTTGGTTGGGATCTGATGAATCTGCGAGAGAATACTCTCTTTTTCTTTCTTTGGGGCTCACCCTCCTTGCTTTGCTTTTTTCTCTGTTGGCGTACAGTGAATGTGGGGACCCGAGTATTTCACGCCTGTGAGGAGACTGTGGTCGGGGGTTTCGCACGTGTGGGCGACCGTTTTGTGTCTCTGTTAAAAGGTGAAATGTCGGAAACAACCCTTGGGGGGTGGGACATAGCCAAGAGTGATGTCATTTCGAAGGTTCTCTCTCTTGCTCTTTTACCCCATTGGATTCCTAGTATCGATAGGGATATTACGGGGATTTCACCGACTTTGTAGTCCTTTTGGAATGTTTGTGTTGGTTGGACCGGACTTTTCAGGTCGTTGTTTAAATTACGTAAGTTCTTTTGGATTAACATCTAACGCCACCAATGGTCGAGTTACCTTAAACGGGATCTCGTGTGAAATTTAATGCCAAGTTGGAAGTTTGTTCAAACTGTACTCTTTAACGTCCATTTGAACTTGTTTTGAGATTCTTTGAAGGGTTTAAGTAACTGCTTTTAAGATTAATTAAGATTTTATCTCCAGTAATATTTTGTATTAAATGTAACAATTGATAAATAATATAATAAATTTTAGAGTAAATTGCAATATTAATGCTTAATAATTTCTTAATGTTTCATTTTCACCCACCATTTAAAATATTCAATTTTTCCATTGGTAAATGTTTTGGTAGACATATACATTGTAAATTCACTTCAAAGTTTAATGTATATTAATAAATGAATGTATTTGGAACAAATTCAAAAATTTATAAATAAAAAAAAACCAAGCTTTTTAAGTTACTAGTAATAAAACTTTAGGAGAAGGTCATAAACTAATTATGAAATTTATCCTAAATTTTAATACATTAAAAAAGATAATATTTATTTTACGAATATTAAAGAGTACTTTTAAAATACTCATTAGTAAAATCTTTATTTAAAATACTGAAATTTAAGCTTACCATATTATTAAAGTGAAAATTAATGAAATTAATATTGATTTTTTTTTAATATTTGAAAGAAAAAAGATTCGAATTTATTATTTTTAAAAGAAAAATTATAAATTAATTAATAAATCAAATATTTGAATACAGTTAATATTGATTTAGTAATTATTGATTTTAAGTTAATAGTAAAATGATACAATTGGTTACAGACTTGATTGAATTAAGCTTTAAATCAATATCAATTCATTTGAAACGTAAATGTAATAATTTTGAAAGTAAAAAATGGAATTGACAATAATTTAAAAAAATTTAATTTCTCAAGGCCGGTTAAGTTGTTGTGATTTGGTGGGCACTAAACGGGCTTTATGGGAGCAACGCCACCGTCATAAATATTTTACTCATTTCAATTTCATCACCTAGACATGCGGTAATGTGAAGGCGTCAGTCGACAAGAAACAAACTCAATACTTCACGCTGAAACGGAGACACCCAGAAAATTACTCGAGAACGGAAAAAGTCTAGAGTCTGCCCATAAACCATGACTGTGATTGAGCCTTGTGAAATTGGCTGACACGTACCAAAGCAAGGTGATTACGTGTCAGTTTTTGAGTCGGGTTACATGGAAAATGTATGGGGCTAGAAGGGCATGAAGCCTCCACCGCCGTACAAGGACAAAACGAAAGGGCTCCTACTTCCTAGTGGGGTGGCCTTTACAGGGATGGGATATTCCCTTTGTGTTTTATTGGGCACCACCTCGGAGCTGGGTTCGATTGCTGCAGCAGGAGCTTATGAAGAAGCCCTTCCCTTCCGTTCTGTATCTCGGATAATATGGATAAGATTCATAACTGGACTAGGGGCATATGCAGTATTGCATCATGCTTATACTGGCATACTCGGCTTTCGGCTTTGATTGGTGCTTCAAAGCTCTTCCTTTTCCACTGACTTATAGGAGTTCTATTCTCATGCCCTGTCATTTGATTGCAAATGTGAATGTTACGTAGTGATCATATACGGCATTTCGTTTTATGAAACAAATATATATATTTACACAAGATTTACATGGTAAGAAAACATAAATTATCTTATGCATTTGTCACGCTTCCAACCCAAAACATAATTTAAGTTCAAGACTCGAACATATAATTCTTTGTTACAAATCAAAAGAGTCAAAAAAAATTTAAAGTAAAAGTCAATAGAGAATTAAAATATATTGATAGGGTCCCAAAATAAATGAGTCTCTCAAAGTGTGCAATAAAAATGTTGGGTTTTTGCTTCAAAAATTAACAAAAACCATTTGTTCCTATAGAGAGAAAAAAATTGAACCAATTGTACAGTTGAAGTTACTAATAAAGCCCATTTCCTGTTAGGAAATGTCAAGAAATTTCTACTATCCATCCAATCATGGCTGTTCCAAGCTCATACAACCAACAAAACTGCATTGGTTTAATCATGAAATTGTGTGAAATGTCATGGTAATAATGCCTATAACTATAATTCAACATCCCATGATTAACATGGTGATGCAACTTTTCCATGGTCGGTTAGGCATAAAAGTGACAGGACATTTGAACAGAAAAAAAAAAAGGAAAGGGGGCTTGTAGGAATGAGTGTTAGGTGTGGAGGGTTCAACAGGCAATCAAAGCCCAGCCAATCATTTCTCTTTTATCATCCAAACTTCAACCACCTCTTTTTGGGTTTTTTACAGTAAACGCCCAGGACAGTATCGAAGCAGGGCACACTGTCAAATAAATTCACCTTTTTCCACTTATATCAAAATTTTGTACTTAAGGGCATGTAATCAATGGAAATGTTAATGAAGGATCAGATCAAGAAATATTAAATTTATGCCTTCAATGCTGTACTGGGAAATAGAGTTTGGTTTATTATGTAGCTGGATGAGCCTATTATGTTCCCAAAGCAGCCCAGCCCAATCACACTTGTAGAGAAGGTCCCGTACTGGGCTGTCAGATGTGGCCCATATACTGTCTGGTAGGGCTGTTCGTTCCAGTCTGATGTCAAAGCGAAGGTAGCGGGAGAATCTAAATCTAATAATTGAATGAGTTTGTTGGTGTTTTTGAGGCAAGCTGAGTCGTGAGTACGTTGAAGTTTAAGTATGTAACCAAAGCATTTTGCACATGAACTTTGTGAGTAAGTCTGAAATCATTGATGATGACAAATGAAAGTGTCACGGAATGTTCATGATTTTATTGCTTTTCTAACCTTCCACATGTCTTTGCTTTGCTCTTAATCGAGTTTTGTTTGCCCCACTACACACATTGGCAATACCTATTAATGTGAAGCTGAAAAACTCTTATAGAAGATATGATATAATTTAGGATTGAGAAAAAAATTTTGAGAAAATCGAAAATCAATATCAATCGTAATATTTGATTTGGTTCAAATTGGGTTTTTGTCATATTCGGATTTTGGTTCAAACATTAATAACATTTACATACTTCATTTTTGTTTTTGTGAATTTGGTTCACAATGTAAAATAAAAAGTAGAAATTATCCAAACTTAATTGTATCTTTTGTTAATACTTATATTACTTTTTATTTTCATAAAATTAAATATTTTATTATATTTTTTAAATTTAAATAAATTAATTTAAAAACTAAATAATCAAACCAAACAACCTTTTGAATTTGGTTCAATTTTAGTATTAATTTAATTCGGTTTTGTTTGATTTTTGAGAAATCAAAATGTGCTTTAAATTTTTTTGTAAAACCAAGCCTGAATATATAATTTAAATAATTCAATTAATATAAAAAAGAAGTTATAGCACGTTTCCTTCTGTTCCCAACTACTATTTAGTCCTTTTGTTTTGTTGGTAATTCAACAAGAAATAGCAATTCCTTTGTTTTAGCTTTTCTTTAAAATTGTGAAAAAGTCTTCCTTAACTACACCTACATCCTTCCATGGTATTAGCTCTTCAATGTCTAACGGAATAGCTTCAAAAATTATTATGACTAAATTATCTTTTATAAATTTAGAAATTTACAACATTCAAATATTAATAATTAAATTATAAATAAAAAATTAATAATTAAATTATAAATAAAATATTAATATTTAGATGATCAATTATTAATATTTTAAATAAATTATAAATTATTAATACTTAAAAATTAATAATCATAATAACATTTAACTTATAAATAAAACAATAATATTTTTAAATATTAATGATTAAAATATTAATATTTTAATTATCAATTATTAATATTTTTTAATAAATTATAAATATTTAAAAATAAAATAAAAATCATAATAATATTTAAATTAAAATAAAATAATAATATTATATAATACTAATGATTAAATTATAAATAAAATATTAACATTTAAATTATCAATTATTAATATATTAAACAAATTATAAATTATTAATGTTTTAAAAATAAAAAATATGAATAATCATATATTTAGTAAAAGATATTTTTATCTTTTTATCTTCTATTTTTTATTTCAAATTTATTTTTACTAATCAAATATAATAACTCTTCTTACTTTATTCTATTCATCCTACCAAACTACATAATAATTATTTTATTCTATTTTTATCTTATTTATTCTTACAAAATAACTATTCTATTTTATTATTGTTTATTTCGCAAACGACATTAGTGGTGAAATAAGATTGATACATATGCTTAATAACCATTGCTAAACCAATGTAATAAGCATAATTTGTCTTGCGTACATAATTATAAATTTTTAACATTTATCACTAGAAAGAGGTTACCTAAAACTACCCAAATTTATGACAGTATTTAATTGAAGGTAATTGACCCAATTGATAAGAAAATAAAACTGAACGCCAAACAAGGATTAACTAGTACTAATACTTGGAGAATGGAGACCACTAAGGAAATTTACCTTGTATATTTCTTGTCATCATAAGTAATGGAAACTTGTTTGCATCAGAAATTTAAGGAAGAACAGACATCAGTACATCCAACAAGAAGTGTTAAGCCCACAAAGTCATGTAAAAACCATCAAGATTTTAATTTTTATTAATTAATTACTAATAATCTCTCTAATTGGATTGCCTCCACTAACGTTCCACCAATGAAATCCAGCCACGTAAATAGTTCCCCTATACTCGAACTCACCACAGCCAACCCTTCAGTCTCGCCTCTCTCTCTCTCCCTCCTTCAACAACATAATTCATTTCTCGAAGATCTGCAAAACGAAACTCTCCATTTTTTTCTCTTCAAACAGAAAAAGGAAAGAAAAGAAAAAAAAAAGGTTCTTTTCTCCCTCTCTAAATCAAAGCCATGACCGACCCCATCGAGCCATCAACGTCAACGAGCGACCCAATTCCGAGTCGGAGCCCGACCACTCTCCTCCACCCGCGACGCGAGCCTTTCGAGCACGGCCTCCTGCCAATCCAGAAGCTCATATTCACCGACCCGGTTCAAGCCCTAACCCCTCTCAAGCAAAAACACGCATCATCTTCAACTCACCGAGTCGACTCGGTGGCCCTCGCTGACGCGCTCCAGATCTCAGCGGACCATGCGCGTCTTGTCCTCGACACTCTCGCCTCGGTGCTACACTCCGAATCCGACCCGCTTGTCACCGCCCGAAGCGACGATGTCGACTCCGTGGGTGCTGATTTGCGTGATCTGATCCTGTTTTTGTATATTCAGTCGTATAAGAGGCTTTTGCCGCGCTCGCACAAGGACTCTGCCGCAGTTGCCGATGTTTGGCCTTCCACGTCAGCATTCGACGGTTACTTGTCGGCCCTTTCGCCTTTGCAGGTAAGGAGTTTGACCAATTTGCCGTCTATTTTGGTAAAGTGTGGTTGAGTTTTTTTAAATTGGATTTCTGGTTGTTGAAAGTTAGGTGGTTCTCGATTCCATTTCAATGTCATTTTATAGAATTGTGTTAGATTCATGGCTAATTTTAGGAATGAACGTCTTTGATGCCGGGGGTTGATATAATTCACGAAAAGTTGAATCTTGATTGGCGTTTGGGAAAGAAGGAAATGTATTTCGTTTATACTTTGGCAAATTGAAAGATATCTCTTTAGCATTATATTATTGTTTCTGATAATTGAGACTACGTTTATTGTCCCTCTTGCTACTTGCTTTTTGGTTTTGGAGATACCAAGCAGAAGGTCCTTTCAGATGCAAAGCTAACAGAAAATTTTTTGAAGAATTAAAAGTTTAAGTTTCAACTTTTGCAATACCAAAAATGCATGATTACAATTTTACAAGTACAAATATGTTTAGAGTAAATTTTACATTTTACAATTTCATCATTTTAATAAAAATGGATTTTCTTTTTGTTTTGGAAATTTTTAAGATAGCATTCACTTGATGTTTTTGCTACTTGCTTTTTGCTTCCAAAAGCAAAATGTGTGTATGCAGAAACCAAGAAAACTTTTTAATATTGAAAAGGCTAAAATTAAAATGTACTATTGTTTGTGGAAAATAAAATGCATAATTACACCATTATTTAGAAAAATTATGTCATCATCACTGGTGTTGCATTTTAGTTAACTATTCATTTTTAATCAATTTTGAATTACTTACTTTTTCTATTTTAATAACATTTAGGAAGCAAAAGCTAATAGCAAGAAATAAGTCGTAAAAGTAGCTACCAAGCCATTTATTAGGAAGCGAAAGTAATAACCGAAATGGACTCTAGGTAGACTTGGCAATTTTGCATATGATACGATAACATGACACGAACATGATACAGAGTTAAGCGGGTTTGGGTTTAGGGTAATTGTGTTTCGTGTCAAAATGTGTCAAACTTGCTTAACCGTTTAAGACACGTTTAATTATTTGTGTTATTGTGTATCCGTATAATTTTTAACCTGTTTAATTAATCATGTAAACAGGTGTACCTGACACGTATATGACCTGATTAAACCTCCATATAAATACCTTTTATTTTTATTATGCTTGATGATGATGGTGATGGGTTTTATCATGCTTGATGGATATTATTGTTTTGTTAGAATTGTTTTTATGATTATTAGTTTTAAATTTGAATAATGAAGTTATATTTCTTTCGTAATTCTATGCATTTTAATTTAATTGGGTTAATTGTATTTAAAATTTTAATCATGCTAATCGTTTAAATGTGATATAAGTGGTTTCGTAAGAAATTTAACCTAACCTGTTTAATAACTGTGTTAAGCATGTTGTGTTACATGTTTAATAAACGTTACGTGTTTGTGTTTATCAGTATAATTGTTAATACCCTATATTTACACCACATGGTTAAGATATGCAAATATGAATTGATCGGTCTAATTCTAAGTATAAAATTATACTCTTTATTGTGAGTGGTTGTACTATTTGTTGCCTTATTTTTTACAATGAATAGAAATTGTATGGCTATGTTTTGAATTGCATGTTTTGGTTGTTCATTTTTTACTCTTCCATACGGCTGCTGCTTTCAGAATGCTGTAAAATATGATTAATGCAGCTGGCTCTCTGTTAGAGGAGAGATTTTAAAATTTTATGATTTGATTTGAGCTGATTTTAGTATCTTAGACGGTATCATTTGCTATCATGGTTTTTATCTCATTGTTTTATCCAGCTAAGTATCTCATTAATATGGATTTCACCAAGCCTGTGAACATTTTTAATAATTATAGTTCTAGTTGCTGTTAGAAAATTAATAGCTGTAGTCTTTTGCTCTAATGTGAGTTAGAAAGTTAGAGTAATCTGGGTGGTTCCTCTTATTGCAGCTTGTTCGCAGCAACAGCCGTCGATTTATGCCATCACAGGCTGATGAAGAGGCCCATCAGCTGTCCTATCTGCAGAAGCACTTAGCAAATATTCTCTCTCTTTTGTCAGAGCCTGTGGAAGGGGAAGGCGAAGAGTCTCTGGTTTGTAACACTGCTTCTTGCTATCTGTAGTTTGATGGAGTGTTCTTTTTCTCAATAAAAGCAAAACTGATATAATTGAAATATAAGTTAAGAATTTCACCAAATCTTTTTAAAGCTAGTGCATTTTTTTAGTAATTTAATTATTGATGTTCCTTGTAGTTTGTCTATGTTGCTGGTTAAAATGTTACTATGAAATGCAGTTTAGTAACTGCAACATGAGATAATGTAGTTCCAAAGGATAAAAAGTGAAAGCACAGAATAATTATTTTAGTCGTTACACTTAGTAGAGCTGGTACATTACTGATTCAGAATAGTAATGCGCTGGATGTAAATCCTGCAGTTTATAGAATGTCTTCATGTGGTTTGTATTCTAGTCTCTGAAGTCTTAACCTGCCTTTTTTAATTAGGTAACTGGGTCTGAGGCATATTGAATTTTTCTTTATTATGCAATAATGGGATTGTTAATCTGCACTTTTTCCCTTTCTGTGTTAATTTCTATGCTTTGGGATTGATTTGCATCCAAAAATTGGTTGGATTTAGTGCTAAAGCTGGTTTTATGAAGGAAGGACAAGTTGGGGGCCTCGTTTGCATGATTAAAATAAGAAACATGGGCAGTTTTGTTTAAAACAGGACAAAACAACTCCTTGCCAGCTTTTCAGGGATTGATCAGTGATTCTGAGCTGAATTTTTCCTTGTAAAATGTTCAGAATAGAAATTGGAGTTTTTCTGAATCTTTCTCTTCCTATTTTCTCTACCTTTCCAACATGCATTACTTTCCTTCTGCCCCCATCTTTGTTATCATGTTTTGATTTGTCCTATTCTCTCAATCCTTCTGCTATGTTATCAGCCAGGCTGTCATAATACCCTCACTATGTATTTTTTTATTGGTTTTTCTCATTGTTGCTTATTTTACTACATTTCCGTTTGTGTTTGTTATTAGCTTCTACGGCTTGGTTTTAATTTGCTCATGCAAGTACTGTTCCTTCAGGTTTTGACCATGGAAGGATTTGAGCACCTTGGGTTTCTGATTCAATTTGGCGATAAGGGATCTGAAGGAGTTCCTTTAAGCCAAGCTGCTCCATTTTTTGCTAATTCAGATCCAGACATGCCTGCTGTTCCTGTTCCAGCGGCACAAGTTCATGATTGGCTTCTACAGAATATAGCTTCTTCTTTGGAACATGTTACTGAAAAAATTTCTGCAAAGGAAAATGGACCTCCAAGTGGTTGTGATCAGGATGTTGCTATGGCTGATGCTAGTCCAAGTTCAGTCAAAGCCTCACCAAGTGCTAGGGGTCCATGTTTCATTGAGGGGGTCTCTAAATCATCATATGTAAAGCAGGCATCTGATCTTAAAAATTCTTCTGTGAAGGTTAGCTTATATCTGCATTTTGATTTATTGCAACCTGAAATTTCCATGGGGTATTGGCTGTGTAGTGTTTTTATTGATTCTCATTTATATGCAACATGTGACATACCCCTCCGAAGGTACTTGTGGTCTGGATTTTTATTTTGATCTCCAATTTATGTGTAATTTGAGTACTGTCTGGAATCTCTTGAGGAATAAAGAAAAGGAAACTCAAATCAGGTTATATTGCAACCACCATATGGATATGGAGATGGATGTCTATTGGGTGCATTTTTTATGGATGAGATGAGATTAAGATGCCAGTTCAGGTGGCGCTATATTTACTATTGTGTTGCTTATCAACAGATAATGAGAAGAATGCACAAAAGGTGCTAGGGTTGGTAAATGTAATTGATCTGGTTCCTTGTGCTACTAATCCTTTATTTGTGGAATAATGTACAGCAGATGAAGTAAAAAAGGGTGATTAAAATGTTGCAAGGCTTGAGGGGCTGTCCTATGCAATACGACTTAGTTACTTGAAACAAGAAAGTTGAGGGATGGTGCAATTAGTCCTGCCTTGTTTTAGTGTCAGGAATCTCAGGACGATTTCATATTTGCAAAAATTTTCAAGCATCTATGATAAATTCTTCCTAGATTGATTGGGGTTTCTGTACATGTTGTTAAACCTTGTTTTAGATATTAACTGCTGCAGTTCTTTGATGCCAGACACTGACTGCAGTCAGTTGAATAGTGCACTGTTTTTGGTTGAAAAATTTGTGATTTTATGTAAAGAACCGTTACTTGCTGGAGGCTAAAAGCTTTTCTCCCTTTACGCACCGACCTTTTTCTGAATAGAAAATGCTTATAACAACTTTCTCCTGATGCAAAATATGAAACCGCTGCTTGTTCAATCAGTCTCATATTTGTCAAAAATCTTTTAACCATTTTTCTCTAGAATGTGAAGTGTGAATTTTGACTTGCTATGGGCCGGAACCTTGTTTTCTTCCCAAAAATGGTTCTTTTGTTTTCATCCTTGTCTTCTTCATTACAATGTCACCAACATCATTATCATCCTCATCTTATTATTTATTAAAAGCTGCAAGTAACACAGTTCCAATCAATTGTGTTTAAATTAAAGTTGATCTTCTACCCAATTAGTTGTCGAATGCTTAGCTTCCAAAACATTGTGATAATTGGGAGTTGGTGGATTTGACTTGGGACCTTCCACTTTGTGGAAAGGTGTAGATAATAATTGGGTTATGCCAACAACTGTATCTAATTATTGATTATTATTTGATGTTTATGTACTTTGTGTGGCATAAAGCACCTCTAACTTTACATGAGTTTATAATTTCAGGTCATTAATTGCCATGATTCAGTCATTTACATTTTAGCGCCTTTGAGATATGCCACCATTTATGGATGCTCTGATGCTACTATAGTTCTTGGAGCTGTTGGCAAGGTATCATTGCCTTTGTGCTGTCAACTATTTGTGTTATACTAATTTTGGAGTTACTGGAAACATTTTCTGCTATTATAATGTTGAATTTTGGAGACACAGTTGATTTCCTCTTTTTAATTAATTATTGGTGTTTGGAATTGCTGAAAACATTTTGTCTGGTGGTTTGAACTAAAACTCTGGAAACAGATTTGTTTTGATATCTACACATTAGTTAGAACATGAGCAAATGAACAATGTACTCCTTAATTCACTATTCTACTGACTGGAAAATGTCCATTAATATTAAAGAAGTTACTTAATTGTTTCTTCGTCATCAAATGCACTCAATTGAATGGTGATTGAACATCCACTATTTGATTTCTTATGTTTTAAGTTTTAGGGTATGGTTACTTGTTTTATCTTTCCATTAATCTGCTTAGCATCTACCAATAATCTATGAATTTTTCATGGTTGAATGTCTTTGGGCATAATTTAAAGACATTAATGTTCTGTGCTTGAAAATTTATCATCTAATATAGCTGGTCAGTCTGTTTTATTTTGAATACATATATAACAAATGTTGCAGAATTTGTAAAAGAATAGCTCTTTTCATCTGGGCTCCATTTCGTAACTATTCCAAAATTGCTATAAAAAGAATTTGTGTAAACTGAAATATGGCCATGCACATGCGCATAATCAGTTTCTGTTATAGATCACATGAATTATGGTGTCACTTGATCTCTACTCCTACTTACAATTGTTGTAGCTGTTATTATCTTACTAAGATTGTAAAGTTTATAATGGATGTTTTTCTTGCCCTACATGATGAATTCCTTTGTCATCTTTGTCTAAGTCATTTACTAAATCATGATACTGGTTCTAATTATTGTTTCCTCTCTAATATTCTTTACTTGTTTATGATCATTCTTCTCTGATGCTAATATTTTATATGTTCCCCCACCTCCTCTCTCTTTCTGTCTCTCTCTCTGCCCTTATATTTTTGTAAAACAATCAAACTGATGTTTACATCGCTTAACTATTAACCTGTTTCGAGTTTAAGTAATGCAATGTTCTTAAATTCATGGATGAATATAATATGAGTTTTTTTTGTCATTATAGGCAGTACGAGTTGAACACTGTGAACGAGTTCATGTAATTATAACGGCAAAACGAGTCTGCATTGCCAATTGTCGTGAGTGTGTATTCTTTTTGGGAGTGAACCAGCGACCCCTTATTGTTGGTGATAACCACAAGCTGCAGGTGAGTAAACCACTATTGACTGTTGTGAATGCAATGAGAATTTGATTGCGGTCATGCTTGAGTTTTTGAGATGTGATTTTGCTGATTAAATTTATTTCCCTTTTCAAATGCTAAAAGTGTTACTTGATGGTTAAAACTTTGTCCAAAATGGGAAATTAGGGATGCCACAGAACCTATACTTTGTATGCAATGTTGCTGCTGCATGTTTATTTGGTGGGATTAGCTTGTTGAACATTTAAATTCATGAAGGACTAAACTAAGTAAAGTGATTGACATAGATCTTAAAAAATAAAGAAAAAGCTGACATGGAACAATTAATTCATGAAGGACACTCATTTCCAAGTAAACTTCAACTTGTTCTAATTTTGAAAATTAGATAATTAACAGAGGAAAAAAATATAATTAGTAAAAATTAACTTTTATTGTCTTCTTTTCATCCAGGGAGATGGGTCCCTCTCTCTCTCTCTCTCTGCCTCCTGTTGGTCCTTCTTTGTCCTTTTAACTTTGGCTAAGTCGACCAAACTCACCAGAGGCTGGCATTTCAACATGAGCAGGCCTGCTATGACTAGAGCGAATACAGCACTAGCCACCAGGCTGCCAGCCTCCCTTTTTCTGTTTTCCTTCTCTTTCTTCTCGCTGGTATCCTATCTCTGCTTTATCTCACCAATTCTGAACCCACTTATACTAAATTTTTTCAAAACCTCAATTTCTTTTGACATGTACAAGACTTAGACCTTAGCTGATTTGACAACTTGGTCTGTAGTTGTATTTTTGTTAAAATTTTGTTGGTTTAGGCTGATCTTTGTATTTTCATGCTTGGAACAGCACATGTTTTGATGAACTGGATTCTGGTCGTGTATGGGGGTTATTATTCTGCTAAAAACATGATTTTTGGTTGATAGTACTGGGGGTTTTCTAGGATGGTTTCTTTCTTGAGGTTAGTTGAAATTAGAAGGGTTTTGTCTGGTGGGTTTCTCTATTGTAGGTGAAGAGAGTTGGCTGTTTGCTGAATAGGCAAAATCCAAAGCAGACTTATGCACTACCAACAATCTAAAAGTAGAATAACAGAGAAGCTACACATTGTAGGAATTCTAGTGAAAATTTAATATGAAAGTTGAAATTTGATCGCCAGGCTGCAAAAGTCAAAGTCTCTAAATGTCAATCGTCAAAAGTTGCCCTCATTAGTTTGAGACTAACGTACATATATTTTATACAAGCTTCACTAAACCCTAAGCCCACATAAAAAGAAATCCTAATAGAACAAAATAAATCCATATGAGAAACTTTCACTTAACATAAATTTCTGTCTAAGATAAGTCTGCCTCCAAAAATTGGTCGACGATTGTCCATGAACAACTACTAGTTTTATAGTTAGCGAAGCTCGAGTTTTCTCGAGACAGGACACTGGATGTTTCCTGAGAATTTTTTGTCTTAACCAGGGGATTTTTTCTTGAAGAGCTGTTGCATGAATCATCTTGTTTTATGCCTTGTGAGATGGCTCTGCCTTTTTGTGGTCTGATTTGTGTGATATGCTGTCAGCTGTGTTGATGTTTTGATGTCAATATGCAACATGTTCATGCTGGGGATATGTCCTGCATGAATGGGCTGCATTTTTACCAAAATGTGGTTATTTTTGTACACGTTATGAATTAATGAAATCAACTTTACTGCCTTTTGAAAAAAATAAAAAACTAAAGCCAACCTGATAAAACAATGCAAGTTATTTTAATGGCATTATTTATTTGTGGTATTTATAAGATGAGAACAAAAGAGGAAGGGTGTTGGTGTGTTGGGATGATTTACTAGATTGCAGTTGAGATGTGAAAGATGTGTAAAGGTCATTGGTGGTTGGTGCCATGGCTAATGGGTGGAAGAGAGAATTTTTCTTATGTTCTTTGTTCTGTTTTGTATTTGTTTTTTTTTTCTTCCTTTATGCCTTTTTTTGAGAGCTGATTTTCTTCAAAGAAAGCTGCTTCCATTATCATTTTCAACACTCAGGTAGACTGACAGTTTTGGAACTTCTTTTCTTAAATTTCATCAGGTGGCACCATATAACACATTCTACTCTCAGTTGGAGGAGCACATGACTGAAGTTGGCATTGAGTCAACTATCAATAGATGGGATGCACCTTTGGCGCTTGGAGTGATTGATCCACACGATTCATTATCTCATCCTGCAGGTGTTTCTGATGCTCAAGCTGAGTCAGCTACACGCCTAGATCCTGATCAGTTTACAAATTTTCTGGTATGCTCGTGTATTTCTTAGCATAGCTTGGGGTAGTTTGATAACATTTCTTTTCTTTTCCTTTTTAATAGTTTGGTCTTGTTCATGCATGACATATGCATTTCTTTTATTACACAGATTCCAAACTGGTTTGAAGGTGAATCCACTGGGTCAACAAAGGATAACCCATTCCCCTTGCCTGATACGTACTTGACATCTCAACAGAGAAATGTAAATGCACTTAGCCCACCTGTTGATGGCAAACTTTGATTTTGTAGTTTGAGTTGTCTTGTTATCTGCATGCTAGAAGCAATGTTGTGGAATTAGTGGTTGGTTTTATTGATCTTTCTAATATTAAATTAACTGATTTTATTTTCTTTCTAAATGTTCTCACCAGCAAAAGAATTTAGGTGAGATAAAGCAAATATTGAGAGAAGCTCCCCTTGAAGAAAATCGAAAAAGAGAATTATCGTGTGCTCTTCATGTATACTTCAAGGACTGGTTATATGGTAATCATCTTTTCAATCTTATTTGTTGACTACAATTTTTTATATCCCTATGCGGTGGTTTTTATTATTGTTTTAGGTATATTCATGTTTGTAGTTGTTTCCTTTTTTGTACTTTCTTAGTCCCGAGTTCTTTTGATGATATAGGATGCTATGTGTTAAAGATTATATGGTCCTTTCTTACTTGCAAATTCAAAATTAAAAATGGATTCTGGTGACTGAAGATTGTATTTTCTAAATTAACAATGGTTAAATTTCTGTTGATTCTTTAGTGTATTCCGATACATTCTAATACATTCTCTCCATTTGATTTCTAATAATTTTACCCTTATTAAGGTTTCTTTTTCCTATATGAATTTTTAAGTGAAACTGAGGGCTGGATATGTCTAGATTAGGAGATCAACTATTTGGCTGAATTCAATTGTTAACTTTCTAGATATGTTTTTTGAAGAGTTTACAACCTCTAACCATCTTAGTTGGTGTTGTTGAACTTTATATTGTGTGGAATGAACTTAAAAGATTTTTTAGATTTCTCACTGTTTGTCCGGAGTGTGGTTGGGTCCTTTATGTTGCTTAACATGAAGATGAAGCTGTTTTACTCTCCAGAATTTAGTAAATGAGCTATATATAAGGCTATAAGAGATGTGTACTTAATTTTATTTTCTGTAATAATATGACAGCCTCTGGAAATATCCGTCAGCTCTACTGCCTACAAGGTGACTGATATCTCACGGATATGCCTCATCATTAGACGAGGTATAGAAGGATGCTTTATGGTTTTGCTTCAGTTTCAGTCAACCCTTTTGCCAGTTCCTCAGGTAATTTCTGTGGGTACTACAGGCTGTTGAGAATCATCCTTGTAATTTGGAACGGCACAAAAATTTAATGGATTGGCTCTTGTGCACAGAATGCGAATTAGAAATACATTTGCTAGTCTCAATGTAATATTTTTTGGATGAAAAGAAAAATAATCTTACTGTAATATTTCTTAACCTAGGTCTGCAGTCTTGTGAATTTTTGCATCCCCTTGGTCTAGCCATGTGAATTTTAATACTGAATCTCTTTTTATCCAAGTTTTTCTTCGCTTCCCATTTCTTTTGAGTTTGTTTTTCTTATACAAGAGTCCGCTGATAGCAAGTTCGACGATTAAGATAAATAGGTTTTACAAGTTTATGAGGATGATTAGTATGACTGTGGCATTTGAAGGTAAAAAGAGACTCTAGTTTTATACCTGTTGTTCTGGCTATAAAACTGTCTCTCCGAGCCCTGTTGGTCAATTAGATATGGTTGATAACAGTTCATAGGGTAACTTTTCTTTTTGCTTCATTGAAAGCTGGTCATGGTCCTGGCTATCAAATGTCATAGCTAGATTGGATGTTGATTACTTATATTATCCCAAAAATTAAAAAACATATAAACAAAATGTGAGGAAATATAATTGTAATAATCTCCGATTGCCCAAATGTCTACAAGTTATTGCAGCGAGGGACTTTTGCAGAGTTCTAGAAACTGATGTGATGTGATGTTTCATTCCTGAGCATAAACCTCAGTGAGCTCATCCTTCTTGTTGCATAAATCCGAAACATGCAGTTGATGTCGACTTCATCTTAAGAATTTGGTTTGAGCACCGTATAGCATCCCTTAAGCGTAGAATTTAACATGATAGGCAATGTTGTTAATGCCAAAATTCATGTCTTTTTTATAAAAAAGATTCTCTTCTTGTTATCTCAATGAATCTGTCGTGTTCTGCTCCTGGTTAACAAGTCATATGACCCTAGCTGTACAAATTGTTTCATCATTCCCTTCGCTAGGATTCATGTTGGCGTTGGCAACATAGAAACTACAAAAATTTTGGGTTCCTCGCAAGCTAGGCCTAGCTTGCAGGAAACATCTGAAGTAGCTTCTCTGCTTGATCCGGAAACAGGGTTATGAACAGAAATGCGCCTGCGCAATTCATCAATGTTAAAAAAGGAAGGTAGAGTTGGAACTACTTCCAGAAAAAAATTTTGATGAATGTTGAATCACTTACAGATGAGTACAGTGCCAAGCACAGCTGAGATCTTGCCTTGAATTGTCACCAAACCAGCTTTGCCAGCGTCTTGCAACTCTTTAGAACCTACAGAATCAAATGTACCTGCAAAACAAGAACTACTTCATTCTCTTGTCTTTGCATACATAGAGAGCTGCTCTTAACGAAAACAGGCAACTGATGCTTAACCTGGTTTTGCAGTTTGAAGTCCCGATGTCATACATGCTATTTTCTGGAAACCAGCTTGCTCCAATTTATTGGCAGCAGCAGCAGACCTTGACATCAAAAAAGAAGCAGAATTCTTTCAAATGGTTATGGCAAATATAACCGGATATATATGAAGTGATCAGGGAGTGGAAATAAATACAGACCATTCATCAGTTGATATTTAATTGATTTACCAGTAGATTCAATGCAGAATAGCCTTATCACAAACAAGAACAACATCAACCTATTCCGGAAAAGGATTGGAGGTATACTATGAAATCAGATTATCCGTCTAACATTTCTACTATAACAACAAATCTAGAGATCTCTCACACACCCATTTCTCTGACTATAGATAAATGATTAGTTCCTCTCTACCAACTAGTTCCATGTTATGAGTCTGATATATTTATAATCTTACGGAAACCAGATGCTAAGACAAGACAAAGTTCATGAATCAAGGTTCAGGGTTTGGATTTGTTGGATTTGTTCCCCTATTATTTACAGAAGTCGTAAGATTGATAGATTAATTTCTTCAGTCAGCTGTGTGAAAACATTAAACTCAGCAATTCTGTTCTGTTATTACTTGCTTTAAAGTGTCCTACAAACTTTATTATGTCACTTCTGTGCCAAAACGAATCTCCAGTAAGAATTTTCTGGTCCATTGCTTATCGGATGTTCTGATCACCTAAATGAACATGTTAGTCAAATCAAACCATCCAGAGGATATTAAAACCTAACCTTAGCCCCTCCTGGCATACAAGCAGCAATTTACTATCGGGTGAAAACTGGCTTTTCACAGATTGTACAAAATGAGGATTGGGTTTTGTAAATGGCAACCCAAAGAATAAACCTGAAAAATTATTGTGCAAAGTCCTCTTTATTATTGTGCCTGCACAAACAAAACAAAAAGAAAAATCAAATTTAGTTCATTATAATTTCATAGTCACTGTATGCTGTTATGTAATGATCTTTAGAGGGAGACAAACATGAAAAAAAATGAGCTGAATTTAGAAGAAGAAATGAAGATAGAAAGGATTGACCAGGGTCATTGTCTTGGTTTTCAATGAAAAGAGGTACATGATAACATGATTTAATATGAGCTCGATCAAACTGAGATTTGTCACGGACGTCAAGTACTGCATAACCCTCATCTGCTCTAAGCTTTTTTGCTTCTTCAGCATTCACAAAATTCACTTCCGCTCTAATGCTTAAATTTCTTCGCCGAGCAGGTATCCCTGAGATGGCTCTTCCATGGTAAGTCTTTAATTCCAACCAACTTCTCCTGGAATTGCTGAAAAACACATCTTAATTCATTACTTTCCCGTTCATAGCTTTTGATTTCAATTTCTACACTAGTTGTCTGTCATATCCAAACTATATAACTGCAGATTTATGAACTGTTGCAAATCAAACAGCATTTAACCGATTCAAAAGGCTATGAAACAAAAGAAAAGAATGTGTGCGTTTTCGTGCTACTTAATGGCAGCAATCTTTGCTATTTACTTTTGCCAAATGCTAATAAGTGTCTTAAACATACTCAGTAAAGATCATACGAACTGCGTTCTTCAAAAACTTATCTTTTTACAAACTCAGAAAATTTCATTCAAAGGAGAAGAAACCAGTCAGAATAAAGCAACCATATATAGCAGCACGAAAGCTCAATATATATCACCACTGAGAAGCCTTTCTTCCCACTATTGTGTCGGTAAGCAAACACCCTAAACCTAGAAATTAACTCTTGAAATTAAGCATTAAAATATAAAGCTTTCTACTCATCTTCTTGAGTTTAACCAGGAAAGTTTAAAACTTCAAAGAAAGACGAAACTTTTACTGCTAACCTTGTACAAGAAAGCGTTGAATAACAAGCACCAGCAATCCCAGCCATCGAAAGAGTTCTCTAGTTGTTCGTTGCAGCCCTCTCTCACTCTCTCAGCAGAGTGATTAACGGGAAAGTTCAGGACAGCCACGAGATTGGCCCAAGAAATTTGGAAGGTGCAATGGGTTGCTGCCACGTGTTTATGAAAATCGGATATGCCATATTTCTTGAACCTTTGAGCTTTGGGGATTCTCACTCTCCTGTCCGATTATAATACTTTAATTGCACAATTTTGTTTTTCCGATTGGCCATATGATTAAGGTTAAATGCTCATTTTAAAGTTTACTATTTGTTTAATTTTTTATTTCAAGATCCAATTTATCGCTTGGTTCAAATTAGGACCTAAACTTTTCATTTTATTCATTTAAGAAAAATTGATGATAAAAATGACTAAAAATAAGAATTCAAATCTATGTTTGTCTATCAACTGAATTTGCTTACTGTTGCCATTGATTTTTTTAAAATATATAAAATTAAAAAAATTGCATTTTACCTTAAAAATGAAAATTTTGACAAATATTAAATCTTAAAATAAGCATTTAACTTTTAATTTATTTACTTCTTAAAAACAGAAGATAAATCAAATAAGATTTTAAAAAACTTTAAAAAAACTAATTTTCTTTTAAAGAATAAAATTAAAAAGAAAAATTTTTTTTTTTCAAAAAATATTTCTCTTTCAATAAATCTCCCTCTTCTCTTCTTTTCTCTATAAATCACTCTTTTCCAAGGTAAATCGCAATCTCCCTCTTTTTTACTTTTTTTTGTAAAGATTACTAAAAAACAAAAAATACAACAACAGAATAATAAAATCTGAAATTTTTTTATTCTTATAAAAATTTAAAAAAATCAAAAATTTAAAACTATATTCAGATATTATTTAAAAGTTTTCTCTTCTTCACAATGTCAAAGACATCGAATTTTTAATGTCAAATACATCTTTTCTTATTTTCTTTTTCTTTGTTGGGAAATTTAAGTATAGTTTAATGACTTGCTAGATCAATAAAAATATAATACTATTATTACTATACAAAGTTTAAGAGCTGCATTGTTTCGAGTTTATATATGATTTGTTTCGCTTTGATTAATTAAATGATTGAATAATTTTAATCAAAATTAAAGTTTATATAATTTATTTTGTCAAATAATTTTAATTTAATTTTAAAAATTATTATTTTTTATAAGAGTTTTATAAGGCACATAAGATTAATTTTATGATTAGATTGAAAGAGAAATTGAGAAACTAGCCAACACCATGTGACAACAAAAAATCACTTAAGCTGAAGTATTTGAGGTAAAAATTATTTGGGAATAATGATTAATGATTTTACGGTCGAAGAACCTTGAAATTAGACAATAAAACTTGTTACCGGATACTTATCTTAGTTTAGACCATTAACTTACATATCAAATCATGATAAGTACCCTTTGGTTTTTATCTCTCTAAATGTTCTTATTGTTTTGATGAAAATTTTCATTAGTTGACATACAAAATTTTACTCAAACATTTCACGGCATGATTTCGTGTCTCAGTTTACATACTCGTCATCAGTCATCATCCACAGTATTTACTTTAAGACGTGTATATGTTACGCAATAGCGACACGAAACTAATACATGCATTGACTAATTAGCAACATTGGGCAAAATGCATTGACTAGAAAGAAGAAATGGGTTCTAAAGTCTATTAGCAGCTGTGTTTTCCATTTACCTGCATCATTTCAGTGAGGGGAAGCATGGGATTCTTTTCATCCGTCTGCTGTTGCTTCCGCCGACCTTCTCGCGTATCCGGCGATGGAGAAATAGCGGCGAGGAATCAGCCCCTGAGGCCTAACTCCGTCGAAACAGACTCCTCCCCAAGACGGATTCTGGTTCCACACTTCCCTGTGACTCCAAATCTCTCCCGTTTATGATGTTTGATTTATTTTTATTGGAGAGAGGTGACAGGTTTGTCGGTGAAGGAAGCTGATGTTTGATGGATGCTTTGCTACGTTTTGCACTCTTTGATCAGCCAAGAAATATGTACTATGCTGCTGCTGCAGCATAAGAGAGTTAAATATCATGTCAAATAAGTGGAACTGGTTTCATCTACCCTGCCTAGATCTTGGAAATACAACATGTAACTTTGTGTACTTAAATTCCTGTTGTTCTTCATTTTGGTTGACCTATCTTGAAGTTGTCATGGAAAGGAAAGGGACTCGATTACTAGTACAAGCCCTTTTCCATCCTGCCAGAAATATGTACTATGCTGCTGTTTCTGCTTAAGAGAGTTAAATCTCATTTCCTTGGATTTCGCATGTTGCTGTTAGAGCTAACGCTATCACTGTGTAAACATTCTTTGTAAGAAAATTCGATTGATTTCATTAAATACCAAATATTGCTCTAAAATTCTGAAATAAGTTTTCCTCTCAAACTTTCTTCTTCATTTCATTAATACTCATCATAAGTTAAGACGGGCAGGGATCAGAGGTTTAATGGATGCAACAGCCATAAAGTAAAAGCTGTCCTGTAATGTTCCATTAATTCCTATGCTGAAAGAAATTCAATCTCCTTCTTGCAACTAGTCCAGTTTGCAAATTGAGAGAAACTCCGAAATTCAGAGAGAGAGAGAGCACCATTCACCGCTATTATTGTCTCCATACAAAAGCAAAAATATCTCAAAAGCAGTAATTAAATATCCCAAATTCAGTAAGTTCAGAAACTGCCATCTATACCATGACTTTGATAAATGACGAGGCATTTTTTTTATTCAAATCAACATTCTCACTCTAAATGAAAAACAGAAAAAAAAAGGAAACTGTGAGTATGATTACATCTCCAAAACAAAGACATACATCTGGTTCAGCAGACTGATTGATTGTCTCACGTTGAGTTGGAAGTGGATTCTCAACAGCCACATGCAAGATTTATGAATCAGCAGTAGGTCTTTTCTTGGTGGTGTAAGGGTAATACTCTTTCCCTGTGTCTATTCTTGTTGTCTGACCTCCAGCATCAATCACGGCAGAGGTGACTGCCAGTGCTGTCCCAGCAGCAATAGCTGTTGAGATGCTCCTCCCTGGAAAATGGAAAGCACATCAATACCGTTGTTGAAAATTAACAAGTGGACAAAACTGACAAACTTTGACATGTATCCAAAAACCAAGTTAGAATGCAATAACCTGCATAGGACATTCATAGTCCCTCTTTTTCTTCTTAAAAGCACAAAAAACTTATGAAAAGCCCTCTGTTCAATAAAAAAAAAAAAAAACTTCACACAACCCTCTACCTCAAAATAACCAAAAAAGTCAGACCACTTCCCTTCCCCTGCCCTCCAGTCAAGGATTTCATGACAACTTATTTCAGCTCAATCCTATTGTCAAGTCACTGTAGAGTTTACAGTCAGTTCTCAATACAGATGCAACAGCTTACCTAAGCAAGAAACTAAATGTATGTATCATGCATTTCAGAAAGGATAATTTCCAAAACCTTGACATAAGAAAGTTAAGCAAAATCAAAAGTAATTGACTTTGAAATTCACATGATGTAGAACCCCTACTACTTTACATAAAACTACTAAACAAACATTATTAAGGGAAAAATCAAGAAGACAAAGACAAAAATCCAAAGCAATAATGATGTATATGAGGATAAACTTCAGCACCATTGTTTGGATGGTGGTATAGCTCCTAAGAAACACCACAAGCTTGCAAACTTTGAAGAGGTAAAGCTTTCCTCACAAAAATAAAGCTATTATCCTATTACTGATTATCTGTATGCATACAGATCAGAATTTTTATCAGGCAAAAGGGGAAGTCAAATATCTTCGTGTCTCATGCTGTTTTTCCAAACATTAATATTTCACAAACGAATATCCAAGCTATGTCGATTGTCACAAATTGTTACTTTAAAAAAATAATAAAATCAGATAGCAAGTATGAAAGTGCACAAAAACTCTAGCCATCTAAATAGGTCTTTTACCTTTGAAACCGAGAATGGAAGCCCCAGCAACGAAACCACCAACAGCACCATTAACAAAGTCTCTCTTCATCCTATAATTCTGCAACAGTTGCTCCACACCAATGTATACTCCCCCAATTGCTGCAAATGTTATTCCGTGATTGCCCATCATCTTCAGTGTCCTTACGAGCCCTGGAAGGGCAACACTTCTCTCAACACGAGGTACATCATACCAAGTAGCAACAATAGTCCCCCAGATAGTTCCGGCAACCAAACCAGTAGTGGCACCCTTGATTGTTTTCAACATTGGCAAGTCATCATCCTCATAATACCTAAGATCTGAAGGGTCCATTGCTACCTTCTTACTGCAAACCAACGCATATCACCCAAAAAAGAAAAAGAATTTCAGAAACAGGTTCAGCCCCAATACTTGTATCTAGCATGTCTTCTACTGAAAATATAGATGACCCTGGAGACCAACCCAGCCTTGGACTACAAAAATTTCATAGTTTTCTCCATCCAATAAACCCCATCCTGCTTCCCAAGATTCAAACATGATAATTGGAGACTTCTACGGTACCACAACTATATCCTCTAAAACAAATTAGAATAGAAAATGGGTCTTTTACTTATACCGAAAAAATTGCAAATTCAATGCAAAAAATACAGAGCCATAGCTGTTGTCGCTTCATAAGGATATAGCAAAGCCCTTACAACTTAGACATAACACATCAATATACAAGGTTTGGATATGTTTCTTTTTCTTTTTCTAGAGAAAAGGTTTTGATAGGTTTCAAATAAAGGGAAGAGGGGCAATGAACCAAACATTTTTCAGTTTAGTTTTAGATTTATCAGGAGCAATAAAAACTACCGCCCAGCTGCTAAACAAACAATGCCTGAGCAACAAATTAAGACATTTTTTTACTTAATTTCGAGAATGAGAAAAAGAAAATTTCAAATGCTAACTACATTAACGCATAAATCAAGGCGCTAAAAATTTAAAAAGAAAAAAAATAAAGAGAAAGGAATTGGGAGCAGATCAAATCGAGCAAACAAAAGGATTAAATTAGATTTAAGAAAAGCAAACCCTAAACTATATGCAGCAGATTTAAGATATATTCGAATAGATTAAAAAGACATATAATTCAATAGAAAAAACATTTTTAATTAAAAAAATAAAGGGGAGAAAATTACCTTACTGATGAAAATGGAGAAGACGACGTGAGAGACTGTGGGAGTTTAGCTGAGAAATGTTTTCGACAAATTCATTTGCTCGTCGATGATCCGCTTACTACATGCCAGTATTATTGTGTATTCTCCATTTTACCCTCATTCTTTCTCTTATTTCCCGCTGAATCATTGTATTCTTTTGGTCAAGGTAATGTTTTATTATTATTACTTAAATATGATATTTTCTTATTAATTTTTTTTGGTGATTTTAGTTTTACTTTTGCATAAAAATACCATTTTCCTTTTTGAAAAAGCATACAAATACAATTGGAGTAAGTGGCAGAAAGGGTGAAAAAAAAGTTTTTTTTTTTAATAATATCATATGGTCAGTAAATTACTTTGTTTTAAGTTTTTATATTTCATTTTCTTGTATCATGGTGAATATTAAATAGTTTGCACATGAAAAAACGTTATAAAAAATTCATATTTTTGATATATCATGATGTTCATAATTATATATCAAAAAATTCTTAAAATTGGTTAAATTCTTTTAAAATAGTAATACCTCTGTCACTTGATTTATATATTATTAGCTTTCTTAATACAAAGGAGAGGTCCCAAAAGGGAGTAGAAATTCGAATTTAAGCCTCAAATTTCGTAAAGAGAATAACAATCTTTAGTTAAATATAGATTATAATTATTTTTTGAATTTTTGACTATTAGTTTTTATTTCTTACCAATACTAAATGAAAGAAAAATGATGAAAAAAAACCATATGTTTAATTGAAATAAAAGAATTACTAATGTAAAAGACATTCGCCTATAACTTTTGATGGAAACAAAAATCGTATATTTCATAATAAAAAAAGTTTAAATTTTTTTCTAATTATTAAAATGTTACATGCTTTTAAGTCTATATATATATATATATATATATATTAATTTTCAAAAATAAAAATAAAATAGTGAAAGAACGATTTTTATGTTAATTATTTTCTTTATAAAAAATATTTTTAATTATTTTCTAAAGTTTGTTTTCCATTGAAAACTGTTTTACATTTTCTTAAAAGTACATTTTACGTCCGTCACAGAAAGAAAAAAAAAGAAAGCAGAGGATTGTAGAGCCTTTAAACGGACGCTGCATTTAACCCGACCCGTTACAGTCGTCATTACCAACACCAAGGCATCCCAAAAGAACCCGTTTACTCAGCTGCCAACTTTCTGTCGAAATCTCAACTTTCCGATTGCATATTCTCCCGAGAAAACACTTTCTCGCAAAAGAAAAATGCAAACGCCGGAGGACATTCGTAATCTCCCAATCGACATAACATTTTCTCGTCTTGGAGGTAAAGCACTAAAATATCATCTCAGTAAATCTCGAACAATATCCAATTTCTCTTCTACAAAGGTTGATAAAAATGATACTGGAAAATTGTTTGAACGATTTTTCTCTTTTCGTTTTACTGAAGAATGGTTGGTTGATCGCAAGAGAGTACCGTCGGTTTGGAGAAAGAGACTAGCGGCGATACGATCGAAGATATCGAAGGAGTTCACGGCCTTGCCTAAGGATATTGATCCCTATTTTCAGACCCTTGACCCTGAAGGTCAGTTTTTTTTTTTTTTAGATCTATTCTACGTAATTTTGTAGACATATTTCAATAAATGGTTACAGATTGTACTTACAATTAATTTTTATTAGAATTTCATTTTATGTGATTTTAGTTGTTGCTTTTGTTGATGAGAAGAAAATTGATGGAACCACTGTTTGGTTGTAAATAATAAGCGGAAATTTACAGTAGCTTTTGCTCAAATAGCTGAGGTTCTGTTGGTTGGTGGCCTGATGCTTTTACTGCTCCTTTTTTTTTTTTTTTTTTCTTAAAAGAAAAAAAAGTGTGATTGGATACCAAGTAAGATTGATTTTGAAAAATTAAGACATATAATGTTTAACCTCCTTGGATAGTACTTTTACATGGAACAATTTAGTCTTACATTTTAACTATTTGCCAATATTCAATCGGATATGATTTTAAAATCCCGTAAGAGTTTGTCCTTGCTGCCAGCACACACTGAACTTGTGTTGGAAGCTCGAAGGTGAAGAGAGTAGAGTAAATGGGTGGAAAAGTGAGGAGAGTTGAGTAAACAACTCTTTCCTACCTTGTTTCGGAGTGAATTTGAGGGAAGGATAAAGTGGCAAGTTTATAGGCTATTATTACCTTTTTAGCTCCATTCAAATTCATTACTAAATTAAACTTTAAGAAGGTGGTGGGGGGGGGGGGGGGTTTAAAAGGGCCCAAGCTGAAATGATTCATTTGAACTACTTAATCTCAGTCCTCTCAGTTTGAGGGACTTTATCAAGTGGGATTTTCAGGGATTTGGTTGCCTCAAGAACTGCCTCACTTTCTTTTAAAAGGTAAACTTCCGTACAAAGTAATATAAACCCATTATCCCCTTTTACGCTAATCTCTTCTACTTCTCTCCATCCAAACACACTGTAAATTGCCACCTATCATGACACTACTTTCTTCTTGTATGCTGGCAATCTCACTCTTCACCACTGGCCACTAGAATGGAGTTTTGTAAAGGACCTGAAACTGACAAATGACAACTGTTGATAAGAGGGGAGGACACTGGTCATTAGCAAACCAGAAGAGTAGCCAGCACATGAAATGGGCAAGACAGCTTCTTATGTGACTGTGATGTATACGTGCAGTTATGTTATTGGCTAGGAGGATTGAACCTAAGTTCGCAAATATTTTTTTAATGAAGTTACTTTTTCGAACCACATGTTGGATCTCAAAGTTTCTGTCTCAGCTTGAGATAATTATGGAGTGTGTGGATGTGATCTCTAGAAATATCAATTACAGTTTATGACTTTGTATGTGATTTTTTTTATTTTTTATTTTAATGAGTTTTTCATGTTCATTAAAGTTCTCGGAATTAGACTTTTAAGTGCTGTTCTATTTATTGTTACTCTGTTTCTGCTTATCTGATGACTAGTGTACTGCTTCCAGGAATTGGTTACTTAGAGGCCAAAAAAATATATGATATTCTTCTTAAGTCGACTCCAGAAAGCCGGAACATATTTGGCCGGCTATCAGGTGCTGCTGTAAGACAATAACTCTTTCTCTCTCTCACTCTCTCTCTCTCTCTTGCATGTGCATGTGTACTTACTCCAAGACTCAAACACTAGCATGCGCACCAATGTAGTCAATCACTGGTATTTTTTAATAAATATTATATATGTATTAATCCTTTGACAGGGATCTTGGGAAGCAATTGTGCATTCTTTTGAAAAAGATCATCTTTTCCTTGGTGAGGCTGCTCAAATAATTATTCAAAATGTAAATTATGAAATGTAAGTCTGGATTTTCTTTGTTTTAAACTTCTTTTGAATGAATAACACACGCAAGTATTGATTTATTGTCAATTTGATTCACTTTTTGATCATTTTCTTTTAAAATGTAAAGCCCATATCAGAAAAAACAGGTGCAAAAGATTCAGCAGCAATTAGCTGAACTTGAGCGGAAGGAAGCTGATATAAAAAGAAGTGCAGCTTTGTCAGCTGCTAAATATGCTGAGGCTTGCCAAGAGCTTGGTTTGCAGGTTATGATAGTATTTATATTGATGGTAGCCAGCTTGGTCTGATTTGTATTCCTTCTTGCGATCAATACATTAAATTGGCAATCATTGCACATTACAGGGAAAAAATGTCAGGCTTGAACTCTTAGAGACTGCAAATTCACTTCCAAGCACATTTGGCAGGATTTTAGAAGTCATTGATGGTGATTCTGTTTCACGGGCAATCGAATATTACTCTAATTTTGTCAGAGATGCTCATACAGAGAAGGATGTAAGACAATAATTGAAATCTGATAATGATTCTGATTATTGCTGTTAGCACTCTGCAAAGTTTTAGCTTAATTTTTTTATCTGGGTTGGAAGTTATATAATGTAGCTGCTGACAATAATGATTTGCAGAAATCTTCATTTGCTGTCTTGCTCAACTTGAAAGACATTCGTGAAAATCCTCCATCTTTGAATGTTTCTGCAGCTTCTGAGATCCTTGATTTAGAAAATACTCAATTAAGATCTAATGAAATAAACCATGTGAGGGGAGACATAGATGTCAATGCTGATACTATTGATTGGGATATCTCTGTTGACAGTGCTCAGATTGATTGGGATATTGGTACTTTGGAAGCAACAGATGATTCTGGTAATGGTTTGGGCCCATATGAAATTGTTAATGCCAGTGAGATCTTGCAGAATTCTGCACCAAATGAAGCTGCAGAATCTGATAAAACCCCATTACACAAAACAGAAGACAATCCACTTCCTGAAATTTCTGTGTCAGATATATCCTGGGATATTAGTGTTGAAACACCGCAGGTCGATGTGATTCACGATGTCAGCTTACCAAACATACAATTGGAAAATCAGACATATGCTCCAGATACCTTACCTGATACCCCAGGAATCCGGGAGGAGAGGAGCCAACTTTTGGAGACAGAGTACAGAAATAAGATTCTGGATGATTTGTATGAGGTACATGCTAATTAATCTTATTGCAATATCTGGTTGGCTAATATTACTGAAATATTTCTTTTCATTTTTGCAAATATCTCATTTGGAGAAAAGGTTTCATTATGGCAAACTCTATGTAATTTGGGATTGATGCATAATAACTTTTTGTTTGCAACACCGTTTTATCTTCTGTGTGAACAAAATAAGAGAAGTAAAACAGCATCGAAACTGCCCCAGGCATACTTGTTGCTGTGGTGTAACTATTTCTGTCATTAGATCAAAGCATATTTCAAGTTCAAGGCATCATGTCTTGTTTAATGCTGTGTTATCAGATGAAAGCATTTTTGAACCAGCGATTGGTGGAGTTGAGGAATGAAGACACTTTGTCATTGCAAAATCAAGTCCAAGCAGTTGCTCCCTTGGTGCTGCAGCAGTATACACCGGATGCCATCGAGACAATGATATCTGATGTTTCATTGGCAGTTTCACTGCTGACAAATAGAAAAACACGAGATTTAATAATGATTCTCAACTCTAAACGGTGCAACTCAATAACTTAATTTTTGTTTATATGTTGATTGTTGTCATTTTCCATTTTCCACTATTTTATTTCCTTAAATTCTCTTTTAAAAGAAATATCTATCCAAACTTCTTATGTTTGATTATCAGAAGTTGTATGACTGGAGGTAATGAGATGAATTGAGTGAAATACCTCTTGCAGTATAGGAAAAATAACAATTCATCCCTATGAAACCTGTGCATTTTGGTAATGTAGCTTTTGATATTGCTTTCTGTTCTGAAGAAGTTTTAAATTGATAATCTTCAATTTTCACCATTGGAAAATTGCATAATGTTGTAGTAAATTGCTAGTTCAGTTACTAATTAACCCAAGTTTCCACTCAATGGTTAGATCAACTTGTAAAATGTTAACAATGTTTTGTTCTAGCATTGCAAGAAAAATATTTAGTAAAAAATAATTAGCAAATGATAGTATTGGAGATTGGATCATGGTTTGCCTATTTCTCTCAGATGTATTAGCTATAATTTCTGTCCATTAGTTTCTATTTTAAAATTTCTAATTCCTTTTAATTCTATGAGGAAGTAGAATTGGGTTAGTGTTCCTTTTAATTCTGTAAGGATGAAGAATTGGTTAGTGCTGTCATTTTCATTTTCAGGTCTTTGCTTTTACTAGATCCCTGCCAACCTTTTTGTATCACTGCATATTTTAGCATACTGAGCATAATTTTCATCTGAGTGAATTTTTTTTTTGTTTTTAGTATTAGTGTCCTGAGTGAGGTTTTAATTATATTTAGCACTGACTTTGTTGGTTTACGTTTCAGATTCCTAGACAGAATAGTTAGTACATTGGAGGAGAAGAAACATCATGAAGTGAAGTTAAAAGAGGGGTTGAAGGATGTGGCTGCCAAACGTATGGAGCTCCAGAATTCTCTATCTTCTTCATGGCCAAAGCAAGTGAGTTTTCTTTCGATATTTTCACTCTGTTGCACTGAGAAGAATGTTATGCTTCTTTTGCTCTCATATGGTCAAGTTGAATTAGTTGGTTTTCTGGTACAACTCTTCTACTCAGCTACTTAAAGTTTTTAGTTATTCCAGTTATGAAATCAAAATTTGTAGTATGAATAAAATTTGGAACCTCAATCCTATAGTATTTCTAGCCAAGAAGAAAAGAACAAAGAATCCTATTGTATCTTTTTATAATGCTTCTGTCCCTGATAATTAAACTGCCCCTAGATTCCTCTAGCTGGTTGTCATTACATCTAATTGTGGTTTTGTTCATATCTGAAAATGAAATGATTTTCAAAAGACTTGAGTCATGTATGGACGGAAAACCAAAAGCTCACTGTCTAGGAAGCAGAATTTCCTCTCTTTTTTTCTCCTCTCCTTGCTTTCCCTAATTCAAAAATGATGATATAACTGCAGGAAGCTGCTCTTGCAAAAACCAGGGAGCTGAAGAAGCTATGTGAAAGTACCCTCTCATCCGTATTTGATGGAAGACCAGTTAATATAATTGGAGAGATCAATGCCTTGTTGAGTAGTGGTATTAGTGCATAAACTCTGAAGATGTTAGCTTAGGTAGGAATGAAACTAGCAAATGAGATGTTAGGGAGTGAATGTTGGCAGAGGCACAGTTGTCTGTTTAAGCCTGCTTCTCTTTTCATGTTATTGTTGTATACTCATTTGGTATGGTACATTGGATCTGGGTAGGAGGAACAGAAGGAGGATCCTTTATTTCTTTATTGGTAAAAAATGTTACATGGCTTCATCAGTTATACTTAAACTCCATTTTTGTGAACTGGTAGCAGTCCTGACAGAAATGTCATTTAGTTTTGTAGTTCAGACTCTTTGAACAATTTGGCCAAGGCAATTTTCATGAGATTTTGAAATTTAAGAAAACCTCATATCATGAAAGAAAGAATAATGGTGTGCGAAAATTGTCTGCTAGTTTCCTCAAAAATGGTGAATGATTGGGTACTGGGGTTGCTCTTCCAACTTTCCCCATGCCATGGGCTAACCAAAGTTAATTATTATGACTTGTTCATCTCTTTATTCTCTTGTCTGGTTTTCCTGCCATTCGAATGACAATTTCGTTTCCACCTCCTTCCCTTTTCCCCATAAACAAAACTGTGGCAGATGATGCTGATGACATGTAGCGATGGTGGTTAGAGAGAGAGAGGAGAAGAGGAAAACAGGAAGACTTACAGGTAGCTTCTTCAAAACCAGGGATGGGTGAGCACAAAAAAAAAAAAAAGGAAAAAAGAAAATGTCACAATAGCTACAATAATTTTAGGATTTAAGCCATAAGGCAACTATTAATTTCCTACGCATTGCATGCATTACCGGCAGGAATCAAATTTGAACACTAGTGAAAGGGCACATATATGAAACTAAATCTGGGTTTCACCACATTAAAAGAATCAACGTACACAAATGCATCCTGAGAATCTAGCTAGTACTAGGAAACTGTAATGCTGTGGCAAAGAACGAACAATGAGCTGATTTTGGAGTATTTCTTACATCGGGAATAAGAACCCATGGCTAAGTGAACCCGATGTAAGATTCGGGGACATATGGGGAGCGGGTGGGGAGCCCTTGAAGCAAGTTTGAGTAGAACAGAAAGATCTCTCCAAAGGGTCAACTTCAGCACCATCGGTTGCACTGCTTTTCGTCAGGCCCATCGTTTGTAAGAGACGTGTCAGAGATTCCACGATTTCGGACATCGGTGGTCGGAATTCTTTCTCAGGCTGCATTTTCAAATTCAGGCCGCAAAAGTTTAACAGATTATTTTTCATCATTTTAGACAAGAAAGATGCAACTTCAATTAACAGATCACCCATCCATTTCTTGTTCGTACTGCATAAGCACATGAATGTTAAGGTCACCTGCTTCATTATGTTCTCAGTTTGCTCACTGTTAAACTTCAATAGAAATCTTCCACGTGTCAATACCTGAATGCATAAGGAGACAATGTCTGCAAAACGGGAGAGAGACCTGGCAGGAAATGTTCTTTTAATGCTAGGATCAACCATCTGTTCCAGACTTTCACTATCATGAAGACGGAACAAAGCCCAGTGCACCAAAGATTGCTCTTCTCGAGGTCTAGAACTGTGTTGAAAGGGAAAAATTATTCATAAAAGAAATGTCAAAGAGTTGTCTGCAAAAGTAAAAGAAGGGCATAGGTTATAGCACCTATCAAAGGGTCTTCTGCCTGTTAATAACTCCAGCAGCAACACTCCAAAGGCGTACACATCACTGTTTGTGTTATCACTCCCTGGTTCCCCGTGCTCAGGTGCGATGTAGCCACTGTCCCAGATTGCAATTTCAGAAGCCTGTTTACATCAATGTTAAATGACATTTGTAGCCAATGTAAGTTTGTGCGGCTTGTAGAAAATTGTGAGAAGCTTTTCCTAAGGGACTTGAGAAAAATTAAATTACATACATACATATAACTCTATTTGAAATGCTAACAACTCCCCAGTTGCATAAAGACAATTTTTGCTCAACGCTCAGAGGACGGAATAGAGAGCAAAATTTTCTGCCAACTACATGCAGAGATACTACCATTCACACGGATGGAAGTCACTATTAGTACCATTTACCCTCCTAGCTTGTTCTTTCAGTGTATTAACTGAAGTTATCTAATTATACCTGAAAAATACTCACCTTAATTTTGACAGCATTGCTCGTAAATGGTCTTAGAATTGCTAGGCCACAGTCACATATGTGAGGCATTAGTTCTTCATCAAGCAAGATGTTGGCAGCCTTTATGTTGCAATGAGTGACAGGAGGTGAGAATGTAGAGTGCAAATAGCTGAAACCATCATTAATTAAAATAGAAACCATCAAAAAGGAGGAGGGCAAAGTTATAGTAGGATTTTACTCCCTCAGCTTCATAGACAAAGCAGCCTTAAATAAGTCAGTCTATATCCCTCTTTTCTTGATTGTAAAGTGTGTAATTATTCTCCTATTGCTCATTTTTATTGTGTAGATAATACTTTTAGATGCACTAAATGATATTAATTCACCTCATAGGGTACTCAGGGGAAATAGGTGTACCAGACATAGAATTATTGCAGCCAAAGAAATTTGAAGAAAAAATGTGCCTGTTACAGAAACCGTATGAAATACTTACTCCAAAGCCCGAGCAATACCGAGAGCAATACAAACACGTAAACCCCAGGACAATGGCTTGAAGACTTCATTGTGCAAAGCATCGTCAAGAGATAAATTTCTCACATATTCATACACTAGAAGATGCTGTTCATGTTCTACAGAGTAGCCAATAAGTCTTACAATGTTTGGGTGCCTTAGTTGTGATGCCATCTGAATGACTGCCATAAAATGCTCTTCTTCATGGTAAGACAAAGATACCATGTTGATGTTCTTTACAGCAAAAACCTGTAAAAAACATAAGTAAAAGAATTTCATTTAAGTATTTGACTCATTAGTTAGTACATGATTTCTTTTTAAAAAATAGTAGTAGGTTTCGAATCCCCCTCCCTAAATATTAAAAAAAAAAAGCTTGTATAGAATTTCATTGTCACTTGAATATTTGAAGAAAAACCTATAGGAAACTATACACTTACTTGCCCGTCTGGAAACTCAGCTTTGTAAACAGAACCAAGAGATCCCTCTCCAAGAAGCTTCTCTTCACTAAAGCTGTTCGTAGCTAATTGAAGCTCTGCCACGGTAAACACTTTTGCAGTCGTTGCAAATTTGCGTTTTCGTGAGAAACTTTTTCTTCTAGATGTTTTCTCACTACTGGTAGGATGAACAGGGGGAGTATGCCTTGGGATGAGAGGGGATGGGCTGCTGATACTGAAGAATGGTGGGCTAGCTGCTTGTGCAGTAGTAGAGCAGTCTATAAGCATGGGAAGAAAGAGATAAGTTTTACCTATGACTAATCAGCGAGAAAAGTGCACTTGATATTCACATATACGCAAGAATTTCAACAAGTGGAGCCCTCACCCATAGTTGTACTGATCGGAAGAGAATGCAGCGTGCTATTGCTGCTGTCCAAGCTTTTGAGCCTTTTGGCATGAGATAGGTTAACATGGAATGCAAAGAATAATGCTGCACAGAGAGCCATCAGAGCCACACCAACAACCACACATGCTATTCCTACAGGGCTTAGACTTTTCTTCTTCTCTTCACTTACTTCAGGGGAGAGGTAGTCCACCACAGCACTCTGCTCAGTTGTTGGTGGACTACTAATATTTTTCTCACGCGGAACACTATTCAAAGGGAAATTCCAGGGCGGATAGATGGCCGCTACATCGAATCTATTACCCCAAATCCTGTAAGAAGTAAAATAGGAAAATAGTCATAGTGTGATTTGTTAGTTTATGCAAACTAACAGCACTAGATTTAATCACATACCATAAATTTGGAATTGATTGAAACTGCATCGGAATAATGCCACTAAAATGATTATCTTCAAGGTTCCTGAGAAAGATATGCATGAGTAAAAGGTAAAACTGAAATGCAAAATTAGCTGCAAAAGCTGAAACCAGTCCTCACAAACCTACTGGTAAGTCATAAACCTACAGGTAAGTTAGAGGAAGCTCAGACAAATATACCACTGATCCAGTGAAGTTGTTATTTTGCAAGAACCTGTATGGGAACCAGAAGGCATATCTAGACATTAAATCATGCATGCGGCTGAAAATGCTGGGGCATGCAACAAGAAAATTTTAGATTAAGCTGCATGTAACTCACAGTTCAGTAAGATTAGTCAGTGATCCAAAAGATTTTGGTAGATCTCCAGTGAAATTATTGTCCGATAGATCCCTATCATAACAGGTTAAAATTTTAAAAGACTAGTCATCACTTGAGTTTTATGCCATATACAACTCAAGACGTTAGACAGGTGCAGCATATACAATTCAAGATCACAGTTCTTTACATTGATACAACAGTGTGGTTCACTTCATCTTGGACAATGTTTCAGTTGAGAAATGTGTAAGGAAACTAGCTTCACAAATGTGAAGTTTCCAACAATCTAAACAAATTTTTTTTTAAGGAAAACATTAATAAGGAATTCTAATTAATTTTTGCCAACAAACCTAACATGAACACTAATCCATATAACTAGAAAAAGATTCTGAACTCTGTGTTGTTTGCCTCTTCCCAAAAGCCAAAATTTATTAGATAGACCCTTCCCTTCCACTTTCAATGCAAAACAGAAAACAATGGGTGGAAAAGCATACATTGTCTTCAGACTCTGTAAGCTAGTAAATACATCCCCAATAGGTCCAGACAACAAATTGTGGCTTAGATTCCTGAAAATAAGAAAAGTAATAATTATGAATGCATCAAAGACGAATAATCAAAAGTAAAGCCAGCAAACTAGGTAGGCAGGATAAAAAGCAACTTACAGATGCCTGAGATTTTTCAAGAAAGATAACGAGTGGGGTATTTTTTTGCTCAAGCTGTTACAGGCCATATTTCTGCATTCATTAAATGATAAAGGGAAACAATGAAACGGAGGAAGGACAAAAGAATCAAAATTTTGGGGGACAATTGAAGTCTAAAGTGAGATAAAATTTGGTTGAATAATGAACCAGAACTTAAAGGTTCAGACGTCTTACATATGAGTGACATTAAGGGGTAAGCCATATGGAATTTCACCTTGAATGTTATTGGAGCTTAGATCCCTAACGGAGTAAAACCAGCTCAAAAAATTTAATACAGTGTAGAGCTTTCCATACGTTTTCTAAACTACAAAAATCAATATACAAAGCAAAGTTACTCACAGATACTTCAGGTTATGGAGATTATCAAGTTGGCTTAGATACCCACTAAGATTTAGTAGTGGAACGTTCCTGCCGAAGGGTAGATAACAGTTTATTGATTACCCAAGTAGAGTGCATGGTTAATTTAAGCTATAGGGTTTGCACATTACAGGTGTATCACGGCAGACCCAGAACATGCCACTCCTGTCCACAATTCACCACATGGATCCCCGCCATACAATTTCCACCCTCTTAGCTGGGGCGGGGAGTTCAGCGCCTTGTACAGACCATTTAGAGCAACGACTGCAAAAGGGAAAAGGCAAAAGGCACATACAACTCAATTATACAGGTTAGCAATATTACTGGCATAAGATTATTATCAATAATACGATAACTAAAGCTAAGCATATTAATTGACCTGAAATGGCATAAGGTTATGAACAACAATATTAATGGTCCAGAAAATCAAATTAATTTGATCACATCCTTAGCAAAAAAAGGTTAATTTGATTATGAACAAATTCTTTCTCAAATATATTGTGGACAGTAAAATCCAAATCTTTGGATTTATTAAGCTGGGAACATTATTGAGACGATGATCTAGTGTAGCAGCTAGGTACCAGAATAATGCCAACATAATTCACCATAACTAATCTTTTTGTTTTTTCATGGATTTACCATGATCTCGTCGTCATCAGATAATTACCCAAACGAACATATCAGAAAATGATCTGCTATTTTCCTACCCAATATCCTTTCTCTCTTCGCCACATTTTCCCGCCAGAGATTAGGCCTCAGGTTAAAAGAGAATTTTACAAAGCAATAACGAATCTTGATCCTATTTTAATCTTTCTTCTCCCAAGTAAGAAAGTAACTAAAAAACTTGACACCGAGTAAACAAATATTGTCATGTAAACGTTCTTTAAGTTTTCCTATATTTTCTTACGAATCAAACAGACAATATAATATGTAACAAACAAACCATCAAGAAAGTTGAGAGAAACAAAATATATAATGGAACACAATTACCATCAAGTTGATCCGTAGTAGCCTCAGACTCTACAAACAAAGCCGCGGAGAAAACAATTACAGTGAAATAGAAACACAGAAGCTCGGTGTCCATTTTCGTCGAGAATCCTAGCTTTTCCCTGGAAACGAAGAGAAAAAGACGTTAGGCCACTGGTCACACAGAACAATCAGATTGCGACAAGGTTTTCTGGGAAAAGGAGAGAAAACAAAAGAAAGAAAGAAAGCTTTGATGTTTCTCAACCAAGACTAATTAAGCTTGTGAGTTTTTGGATTTCTTGGGAAAGTAAACCAAGTTTCTTCCATTTCCAAAGAATCATCAATCGTACAAACTTCAGAGAAAAACTGTAAAACGAAATGTAGAGATCTAAAGATGAAATTATCGAGAGAGAGAGAGAGAACTTGCACTAAGAAGTGTGTTGACTTGACATTGATTGAAGCAGAGCTCAAGAAAAGCGCTGAAAAACTGAATTTTACATAGAGAGGGAAGAAAGCTGGCGGGGTATATGTAGAGAATCCACGTCAGCAAAAGCCGTTGAGGTCGTTTGAGAATAAGAGTGCCACGTGCGCAAAGTTCGTTGGGATCCGAATATAAAATATAACCAAATTTCACCCGGCCCGAAGCCCATACTTTTTGGGCCTGGAAGCCTACCAGGTGTTGTCGTCACTTCTTCAAATCTCTCTCTGCTTCTGAAAGGAGAATACTAAGGAATGGCAGAAGAATCAAGCAGAAACCAATCAAGAAATGGAAATGGAAAGGAAGAAGAAGAAGATGATTACATGGGGGACCTGTCTCAGTTTCTTCCTCCTCAGCCCTCTAACCCTTCTAAACTCTCGTCCAAAAAGGTTGGTTTTTCCTTTTTTAATTTTTTATACCTAATTTGTTACTCTTTTAGAATTTGCACATAGAGTCTTTGCAACGAAGTTATACTGGTTTGGCATAATTATAAGAAAAAAATGGACTTTTAAATCAGATACAAGGGAGAACTGGAACAAACCCTAAACTCTTTTTGGGTTGTATGGGGAAATTGTTGCTTAATTAGGGGTTTGATAGGTTAGGGTTTTACTAGTTTTTAGGAGAAGGGTTTTAAGTTTTACTACATTTTATTGGAGGGTCTTTGCTTATATAACACTAACAAATTAATTCTGTGGCATGAAAATTAAAAACCTCTAGTTTGGGGGTAAAATGAATGTTCTTATGAACAAATACAGAATGCCAGTTATTTCAATGGAATAGAATTTTGTACCAATGTTTCCCCTCTTCAGAATTCTCTTTCTTTTTCTTTTCTTCCATTTTTATCAGTTGTGTGAAAAGGAGTTCTTCAAGCTTATAAATTAACTAACTAAATCTTATAAATTGTCCATTTTAATAAATGAAACTTGAAAGGCTTTTCCCCTTATTGCTAAAGTTTATGGGAACTTATATGTTTATTACAATTATCGTAATTCTTGCAGGATTCCAACACCAAATCTTTAAGTTCTCAACTATTGAAGAAAAAGTCCAAAAAGTTGAACTGGCAAGAACAGCGTAAACTTGAAAGAGAAAGAAAGCAACTAGAAGAGGATGAGAAAACCTTGGCAAAAATAGATGCTCCAATTCCACAATCCAACATTGGCTTCAAGTTGTTAAAGCAAATGGGTTACACCCCAGGATCAGCACTTGGAAAGGAGGGCTCAGGCCGAGCTGAGCCAGTGGGGCTTAACATTCGGCGCTCAAGAGCTGGGATTGGACGAGAAGATCCACTAAAGGAGAAGAGAAAGAGAGAGGAGATTGAGTTCGAGAGAAAAAAGAAGAAAGAGGAGGCTTTGATGGCAGAGTTTGGTTCTTGGCAAAAATCACAATGGCGGAGTCGGAGAGTTGTGGTAAATTACAAGAAGGCGAAGGCAGCCCTTGACCAATTAGAGAATAAGGAAGTTGTTGTGCCAAAGAAGAATGAAGATGAAGAGGAGGGGGAACAGGATGAAGAGGAGGAGGAAGAGGTAACAGAAGAGGTGTGTATACCAACATACATATATAGTAGATATAAGTTTCCACACATGCATATACAGTATATAGCCATACAAACTTATTTTAGAAGTACTTTTAAAGTATTATCGTTGCCTGTCTTTCATGCAGTTGTATACTGGTAATGGGGTCGGTTCATTCCTAGTGTTGAGTTTATCTAGTTTTTGTGATTTCCAGTTGCCCTAACCATACAAATTTCATGTTGCATCAACATGAATACTTCAAGCAAAGTGAAGAGTCTGAATAACAAAGTTTAATTATGCTCTGATTCAGGATAAATTCCGATTCCACATCTTGTTGATGATTTTGTGACTGTAATTATTTTAGTAGTTGACATACAAACTAAGTTGGTAAGTTATAGCTATGGTATGCATTTGTATTTTAATAGTTAAAATTGAATCACATTGTTGATGAACTCAAACAGACATGCATGACTGATATATATGTCTAATAATGGCTCATAATCATCTCAACCTTTAACGCAAGTGTCCAAACTACTTTTTAGACCTAAACCACTACAATCTGATTCACAATCCTATACTGGGTAGGAATGTGACTGTGAAACCCATATATGGGTTCAAGACACAACTAGTAACAAGATTTTAAACTTTAGGGCCATGGGTTAAGTATAAAAAATAGCTGGGCTAGTGGTATTGGGGCTTGCAGCATTATAACTGGGGTCAGAGTATGTACCAGCCCAACATGAGCTCACATGGCACCCATTGTGATCTTGGTCCTATTGCATTCAATTGTGGTAATACGTGTGTGGCTTTTCTAAGGACATTAAGCATTTGAGCTGTGGGAATCTGAGACCTTATCCCATGTTGGTTTAGAATACAATTCTTATAACTCATAAAAGTATTCAAGGCAATCATGAATATAAGTTTCAACATATTAGCAGCAGTGCTTTAGGTCCAAAAGGTAGCTGAGCTGATGATGCCTGTGCTTATGATGTTAGAATAAAATATTGTTAAGGAAAAATATCCGAAGAGAGAGAGAAAGATGATTGCATGGATAACCCACATTAAAGCTCTTGTTAGGGAATGATATTACACGTTTTACTTAGCCCAAATACTTGGTCCAAGGAAGAAGGTGACTTCTGTTGGAATGTGGTTCAGAGTCACCAGTAGCTTACACTAATTGCTACTACTCTTGTTGCTCTGTTGTCCTCACCTGTAAGGATGGCTAGTTGCTACCAATACTTTACCTGTATTCCCATCGGAGATGGTAAGCGACTATGAAAAAGTCAATGTTTCTCTTCTTAACTGTTGCTTGGTTGTATTGAAGTATGTCCATGGGGTGGGTAAATTCTGACATAAGGTGATGTCTATGAAGACCAACAAACCTAGTTAATCTTATGACTTTAACTCTCATTATAAATCTCAATTGACTGCGCACTTGATTCAAGTTATGCTAGCACACCTGCAGCGTTACCTTACTTGCCTGATTGCCTCTTATGATTCTTATGTTTATGAATGTAGCTAAGAGCTCAAGGTATTTTTAGTTTGAAATTTTGCATTCTTCTTTTTGTTGTTTAACTGGGAGAGTTAATTTTGTATGAATAATGGTCACACTATGTTGGGTGCAGGATTTGCAAGATATATTGATGAAACTGAGAGATGAATATCAGTACTGTCCCTTCTGTGGATTTCAGGTAAGTGGAAAATGTTGACATTTTTTCCACTGTAAAGCTTAGCACTTGATTACTTATGTTTGACACAAGAAATGTAAGTTAAATCCAAATTCCAAAGTCCTGAATTCCTGATTATTTTATGCTCAATACCTTATTTGTTTCAGTATGAATCGATGGAAGCACTTTTGTCTGACTGCCCTGGAACAAATGAAGATGATCACTAGAATGGAGTCTGTTGATTTAGGCATTCAAGGAAATTTGTATTTGAACTGAGTTGTGTTGAAGTCATGCCCCTCGGTGTGAGATGGTTGAGCACGGTACTGATGGAGTTCTTGGAAGCAGATGACTTCTGCACTTTGCTTGTTATGAAAGTCAAAATGAGCCAAAAGCTGGAAACCAGATAGAGTCAAACAGGGACTACAACGAGGGATAAAAAAACATACGGTATTTATGTAAGCATTCTTCAAGTTCTCTTGTGAATGGAGATGAGGAGCAGAATTGTAGAAGCCGTGAAATCTATGATTTTCCACTGTAACAGTAGTCAGAAGAATTTAGGAGCTAGATCTCAGGGCAATTAAGTAACAGTGACTTATTTTTCTTTCCTGTTATGTACGGTGAGCGAACAGGAAATTCATGTTTGAGAGGAATTCCTTCGCCGGAGGCATCACGTGATGTTTTACGTCAACGAACCCATAGTTAAATCAGAATGGGGTACCACATGATACATTCTTTTTAATGGACCCGAAAACGAGAAAAAACCTAGTCTTGCCTCTATATATCATGCTATATCATTCACGTCTAGAATATTCAAACTTCAAAAAAAATGGGTAGTCCAGTTATTACTGCATTGATGGCACGACACGACCAGCACCTTGCTTGAAAATGTAACTTATATACTTATGCACTTGCTTTCCCTGAACACATCATTATAACCCATCACAACAACATACCAACACCTTGCGGACTCCTGCCTGAGTGACTCAAGCAGCAGCCATGGCAAATACAGGGCATCCCAACTCCCACATGTCATCAAAGCCAACAATCTGCTAAGCTAAAGGATTAAGATAGATTATTCAGTTGCTAATTAGTTTAAGCTGGGGGAACACCTTGCTATCAAGCATGTTACAAGCTTAGGCAGACAAAATAAGAGATGGTTTGGGATAATCCAACCCCCCATAGAAAACAGAAAACCGATGCCCAAAAGGAATACGTCACATCGCAAGTTATAACATGACATAAGATCGGGCACAAAAAGTGGTCAACATGCACAGGAAAGAGACAGGAGGCACCAAACTTAGCGCGACCAGTGAATATGCTGCGTGGAAGTGTCATACCCCCTTGATTGCTCAAGTTCCATAAATTGCCTCCTGCTTTGCTGAGACAAGTCAAGCCCACCAGAAAACTGATTGTTAACAGGCTCTGTGATTTGACCCAAGCCCAGGTGAGGGGGCAATTCGTGAGAGCTGCTACCAGAGTCATTGCCCTTGAAACCCCAAGAGGCATTCGAATAAGGATTCACAGTTGCACCATTAGGCGTTGTTGGTTGAGCCACTGAAGACCCTTCGGTATTCATCATGTCGTTTACCCCTAGACTTGAAGCCCGATTTCTAGAGCCCCATGGTTGATTTGACAGAAGAGAGAGAGCACAGCTTGAGTCAGCAACTCCCGTGAAGCATTCTCCCGAGGGAATTCCAGCACTGGACAAACCAGTCCCACCCGGTGAACCTTGCAGAAAAAGGTCAGGCGGAGGATTCTCTGAGTTGTTTTGCCATGGATGTGGAAGTGACCTCCCTGTGGCCGTGTTTTGATTTCCAGGTACACGCTCTGATGATCTTGCTGTTGGCCACGCATCCCTTCCAGAAAGCCTTGGGTAAGCTGTGAAATCCATGATAAAGCTTCCACCTCTACTGCTTTCTGCATCATAAGCGTCAAATGCAGCCACTATTTATTACATAGTAAAACTGCAAATCATTACCTTCTTGCAATTACTAAACAAAACAGATTAAATAATTTGTAATCATGATCTAACCAACAATCGATGAAGAGAGTCTGCCATAACGAGAGGGTAATAATGATCCAGGTGGAGGCTTCCTCCGTCGCTCGTTGTGACCTGCAAGCCGTCTACGGCAACTCCGTTTCCCTTGGTCAAACTCAGGAAGCTGATGAAATCTGGATAGAGACCACAATAGAAGATGTTAAATTTGATAAAAAAAAAAAAAAGAGATTCCAAATATAGTTACAAGGGTATCAAATCCAACAAGAACTAAAAGTAGATGGCTATATAACAAAAGATAATTGTTTTTTGTGTGAAAGAGGTTGGCCAGAAAAACATGATTAATATACAGAATTACATGTCTAGCATGAAAAGATACACCTTTTGAAAGGGAGCAGAAATTCACAGTTCCAAAGTAATTAAATTTTGTCAATGTAGGTTATGCACACACGCAAGCCTTGTTCAAGCAAAAAGATAAAATTTAGAAGAGTCAGATTAACTTTCCAATCATTCATAACTACTATTGCTAGGGCACACTTTTGCTTAATACTTCTTTTAAACAGAAAGAAAGAGAGAAACCCTTAGTCGTGGTCAGTCCTCTGTTCTGAAGCAGAAACAGGTCTGCAACAAGACCAGAAACCCAGATACAGCCATCACCTAGGTCCTCAGTACATGCTAAATCCCTAATCTGAAAAGGATACATACATAGTTGCAAACTACAGTTCAATGTCCTCAAACATATCAATTTGAATTGAGGAGGAATATGCCAATGTATATCCATAACCTGCTAATTACTAGTTACTTTCAGAAAAGAAGAGAGATGCCATCATGTTCACCAATATTGTCTGGAGTAACTTTTTTCACCCTCCACAAAGTCAGCCTACCTTGAGCTTGAAAAAATATCCCATGATTAACCATTCAAAAAAAACAATGAAAGCATCATACGGTATTTTACTAGGCACAAACTAATTTTTATACCATAACTATAAATAATAGAATAGAGATAATACATCCTTAAAAATATTAAGTTCTCTATATGCATAAGCTCTTCCATATATATACGGCCATGAACAGTTTTATTTTTCTAGCAAATTGAAACAGCTTTTACTGCCTGGATTGCTTTTATCAGAGTATATTAGTTCCAATATTCCATAGCATTCTTCAAACCTATTTAGGACATTCACTCAACTTCTATCACAAAAATTAACCCCAGTGACTATCTCTACCAGTAAAGCTCCTATGTAAGTCTGATGATTTCTAAAATATAGCATGGAAACAAAGGCCCCTCGCATGGAAGAGGGTATGAGCAGCATAAAAATGGTATGAGCAATGTTTCAATGGTATGTCCACCACTAAGTGGCTGGGAGAATGTCAAAATACCAAAAGTAGATATGAGCTATTGTTTAGGACCATCGGATTTGCTATTTGTTTTAGCTTTAAAGTGCATGAAAAGTTAGTGATAAACATTATGTTTGAGTCATTTATTTTGCAAAATACGCATTCTAGAATTATAAACTTTCATAGACCATGGAGTCAATTATTAACATGTAAGTGTTCTAGCAATAATGAGAACTGCATTTCAGGTCTCTTATATACAATAGAACCACTAGTGGTATAGATTGATCAACAACCATTATGCCAAATGACTGCAAAATATCTTATTCAAAATTCCAGAATGTCAGGGCAGCAGCCAAATATGTTCACTACATAAATACCACATGGATTACAAGGATCAAGACACATCTTTTAATTATTTCCAACTTAATTATATGCATTGTTCAATCCATAGTCAACTGAATTATTTGAGGTTAAACCTTTGTTTCCTTAAATGTGCAATTTTGCAAATCATCAATGGCTATATCAATCACATGAATCACCATACAATCATGTTTCGGTATAGACAATCTGCTAATCTCCAAATAAAACATGATAAACTGACAGATGCAGCACCACACAGGCACAAGGGTTTAGAAATCATGCAATTCAAATAGCTTTAAACATGGCCATGATTGTAGAAAGACTGAAAACTAGCCACTCAAAAAGACCAGAAAACTAATTTTAATACAGTTTCTGAATAATATACACAGCACAGAAGAATTGACATAAATATATGCCCTAAGGACACAAGAACAGGAACAGAGATTACCTTATAAGTTAACTGCTTAGTGCATGCTTTAGCGTATTACCAAAATGTGTCCTAGGTGTGTGAAAAATTAAGACTTTACTCCAATAGGCACTCATTTATATCTCAATTAGAAGAAACTCTAACATACATAGGAAGTAATAACCAAAATCTACATAGAAAATCGAATCAACAAGGAGGTTTTCACAAGACAACTGATCATGCAGTATGGGTCTTATTTCTTCCCTTATTCAAAATTGAGGTGCCAGGTTCAAGATGCAATACAGTTAGATAGACTTAAGATTGAAACTCAGTTGGTCTTAAAAACTCCAATACTGGTTAATGGAGCTGTTTGGATTACAAAAAGAACAGGTTGCATGCCGGATGTCATAATGAGATTTTTTCACAATAGCATGTACAGAAAAGAGAAAAATATGCATAACCCAAGTGCAAAAACAATAGTACCAGAAGTTAAAAGAATTTTCGAAAGATGGTTAAAAAACATGAGTAGATTTTGTGTACTCACCATGTCATCTCAGCATAAAAATTTATTTATGAAAAGTACAGAAATTGCCACTATCTCAACCTAGACTATAACACCATCATCTTGTAAGTTTCTTTACCATGCTCCTCATAACCACAAAAGAACCCAGATAGGGATGTAAGACTGGAAACATGTAATAGCTTCCAAAATATGTCCATAAACTACAAAGCATTAAACAATTTGAAAAAATGTAATCAACCTACCTAAATGCAAAACCAAATAATTACCAGACGTTACACTCATATAAGGCCCATATCTCTGGAGTCCCCACAGAGAGAGTACAAGGAAAAGTAGCTTACATGACACTAGTGAATTAAAGATCATGACAAAACTATATAAGAGAAAACAAACAGAAAGCAGCCAAACCAAGCAAACACAACCAACAAGTCCACGAGCCTTTCACTAGAATCGACTTCAATGTACAAATCCAACCACAAAGAACCAAGAACATCAAGCCAAAAAAAAAGCACTCAGAAACAACAACCGCACCCTCCATCACTTTATAAGAATTTAAAACAAAGAAACAAGATAGTAATTAGATTGCTCAAGTATGAATTAAATTAAACAATACTCAATTAAACCCACACACCCGTTTAACCAACCTACTAAATCCAAAACTACTATCAAATCAAGAACAACTACTATCAAATCAAGAACAACTAACAATCCACAACCACGGAAACAGACTCATAACTCTAGCCACCACATCCCCTCCAACTAAACAAAGAAATTCAAAAAGACCATGAAAGTAACATAATACAGAAGGCCACCAAAGTTGATACAAGTAAAGAAAAAAAAAGGAAATAAAATCAAAACTTAACCCAACACAACTAAAAATCATCAATCTACAACCACCAGAAACAGAACCAAAAACCCAAACTTTTGACTCACACAGATAACTGTAATTTTTTTTTTGAATAGCAACACAGATAACTATAATTAACAAGCCCCTCAATAAACATCTATAAGGCGAAAAGAAAAAGAAAAAAACCAATCAAAACAAAGTAAAGATACAATATTGGAAATAAAAATTAAAAGAGAGAGAGAGAGCAAGAGAGAGAGAGACAGAGAGAGAGAAAGAGAAAGAAGAGAGCAGACTGGAAGGGCTTACCTGCTACACTGCTGACAAAACCTTTGCTCAAGACCAGCAACAATGACTTTAGGGGACTTGGAGTGCATACCACAAACCTTATGCCTTGAATAGTAAGCCTTAGCATCACTCAGATCCACTTTACACCCTTCTACTTGACACCTTGGAGGCTGAGCACCTTGCACCACTCCTCCACCCCTGGCCTTCCTGCCCAACCCGGATGAGCTTGAAGAACCCGGACCTGACTTGGGTGGAGTCCCCACCGCACCACCACCACCAGTAGCAGAAGCTGCCGCAGCTGCTGCAGGTGCACCAGCAGCTGCATCCTCAAAGTAGATTTTTTTTCCAAACTTTAAGCCGTTGAGTGACTCAGTGGAAGAGTTGGTGGAAGAACCACCTGACTCCGTCAAAGAGCCCGAACCCATTTCCATGAGCTCTGCCTAGTGCCCATTCATGGGGTTTTTGTGGGTCATGAAAATGAGAGAGAAAATGTGCTCTTTCTTATCTCACTGTACACACACCCAAAAAAAAAATATACTACTACAACAGAGAAATGAAATGGGGTTTTTATTTATTTATTTACAAGTTTATAGTAGTGTCGTGAACCAAATAAAAAAAGCAAAAGAAAAAATGAAAAGAGTGATAAAGTAAAGTCGAGAGGAAAAAGGAGAGAGAGAGTGAAAAGTTGACACCTGACACTGAGAGTGGCCCATGCCAGCGAGGGAAGTATAGTACAGTCTCAGAGACTTTGTCCGTCACCTAAACAGAAATACTGGAAAAAAATAATACATAAAGAAAGCTTAAAAGAAAAGAAAGTTGCCACAGTCCTCAGAAAGAAAGCAGGAACACTTCTTTTTGGGAAGGACTTCTTGTAGGATTCTTTTACCTGACTCTCCTTATATGGTTATTTAACGTCCGCTATAAACTTCAACTGTCATTTTAAGAAAAAAATAAATAAAAGAAGAAAAGATTAAGTATCACTTTGCTTATATACATCTTTTACCTTGTCTCCTTTGTCTGTGTTTTTTCTCTTTATTTATTCATCTGTTTTAAGTCTGGGGTTGAGCATGAGTTGGTTGGGTGCTACTTTGCTTGATGGGGCACATCATTTGAAGGGTAAGGGTAAATGAAAAAGTCAAGATTGACCATTTTTCCTTTCTTGATTTGTGTGTTAATAAAGATTACCTAGTGAATGCCATCATTAAGATTACTTAAGGAAGTGTAAGTGGCGGAACCCATAAAGACTCTGTACCTAACTCCAAGTGATTACCACCTTAAAGTTGATCTTTGCTTGTGCTGTAATTGGGCTTGAATCGATTTAGAGTCGTCAATATTATAAATATATGTATAATACATATACCCAGTGTTTTGCAATCTCACACACAGCTAATGCACCAGACTGGATTAGCTTATTTTATCATGCTTATATTAAAACAAATTATATTAGGTTATTTTCATAATGATGTCTCCATTCCATATCTATTTAATTAAATTGGTTACAATCCAACTCGTATATTAAAGGCATTAGGCAAGTAGCACTATGCTTGCTATTTACCGATCTTTTTATTATATTGATATATGTTGGTGCCACTTGAATACATATTACTACAAATTAGCTTTCCCAAATGCGATTGGATTAATATTGGTCACAAATTCACTAAAATGTGGATTTACTAAATAATATCAACCCTTTACATGTATTAATCAAAATATTGAAGCCGGTTTAAGGGCTTTGATAAAAACCATAGGTTTAAACTTTAATTATTAATATTGTTATCCTGTGTATCCAAGCTTTGAGCCCATGACAGTATGGTTAGATAACTATCAAAAGTCGGAACATTCATACATTAAATTAATTAGAGTGGGTTAATAATTCTGTAATTTTTTTGTGGGATTAATACTTACTTTATTCTATAATTAAGTTATGGTTTAGGGTATTCAAGAAACTGGGTTTTGTGCTGCATTTCTTCACCTATCTATTTTAAATAGTTTGCCCATGTGATTGTCACAGAAAAAAATAAAAAAAAAATGAAAAAGAAAGAAGCCACTTGTCTTTTACCTCCCCTAATTTTATCAAGCTTGCCTCGAACTCTTTGTGCTCAAGGCCACACAAGAGTAAGAATCTTCCTATATTTTTTTTCATTTTATTTTAACAACACTCCACGTGTCGTGGCTGCAAAGCCTACGTTGCTTTCTTATTTTAATTTCGTACCTAATAAAATAAAATTTTGTAAAGGGTAAAAATTTTTTACCTTTATTTTTAATTTACAGTGATTAACAAATAAAAAAATGATCACTTCAAAAGAACAAATTAAATTGAAGCACGAATTCGTAAAACTTTGTTGGATAATTTTGTCACTTCATGGGAGGGTGGTCAATCATCAATGAGTGGTGTCCCAATCCCATCACTCACCCTCCATTATTTATTTGTTTATTTGTGTATTTATTTCAAACTCCCATTGGAATTTGAAGAATAAATTTAGGGGGTTTAGGACCAAGAGACGTGACAGTTTTGGGGACTAGACTGTCGGCAAATGTGACAATTAATATTAGTTTAATCAAGGATTTGAAAGGTTTGGGGACTTGTTTGAAAAATCCTGCACTAGATTTTGTGCATCATTTGGCAAACGGTAAATTCCAATGTCCCTTAAATTTATTCGCTCCTTTCCATCCCCGGTTCCGGTTGAAATGGAACTCATCAAACCTGAAAAAGAGTTGTAAATGAGGTTTGGTTTCAGATTTTGTTCTCAGTTTCGTTGTGGTGGTTCAGTTACATTTTTCCAATTTGTTTTTTTTGGTTTTGGTACAGCACGTTGCTTTCGCCAATGTCTTGTCCTCTTCTTTAATGGTGCCCAAGCTAGCTACCCTCTTTAAGACTTATCTAGCCATTTTATTAACAAAAGAACAAACAGCCAACGGCCCTCATTCATTGCCATAGCCTACTTCAAGTAGGCCATTTGTGCATAGAAGTGAAGATATCAAGAACAACTCTTGATTTTCCTATGCTAAAATCAGCTTGGCATTGTACACTAGTTCAAGTTGGATTCATAATTCGACAATCCATTAAATTATATGAACCTTAAAATTCAGAAATGGGAGTAGCAGCTAGTGGAACAAATCTGGATGTCAACCCCAGAGAAAACAATAAGTCATGCTCCCTCGTGGGAAGCACATTTTAAAAGAAAGTTGGTTAACTGACAGTTGCTATATTAGTATAACATTGATCTATTTCCTCTTTGATTTTTTTTTCTTCCTTTTCCCTCTTACCATAATTGGTAAGACTATTCACACAACTAATCTTGCTTGTCCGTACAAAAAAAGGCCACTAGAAAAGAAATAAAGAATTTTTCCTAGTACAATTTTAAAGGGGCAACAACAACCGGTAAACTAGTTATTATTTATGTCCCAAATAATCCAGCTAAGTCTATGGACCATAAATTTTAGTTGTCTTAGCTGGAGACCCTTTTTAGACCAAAAAAAGAACCAAAAGTTTTTTCAAAAGAAAGATTAAAAAATTATTTACACATTTTTTTTTCTGGGGTCAGAAGGCAATGATTTGTCAATTGGGCCTAAACCTCAATGATATTTCTACTTGAAAATCTTTGGAATATAAAGAAGGAAAAAAAAAATTCCATGCAATGTGGGTGCTTTTCATTTATTGTTCATTATTTTGCTGGACCATGTCTTTGTTGGATGTCAGATTTCCAAATTTAATGGAGCAATAGGGAAAAAGAATATGGATCCAAGGGTGAAAAATAGTCTTTTCCTAAACTTTTTGCTTTCTTATTCTTAGAATAAAATTCCTTATTTTTTGGTTAATTTTCTTACTGTCAAATCATGTGTCAATCTCAATCCACAGGTTATGGGTAATGCCGACACTCATCATAAGTACGGACACGGGGTTATAGTAGGAAGAATCCCACTGGGGATAAGAAAATCTTCAAACCAAAATATTCTACCAAAAATTGTTTTGATGCTGTTGTGAAAGCAGACAATGTTAACTATTTGAATTTATTTTTTTTTTAAATAGATTGAAGATTTTGAATTTAATCAAGTAAAAAATATCTATATTTATGATTGAATGTAATTCTTGTTAAACATGAATTTATGTTTTTAATAAGTTATAGTATAGTAAATATAAAAAAGATTTGAAATATAGCTTCCTAATACTAATCACAAATTCACATAATAATGTTGTGATTTATAGTTAACATATTGTCACTGTATAAGTTTTATACATTTGTAATAAATCATGTATAATCACTTCATTAGTGAAAAGAATTTAAAATTTTAAAAATCCTTTAAAATAAATACATATAACTTAAAGTATTTTCTCTTTGTCTTCATGTTTATCAACATGGAGGTTATCAAGTTTTACAACTAATTATTGAGATTTCTATAATGATTCTCTTTTTTCTCCAAATAATGGAATATTTTAGTTCTTTTTTTATTCATTTTAAAGAACAAATTTCTTGGAGGCTTCCACGGAAATATTCGCGATGGGCATCCACTTAAGCTTTTATATTGTTGGATTTGTGAGGATTTGAACTTACTTGAAGAAGAAAGAGCAAGGCTGGCAGTACTGTAGCTTCTATTGAGGCCTCCTTTGTACCAAAAAAGAAGGAATTTCAGGGTTTCTTTTGCTTGTATTGATTTTTTTTCTTTTTTCTTTTTATGTTTCGTATAAGATCTTTTATTCTTACCAAAATAAAATTATAAACAATTTTATGTTCCTAATAAAAACGATTTAAAATTTTATGTTCGATCTCATGACTCGATATTTATTAATGAGATACACAAAACCTTCTTTCAGCATTGGTATAAACAGAGATGCATCTAAACCTCTAATCATTGTTTGCATAACATTTTTCTGTCAGTAGGAAAAATAATTAAGTTTTAAACTTCTATTACTATTAAAATCTACTACAATTTACAATAAAGTTAAAAAAATTGTGTTGTAAAATTTACCTTCACATAAGCAATTAAGAAGTCAAGATTGAGGAGATTTTTTGGATCATCAGGAGTTGTGGATCTCTAAATCCTAATAATCTTGACTTTGATTGTACTTGGTGGTTTGAACAACTGCAAACTAGTAAGATATTGATGGTCCATTTGTTCTTGCCAAAATAGAGTGCAAGGAAATAATTTTATCATAGTTAAAGGATTAATGAGAATTTGTGAAGAGTATGATCCATGGACTTGGGAGTTACAGAGATCGGATTGTGGAAGTATAGAATACAACAATTAATTTTATGATCTAAATCAATAATAATATTAAACTGTAATAAACAAAAAGATGTTAATCAAACAAACAATTTGTAGAAAAAATAGTACACAAAATAATATACTCTAAATCTGGAAAACAATGAATCTGTAATAAAAAAAAGTATAATAAGACAGACAAAACATAGAGAATTGTGTCAAAGAAAGGAAGAAATTACGGTAACCTAGTTGTAGGTTTTCAAAAATTTTTTTGTAGACTATGTTTTTTGTTTTGTTTTTTATCATTATTTATCCTCATTCAAAATCAAGATCTTTAACGCTCTCCGTGATGTAACTCTTGACAATGCCACATATAATTGATCATGTATAAAAACAGGTTTTGGTAAGTATAAACCAACAGTATCAAGAGTTTGTCCTTAACTTTTATTTATTATCATGCTATAATATAATTTAATTGGAAATTATTTTCTTTGAAATACAAGAGGCCATTTTTGTTGTTTAATTGCATTACTATCCTTAATAAAAATACTATGTTACCTACAAAACATCCTAACATTATTTTTCTTTTGATAACATTAGGAGTTAGCTGAGTAATCAAAATTTTGATTCCATTATAGAGTCCAAAACTTTGGTTTATGTTTTTTTATAACATAACAACTACACTTACCTTCAAATCAAGTTGATGATTTGGAATACTAGGAAATTTAAGTGAGTTTAAAAATTCTACCGAATATAACAATTCATGTTCTGTACAATGATCTGAAGCTTTTGATATTTGGTCAATGCTAAAATATGACTTTAATGTACTTGAAATCAACTTAAGCACGTATGAGTTTATAACATCGACAGTTTCATTGTAGGAAGTGACAATTGACCTTTGTTTCAAGTAATCTAAGTTTGCAAAATTTTGTTAAAGCTTGTCATATATAGCCAAGCCAATAGTTTCTATCAGATTTTCAATGCACGACAACAATAAATCATTTGGTATTTGAATCCAACATGGTTCCTCTTCAACTTAATAGCTAAAAGCTTTAATGTTTCCATCTTCTATATCCAATAACCACTAAGCAAAACTTGAAATTTCAAGTTTGGTATGTTCATCAAAATTAGACTGCAAAAGCCTTATGTTTGTCTTTAATTGATATATACAATAATTTTTCCATAACAGTGATTGATTTATCGATGCATTTACAATATCTAACCTTGTTCCAGCTTCCATAATAGGCAATATTTGTCTGAAATCTCCTTCAAACAGTACATTGTTTCCACCAAAAAGGCTTTTCTTAATTCAGTGTAATTATCAATGAGTAAATCTTGTAAGCTTTTATTCAAAGCTTCAAAACAAAATTTGTGAACCATTGGAGCTTCATTCCAAACAAAAAGACAGGTATTTTCAATCAATGAAGTAAGTTGCGTACCTTTTGTTATCTGACATGTTGAACATTCGTCAATATTCAATGGAATTTTGAATCTGGAATATGCTATCCTTCCTTCTGTAGTATTAGAGATGCAATTCCTAATGAAGCTACAACAAGAACAATTTTTTTGGTTGATCTAATTCATGAAATTATTGTATTCCATAGATATGTTTTTCTTGTACCACTTTGTCCATAAACAAACAACATCTGACCTTCGTTGTTCTCAATAGATTTTTTAACAACCTCATAAACATTCAATTATTCAAAATCCAGGTTTGACAAACATTGTAAATGTTTCTTTTGAAGTTCCTCCAAATCGTAATTGATTTCTTCATGAATCAATCTGTTTTGGAATGTGTATAAAGAACCTTCTGTTGGTAGTGGTAGATTAAATTCTAATAGGGAATTGCATTTGCTATTGAAAATTTTTTCTAGAGCTATTAAAGTAAAATTCATGAGGTCGTATTCAAAAAGTCGATACTCAATAACCCCAAAAGCTTGTCTTAATCTGTATTCTAAGTCCTCACTAAGGTGCTTCCAATTGCTCTCCCAGAATGATATAAGATTAGCAACTTTACATAACATTTTAATCAAAACAAAAAGTTGGTGTAACTGTTCACTAGTTGCCCATTTTGAAGCTTGTATGATTGCTTCTATCTGCTCATGGTCATTTCCAAGCAATCCTGATGCTTCACATGCTGCTTGATATGTACAGTGAAGTACAGCTTGCTTTATCCTTAGTTCTTCAAAACTTCTTGCACCTTTGATAACATTCAATAGTAATCAAAGGAAGTAAAGCGCCCCTGCTGCTGTATGAACATACTTAATTCTTCCAATAAATATGCTTTTTTGTTGTCTATTCCATATTGTTCAAATTTCAACCAAACCCATTTTATTGAAAAGTCTATGTAAATCAATTCTCTTGAATCTTCATACAACTAGATCATTTTCCTCTATTCTATGAACATAGTTTTTCTCACATCAGGCCTGTGGATCTCTCCATACAAATTGTCGATATCATTGAAGGATGCATTTTGCTCTTCCAGTAAATGAATCAATAATCGTTCAACTACTGGTTCATGATGATGTAAGTCAAACGTAAACATCCTCCAACACTATTTATAGGTCGATAAATATTTGCAATCCAAGTAGACTTTAATTTCGTCAAAACAGTTTGCTATGCCTTGCTGTTCTCTACTGCTATTCAAATTCCCTCTACCAATGATTGCCCTAGCTTTGTCTGGACCATTGTTAATATATTTGAATAGATATTTAATAGCCTTTGATATATTGCAAAGTTCTACATTACTATGAGCTTCATATTTGACAACCAAATCAACATTATGAGGCACAACAAATCTGTTATCCAATTCTACACCATTCTTAATAGTAAGACATGATTTATCAATTATTTGTCTTTTTCTATAGACAACAATGCTATATTCATTTACTACAGTTTTTGACTGATATTGTTTTGGGAAAAATTTCGAACATTTACCTTGAACCATACATGGAGAAGAAGAATTGAACATATCACATGGTCCATGTATCATAAATTTTGCAACAGCTTCGTACCTAATTGGATCAAGCTCTTTATTCAGAACTTTAGTTGATATTATTTTATTCACATCTTTTTCATCCTTACACTTTGCAGTAGATTCTAGCCAAAACAGTATGTAAACCTGTGGAAGACCACATTTCTCAAATTCGATTGTATATGTAACGACCAAACATCAAAACAAACAAAAGTAGACGAAAAGATTAAAATCATAAGTCTCGTATAATTGAAAATAAACATGAACATTGAGTACAACATGTACAGAAACTTTACTTGCTAAAATTGGTCCAAAATGCTTGTTCTTAATCAGATTCTCCATCAAGTATCGAAGCTTTAATTTAAATACCCTTCAAACTATATCAGGTTTGTCCTGTGGCTGCTGGCCATGAACCATAGATAAAGCTTCATCAATCTCTAACATCTTGTATTACAGATAAATGTTATGAACAAATCTAGGTAGCCACAGTGTTGACAGATTGCCATTGCATCTTGATAATTCTGAAATAGGTAATGTGCACTTCCAATAAACATCGCAAGCAGAATTACCCGTTTCCCCATTGTGCTACCTTGTACAGTACTTCTCGACACAACATCTTTCAATCCTTTATACACCTCAAACCTTAAAGTTTTTTTATTACTTCTTACAAAATGCAATCTCATTTCTTCAACTGCACAGAAGGCATCAACAATAAACTATTGAAACAATCTACCACCTTTTAGCAATGTACTCTCCTTAAGATTTCGTTGCTGAATAACATAAGTATAATATTCCGTCATTGAAATCTGTTTTCTTTTTGGTCTCTTCTTCATAGGAGAGTCAATGTAACTTATATCCAATCTATATCTGTCTTCTCTATAAGGAAACATTATAGGATATTGCATTGTTATAAAAGAATGAAGCTCGCTTATTCGCTTAAGTCTTTTAGTTTTATGCTCCACTATAATGTCACAATAACTGTTAGATGTTCCTATATTTCCAACAATCAATCCTGCAAGTTCTGATCCAGTAGGAGTGGCATAAGCTCTGTCTTGATTATTCTATGCTCTAAGTAATTTAAGCTGAATCGTAACATTATCTGATTTTTTAGAGCGATCTTTTGCTTGTCTAAACATTTTTAACTATTTCATTAGTTTCATCAAACATCTTTATTAGAGCTTCTACTATAAACTTATCTATGATATTACTAGTATTTTCATGTGTAAAGATAGACATTCTATTCGATACCTCATTATCAATATCATATATATATATATATAACTATGCAAACTTAGATTTGTGTCCTACTATAGGAAGTAAGGAACCAATACGATGATGTTTTGTCCATTGATTCTAAATATATATGGACTTAGACTACTCTTTATGCTATTATCTATCTTACCACCAATAGAAATAAATTGAAATATAGAATTGTAAATACTAATGTTCTCTCTAAATTTATTACTTCTACTATCCCCTTTATGATCTAACAAAACATCTAAGAAATTTGATGTATGCCTAAACAAAGGTAATTAAACCCTGCCTTGTTGACAACATATTGTAAATTTACAAAAAGTTGTAACTTAAGTTGTATCAACTCTTTCTTCATACCACATTATAGCACCACAAAAGGGACAAATGTAGTTTGGTTCACCAAAGTTAAATGTTGAGTACCTTCTTCTTATTATATAAGTAAGAGTAAATAATAGGTTACAAAAATTAGAGAATTAATATTTACAAAAAAGAAAAAGCATATTATAATTCAAACATTACTTACTTGTATGTCTAGCAAACCCTAATTGGTTTGACCTTTCATTCATTCGTTCATGTTATAGAACTCTAGAAGAAACAATCCTATCATACTCTTTATCTTTTCCAAAAGGACAAAAAATATAAATTGATAAACATCATCTCAACGAAGAAATACTTGGACAATTATAGAAGAATAGTATACCATGACCTAATAATCATAAAAGTTATGCATATACCTTGGACATGAACTATTCCTTCTCGAATTTTGCTCAAGAAAAAAGTTGTCGTAGATTGATCATCCATAATGGGTACATCATATAGATTTTTAAAATAAAAATCGCATGTTCCTAAAGACTGTACATATTCATGACCAATAATCGGAACGTCATATAGATTTTTAAAATGAAAATCATACGTTTAAGCATTTTGTTCATGATAATCTGAACTACTACGGTTTAAATCATTATAAACACCTAGTCTGTTCACAGTTTTCATGACATTACTATTACTTGCAATAGGATATTTTTTTATGCTAAATGGGAAAGCTGAATTTTCAACAAAAGGTACATCAAAAAACTTATTTGATCAAACAACAGTAAAGTTCAAACACTCAGTAAGTTGTTCATATCTTGCTTTTTTTCCAAGACCTTCATTCGACATTATATCTCTACAATATACAATACATGTTAAATATTTGTTAGATAAACTTAACTCAAATCATATATTGGTTGTTAGATAAACTTAACTCAAATCATATATTTGGTATTAACGTACTTATATTAGATAAACAAAACATGTGTAAGCAACATTACCTAAATTTATGTTACAAAAATTGATTGAAAGACTCTACAATCATCATTATGATATAAACAAATCTTAACGTATGTACTTGTATGAAAAAAAAGGATGAACAACGAAACAAAGAATGAAGCACAGAAGAAACTTCATATGTAGTTATGATTGTCAAAGATAAATCATACTCATTTCTATAAAGAAAAAGATTTATTAATGCAGGAAATAATAAACAAAAATAATCATAAAATAGTTTGCATGAAAGTAATAGAACAACAAAACAATAAAAAATGTAATTTACATTAGTTAAAAAAAAAGAGATAAAAAACAATCAATAAATACTTCAAACTTACTCTTGAGAAATTTTATCTAAGAGAAATTACTTAAACGTGTGATGATATCTTTGAACAATAACTCCAAGAAACTACTATAATAAAAGCTTACATCAAAATCAACTAACAAATATTTTAATACCTTTACAGTAACTCCAACAGTAAAACATAATATTTTTAATAACTAGTATAAACTTAAACTTAGCATTAAATTCTTCATGTAGAGGAAATAATTTAATTCAAATGTAATTACATCAAATTGTATGAATGATAATCCTAAATAAAAGAAAGACTACAATCTATTAAGCACACACCTGACACCTACAAAATATAGCAATACATATTTTGAAAACTTTGACAACAATAAAACCCAAAACAATAGAATATACAAATATGTTAAACACTTAATATTTAAATATCATATCATAAAAACTCATGAATAAAAAGATTATGTTAAACATGCAACATAACAGAACACTAAAAAAATCGATGTTTCACTATTAGTTGAAGAACTATAAAAGCATAACAGATAGACTAACTTAAACAAAATATAAAAATATTCCTAAAATAATTTAAAGAGTTTTTGCAAGTTATATGCTGTAAACCTAAAACTTACATGCAAAAAAGAGTAGGAAAATACAAAATAGAATCCAACCATTGAAGAAAAAAATCAATTGATAATAATCAATCAAGAATATAAAATAATAATAAGAAAAAAATACAACATTTGCAAACTGATGAAAGAAAAAAAACCAAACAACACAACATATATAAAGAAAAACCACTAAAAAGTATTTGAGAAGCTAAAGGTTCCAACTTTTTCTCTTACAGACAAAAAACAATATAACCTATAATATATTAGACTAGAAAAAGGCAACACAAATGCAAGGACCCGAAAATACTCCCACAAACTCAAATAACCAGTCAATGGCACTTCTTGCATCGAAATAAGAATTAGACAAAAAAGACAAGTCGACAAACAATTGACATGACTTGATGATAGAGGACACGTCTCGATATATTTTTTCTCTTTTATCTTTCCATTCCTTAAAACGACACAATGTTGAAACCCCAACAAAAACCTAACAATCAAACTCGACCGATCCGCTTCTTTTACCAAACATAACAACCAACCAAAAACAACCGACTCGGCTTCCCCTCTCCACCGTCTAACCAAAAATAACCAATGAACCTCAAAACAGCAAACCGGACGCTTATTCAACCATCCATTCCTTTATTCCTTCCCCTTTCACCTCTCCTAGGGTTAAGCCTTTCTAGTAGTGGCTCCTTTCATTTGTTCCTTTTCCTTTTTTTTTCTTCCTTATTCCTTTTGTCGACAGCTTCCCATTGTTTTCTCATTTGTTTCAACACAAACGGACCAAAAAAAATAAGATCTAAGATCATCCGCTCAAAACAACATCATTTTGACCTAATGAGGTAAAAAAAAAAAATCAATAGTAGAGAGCCAAAAAGAAATCGTTTTGATTGAATGAAACCAAAAAAAGGGGGGTGGAATGCAATTGAAACAATACCACCGGATTCTACTTTTATTTATAGTATAGATATTAGAATGAGGTATAAATTTTTTTTTCTTCTAATTTTTGGTATTAAATCCTTCAGGTTGATGAGTCATTGAAAACTTAAGTATTACTTTAATTTTCTACTTTCAATATCTTGAATTTTCTATTTTTGAATAAAAAAAGGCTATAAAAAGGAATCATTGTATGCAGTATATACAGGAATTATTCATTTTGGTTGACATTCTTGAAATAAATAAATGTCACTACCAAATACTATTAGTCATGTACTTTTAGTAAGGTTCTTTTTCATAAATTAGCATATTTAATATTGTAAATTAAGTGGAAAAAATTATGAGTATTAAATTTATATTATGAAAATCATTTGATATATGCTGTTTAAAGTAAATACTAAATATATTTTTAATCAATTTTTTTGTAAATGGATATGTATTTAATATTATTAAAGTTAACAAGAAAAGAATATGAAATTAATTAAAAAAACAAATATAAATTGAATAGATCGAGCAAGTTTCAAAGTTTAATCTTTTAATACTTTTCTTTGAAAATATTAATTATATTAATTAGACTAAATACATAAAAAAATTAAATAGTTGAAAATCAAAATTTTTAATGACTTATCAAAAAACACTTAATTATTTTTAAATACTCTTTATGGCACATGTTAACTTGTTATTTCAATTTTTTTAATATAAAATACATTACCATTAGACGAGGAAACTTATGATAATAATTTTAGTAAATGTCCCAACAAAACTTTTTTAAAAGACAAAATATTGGTACTATTATTTATTACCCAATTAAGCTCGACAAGCTAATAAGAAATGGATTGAACATCAAGCCACGCATTTCCAAATAGGATTAAGGGTTTAATATTTACATGACTATGTATGTATTCACCAATAGGATTAATTTGATTTATGCATTGATTATTCATTTATTGTCCCAACTTTCAATAACCGAAGGGATCCATCATGAATTCTTAGCATAAAAAAAAACAAAGCAGTACATCCATCTCAAACAAAGCACTTTCAGCCTTTTTGCCCATGCATGCAAGAAAAATTTTGTCAATAAGTAGATAGTATCAATGTCATTTTCCAAAACAGTTTTTTCTAAATATATGTTTACAATAACAGTTTTAAATAGCAAGTGGTGTAAATATATTATTATACTTATTAAATTAAATAATATTTTTTTAATATGTTAAAATTAATCATTTTAATTGTAATTATTGCATTTAATATAATAGTACTATTTTAAATAATTTTTTTTAAAAAAATCTTTAAAACACTTTTTAATAAAATTTTTATATTTTGCAGTAAAAGTTCACCTTAAAAACGGTCATGAGGGCCAGAATGTAGAAATCCCCCAACAGGGGGAAAAGGGGTTAAATTCATGGCCCCTACCAACAACCATTGTTTGCTTTGGGGAAGATTTTGGTTACTCTCCGAATCAACGAAAGGGCCCCTAGCTGCTACCCTTCCTAAGTCACTTTCCATGGATTTTCCACTTTCTATCTTCATATGAATCATGGCCCCCCAGAGCATCTTATAAAATTAAAGAACACAGAAGGAAGACAAAATGCGTACATGAATGGTTTCTTTATAAGTTACTTCAAGACTTGGGTTAGGTTAGGTTGGGGGGCCTTCACTACAATATGTTTCCAAATGCAAGTTATATTTGAAGACAAAAATAGTAGCACTCTATCTTATTGTCCGTATGTTAATTACTCTTCTTATCACAATCTTAGTCACTCTAATTTGATCGAATAATTCGAGTGAATATTGTGAAACAGATAATTAATATGATTATGTTTCATTTCAAATCAAACGAACTATTTATATGTATCGTAAAACAGATAATTAATATAATTATGTTTCATTTCAAATTAAAAGAACTATTTGTATTAGTTGAGAGTAAAGTTTGTGTAATTTTTTTCAAGTTTGAAATTTTACAAAATAAAGTTTATAAGTTAAAAAGAAGATTATCCTCTATTAATTGTGTAATTTTAATAATCAATTTATGTATACTTGCACGATTGAATTATTTCTCTCTTGGATCACCTTAAATGTGTCTATAAATCGGATTGGATCTACTTAACACCTTAAAATCTTAGGTTCAAGCTTAAGCTCGACTAGCCCATTTAAATTAAATACATTGTTAAAATATTTAAAATACTTTTATATTAATATTTTAATATTTTTAAATGTATTTTCTTATTGATGTATACTTATTTTCATCGATGCTCTTTGTGTCAAAGACTTAAGATGTTATGGTAGGGTCCACGCCTCCGAGGCAATAACATTCACATGTTCGTAGGATTTAACAAAAGAAGAAGGAATGCGAAGGTACTCACCAAATTACAAGCAAAATTGGATCCAAGTGCTGGACACTCCCATTATTTTAACTTTTGTTTGCTTATGTTGTGGATGTTGGTTTAGTTTTATATTAGGGGTTAGGTAGCATTTTTGTCTTAGTGTCTGTTTGATTTGATCTTTTTTCGATTTATTTACTTTTTAAAAGAAAAAATCAGATCAAACATGATTTTTGAAAAGTTTTTTTTAAAAAAAGTGTTTTTTTTAAAACAAAATTTAAAAAAAAAACTTAAAGAAAAGTTACAGGAAGAGGTTTTCTTTTCTCTTTTTTAAAAAATACATCAATTTTTCAAGAAACATTCATATCTCAATCAATCTTCCTCTCCTCTTATTTCCTTTACAAATCACCATTCTCCAATGCAAATCGTGATCTCTCTCTCCTCAACATCTCTTTACAAAAACTATCAAAAGAAAAAAAACAAAAGATTTAGCAATGGAATGATAAAATCTAATTTTTTTTCTTACGAAGATTAAGAGAAAAAAAAATTCAAAATTTAAAACTGCATTCAGATATTATTTAAAAGTTTTCTTTCTTCTTCACCAAAAAAAGATTTTAATGTCAAATATATTGTTTTCTCTTTTCTCTCTTTTTTAAGAATTGAAGCATCATGGTATGATTGTTTGCTTAATCAAAAAAAATTTAATACTATTGCTACAATACAAGTATGAGAGTTGTTCCGTTTCTTTATTGATTTATTTGATTTTAACATCTAAAATCGTATATAAACTTGAAACCTTCTGTTATAGTTTATTAGGTGATTTGAAGATGGCATGAATACTCTTTATAGTAATTTAAATCAAAATTAGAGTTTATATAATTTATTTTGTTAATCAGTTTATCAAACAATTTTAACTTAATTTTAAAAGATATTATTTTTCATAAAAGCTTCATAATAGCTTTTAAACTAAAAAGAAGCTAAGCCACTCTTAATAGAGTTATAGATAACAACTGTTAGTACAATATACAGATAAGTCTTAAACTCGTTAGATATCAAAACAAAAGCTCAATTCAAGAATAAGAAGTAAGCAGCAAAGACAACATATTCAAATCTAAAGATGAGAAAAGTTTTTTTTAAGTAAAATTTGATCATTATCTTCTCTGTAACTATTTGCAGTTAAAATTTTATTTAATTAATTAATTTTTGTATTACAAATACATCATAGTGAAATGAAAATGACAAGATATTTTCCTTCATATTCTATCTTTTATATTGAATTTCAATATAGTATCAACGCCATTCAACCCAGCATGTCTTCCTTAAACTTAAAAAATACAACAGGCCTTCTAACAACCCCATCCAATCTTACATTTTTTTTCTCCAATCAACCAAATCCTACTGTACATCTATCTATAAAACTCACTCCCCTCAACTTTCCCTTGTAGAGGACTCAATTCAAGTCTTTCTTAATTGGATCTAAGTTACTTGGATATGTGGATGGTTCCACCCTTGCCTTCTTTCCACGATATGGAAAAATAGTTCCAACCATCCTATTCTCATTACTAATCCAACATATGATCATTGGATTAGATAAGATCAGCAACTACTTCATGACATTATTTCATCAGCCATAGAAAGTGTTGCGTCTTTTTTGCCTTTATTGAAACTTCCTTTGATGCGTAGGCCAAAATCAATAAGTTGTATACTAATAAGTCCATATCGCGAATAATGAACTTACGAGAAAAACTTCCAAACCCAAAGGCACCATACTTCCAAAATCTCAAAGTTGCTAATGAACTTGCATTGGTGAACTCACCTATAAGTGAAAATGAATTTGTCATCCATGCTCTTAATGAAATTAGTTCTTACTTCAAGGAAATTGTATCAAGTGTAAGAGTTAGGGAATCCTAAGTTACCTTTGAAGAACTATTAGATAAGTTTACTGATTATGAAGAAGTTGTGGCAGACCAAAGCAAAATCGACTTCCTTAAAATATCAAGTTTTCCTCACCAAAGATAAAGTAGGACACTCTACCAAACATTACATAGGACACTTGGCCATTAGGTATCAAAAGTTTTCCTAATTTACTATGTACTCGTAAATTTTCCTGATTTGTTATATATTTTTAAAATAATACTAATTAAAAGCTAGAACTCTTAAAATTTTTAAATTGATTTAGCTTAATTCTTATAAGATGTAAGTAGCTCAACTTCTATAAAATGTAAACACCTCAATTTCTATAATATATGAACCTAAAGTAAAGTTTAAGTAATCACATAGATTGAGCTGGAAATCTAATTGATAGAATCTCTGTGAAACCTCACATCTTAAATTAGGTTAGATTTGTAACCTAACTTGGTGAGTTATTAATTTGGTTTTTTTTTAACTTAAATTTTGGACTATTTTGATTTAGAAATCCCATGTTTGGATAACTAAACATGTTTATATGAAAGTTGGTACCTTTATGGGGTCAATGGGATGGTTTTGGATTTAAAAACTGCATTTTGGACAAAATGCATTGATACATGTTCATCATTTATATGTATTGATACATCAAACCCAAAAAGGGATTTTTATGAACATGTAACGATACATGTCATCATTTATCGATATATGAAACTCAGGGCAAAATGTATCGATACATTACTCTTATGTATTGAAACATTAGGTGCAAACTTAAAAAAATAAGGTTATTTTGGTATTTTTTTTACTCATTTAAAAACCTTAAAACCTCAAACTTTATCCTATTTGGTTAAAAACGTGGGTTTTCCTTGAAAACACAGCCACCCTTTTCCTCTTTTCTCTTAACTCTCATCTTCAACAAAATTTGTGAATTTCAAGCATTAAAAGTCATCTTTAAGCTTGGAATTGATTGTAAGAATTTTGGAAAGTAAATTTCTTTTATTTTAAATCTTTGAAACTAAGGTTTTGAACTTCCAAAATTTATGGATTCTTAGAAATTTTTTTGTTCATTAAAAACTTAAGTTTTGAGTTGGTTTTGGAACTCTCAAGCTCACCAAAGTATAGTTGTTTTAACTCTAACTAGAAGTAGATTGCTTTAACTCTAACGAGAAATAGATTTAAATCCTTTAGTTGGAGTTAGATTAGTTGTTGGGAATTACTTGTGGAATGATTAGATGATCATTGGTCTAAGATTTTGTTAGAAAATCAAATATTAATGACGAAAACTTTTGTGATAGATGTTGTGGAGAAAGTTTGAACCTTTAGAAAACCAAGTGTTCGACAAAAGTTGGTAGAGAGCAAGGCATGCTCCTTTGAGGTGAGTACATGTGGCGTTTTAAATTATTTTGATATAATTAAGCATGCCTATTCTATAGCATTGCATATAAATGAATTTTAGTAAGTTTGTGTTGTGAGCAATTGTTTGCAAGTATGTTTTGATGAAAACTATAGACTAAGTATATAAAGTCTACTATGTAGTAGTTTGAAAATGGAGAACAAGCTTTTCAAAGTTTTGACATCTCTACATCTCAACATCTCATTTGTTTATGATTGATGTATGATTGATGGTTTTAAGTTTAAATGTGAGAATTAATATCTCCTTGATAAGGCCATGGTATTTATGGTCAATTTGTTTGAGATATTTGATATGGTTGATTGACTTCTGTTTTTGGTTAAGTCTTAACCTTTATGATTATGTTGGTGGGGTTTCACCTTTTGGAATGATTATATATCCTGATTATTTCATTGATTGAAATAAATGTGTTTATTTGAGCTTATCAGTATAAAGACTTGTAGCTAGTGGCAGAAGGCACTAGCTGTTGTGCACAATGAGTGGCAGCTTGAGCCGGTAGAGGTAAATTCTTGAGACTTGTTGGATATTGGTAGTTAACCTAGTTCTACCCTTTTTTTATTTAATGGTTGTCGGCTATAAGCAATGAACCATTTGGATTAGTGTGACGACATTAAGTGATTTGGTTGTCCTTGACTAGAGCTCCATAATTGATTGATTTAGTGTCTAATATGTTGGATTTAAACTAAGATAATTGTTGAATTCATGATTGAAATGATGATTTGCTTCATTATTATTGTCTATTTAATGTTTTAATGCTAATTACTTGATTATGCGTGATTAATAGTTTTGGTTTAGGTCCCAGTGATTAGTTCTCGACTGAAAATGTGCATTCTGTAACTAATCTATTGATACATGACACCAATATATCGATAGATTCAACACAGAATTGATGGGTTGGCATTCTATTTCAAATCTATTGATACATTACAACAATGTATTGATAGACGGGATAATTTATCGATACATGGGGCTAATGTATCGATAGATCAGGCTTATTTTGAAATTACAATGTTTTCAAAGGATTTTCTAAAGAGGACAATGAGTTTGTTTTAGAACTAAATCTTTAATAACCTCATTTTATGTTTCAAATACTCTTCAATTGATGTTTAACCCAATTTTATCTAACTTTCTTGAATTGAGTTCCAAACTTTAAGTATTTTTTGAAACTTATAAGTTGTTTTACAAACTATGTTTTATGAAAACATTTTGTCTATCCTTATTCCATTTGAAAGATATTGGATAGGAGGTTACAATAGACATACGTTTCTCGAGTCGTTTGAAAGACAACAAACTTGGAAACAATAGAATGATTTGGTCCATGTTCCGTTTGAAAGATAGCAGGCCTGAAGACCATGGGAGTATTTGATATGCTTGATAAAGCGAGTTTGTCTTGTGTTGACACTTGGAAAAACAAGATTTGACTTATGGTTCACCTGTAAAGGCAGGTGTTGATTTATGGTTACGCTTGGAAATATGAGTTTTGCAAAACATTGGCTAAATGTTAATTTGCATATTTCTGAAGTTTATTTTGTTAAATACTCTTTCCCTATTTGCTTGTTCCCTCTCCCCATATTTACGTACGGAGTTATTTATAACTTACACATTAAAATGCACTTATTATTTCAGATCAGTAGATTGCTTGGCTTGCTGTCCTTTGGAAGGAGCTACTTCTATAGTCAATTTTGGTAGGTGATCATTTGGCATCAAGTAGACGTCAACTATTTTACTAAGTCATACTTCGTCAGGTTTGGTCTAGTAGTCTAGTCTTTTCTATTTGACTGTTATGGATTATAACTTGTATATATCTATTTGCTTATGATTTCATGGTGATGATTCCCATGAGGCACATATGGTTGTTGGTTTATTTGTCAAACTTTAGGCTTACATGGGTTAAAAGGGTAACTCCCATCGTCGATACGCACTTGTTATGACTTCGAATTTGGGTCGTGATAACCTCAACCTTAGCATATATCTTCTATCTTGGCAACACTCCAATTTCATGAAGCTCCAAAAAGCAAAACACAATAGAGAGACCATTTATAGAAGTTGAGAATAGGGCAATTGCAACAACAATCTCAAAAACAACTTGGTTTCAATTAAGGGCGGAGTTAGGCCAATTTTTGTTGGGAGGCAAAGACAAAGAGGAATAAAAATTAAAAATTTTTTAAACTAATATATTGAACTTAACCAATAATAAAAAAATTCATTATAAACAATAATTGTATATAATATGTAAATAAAAAAAACAAGAAAAAAAAGATTTACAATAGTTTTTTAGGAAAGTTATGCTCGACAAAGTTTTTTGGATTCAAATTTATCAATTATTGACTTTATACTGAAAAGATTAGTAATTTCTTTCTCAATATAAACAATTAAATTATCTGTAATTATTTGAACGATTTGCATCTTTTTTCTTTAAGAATTTGTCAATTTTTGTCAACTTTCTCATTCTTTAATCAAACCTGAAAATAAAAAAAATACTATCAACATCTAAAAGATTTCTATTTTATTTCTATTTAAACTTAAAATACTAAATATAAAACTATAACGCATAAAATATAAATAGTTAAATACGATATACAGAATTTCACACAATGATTAAATATATAAATGGTTAAATAATATAAATTGAAAGAAGAAGATGAAGAAAACTTTACCTCCTCTTAATTTCATATAATGGTGGTGAGTGGCCCTTATCCTTCATTTTCATAAATCTTTTTTGAAGAATGAAGTGTGTTTCAATGAGTTACAGAAAAGAGAATAAAGTAAAAATAAAAAGATAAAAGAAAAGAGAAAAAAAAGAGAGAAAGAGGTGTGAAGAAATTTAAGAATTGGGGTAAGTTGAGTAGTGATTGTGAAGTCATTTTATTATTTTTTGTTTATATTAATTATTAAATAAAAAATTATTTTGAAGGGTATTAAAAAATATATAATAAATAATTTTTTTAAAAAAAGTTTGGGGGTCACGGCCCTATAAATATGCTACCCTCCATCCATGATTAAAAATATATATAATAAAAAAATAATTTTAAAAATTTTTGGTTTCAATCTATACTCTTTGAACTTCAGTTCTAACTACCATCTTCTCCAATTGTCTTCTGTGACAACTTAAGTGCAGTATATACTTGTGCCAATCCAATCTTTCACACCTGAAGCACTTAACACTTGACTACTTCTTTGTTAGGGAAAAATTGAGGCAAGGACAAGTTGAAGTTCAACCTATCTCCACCTAGCAAATGCACTCACAAAACCATTGTCCAAGTCTAGATTCCACCATCTACTATCCAAGATTGGTGTGTCAAATGGATCTCTATTCTTTCGGGGGCATATTAAGCATCATCATCAAATAAACTTCATCAAGATGAAGAGCTGACCAAGTCAGCACAACAAGAAGAGGAGCTGAAATTGTAGATAATAAAGATCAGCCTTGCAGTAGATTAAGATTGACACTCAGAACATGACCAGGTTAAGATTGTACGTTGCAACATGAATCTATAATTTCAATTTGTATTCATCTTGTAAACTTATCCTATCATTTAAGAGGCTTGTACTCTTTTACAATAGATTCACATCAATGAGAAGCAACATGACATCCTTCTCCATTGAAACACTTCTATCTAATGAAATTCTCATTATCTAGTGAAATTCTTTTACATAAAAGTAAACTTATAAGTGTCAACTCTAAGCATGCATGTGACATGAGTGTTACTATAAATATCTATAAAAAATTTCAACTTTAGTCTAACCGGCTGAAAAGGGAAATTTTAGGTTTTGGTACAATGAAAAGATATCTTTGCATTACAGCTATAGCAAAATTATTTATGTTCCCCTTTTCATTATATAATAAGATACATGTTTATTTTTTAAAAGAGAAAAGATATAATGATACCCTTTTTCTTTCCATTTCTTTAAGGGGTCACTGGGGCATGCAGGGTAGGGCAAAGGATTAGTCATTTGATACAGTTCTAGCTTTAAAAAACACAATTTCCTTATTTATTATCCCCAATTAATTACCAAAAAGTACTTAAAGAGTGTCTTTGGATTAGAGTTGGATCCATCTAAGGGCCAGGCTATCAATCTGAGCCCAAAATCTCCGCCTGCTTTGGATTTGGTTTGGGCGAGGACTTTTGATTACTTTTACGTTAACGGTCGACGGATTTTTACTATAGAAAAATGTTTTAACTTTATAGTATATACATAAGAATATACAAATATCAATAAAAATAAAATTTAAATTACTATAATCTGCGTCTATCTGATATATTTATATCTACAATAAATATGAAAGTTGAATATTAAAAAAAATTTTGATTGATGAAAATTATCATATTTATTTAATATATTTTTAAACTATCATTTTAAATGTTTTTCATTATTAGTATTTATATTTATCTAATTTGTAAGTATATTAAAATTCTAATTTTATCGAATGAGTTTTATTAAAAATATCTTTTTATTATAAATATTAATAAAAATTTGTCCAATTTGTAAATAAGAATTCTATTTGTATAGAAAGGTATTCATTAAGTCTTGAATAATTTATGAATTAATATTACAAAATTTTCAATTATATATTATTGATACATTAATTATCATTATATATAATTTGTCTTACAATATTAACTGTCTTTTATTTATGAATAATCAACTTTACATTTTTAAAACATTTGTAGTACTTTTAATATAATTATAATTTAAAATAAATAAAAAAAATAGGTATTCACTTACAAAACACTTGTCGATAAATATTAGTATTAATAAAAATTATGGCTCAATGGACGGATTACGCTGGGCTTAATTAATTAATGTCAATGCAGGCTCATCGGAATGAGGATGGTATATACAGTGGACGACGGTTTAAAGATATGATAAGAACGTGGCATAGTTGCATTCTATTATGAAGTCGTATTAGGCACTCAAGTACAAGTGGCTACTGATCAACAAAAAATTGAAGCTTGGTGGCAATGCCGAAGTCGGCCATTAAAATGGGGCTTGACCACCATCCCTTAGGACCCATCATGTTCCAACAGGACCATCCCATTGAGTGGCCTCTATTACTTATCCAATAATTGGCTACTCAACAATCAAGTAATGTTACTTCTTCGTCTCTCAGAAGACATTTCCATTTTAAAACTTCAAATTGATTGTTATTTTTTACATTTTTAATTTAAAATAGCCCTTGTAATACAAGCATAGGCCCTTGTGCACATACATACACAATATGCGCATAGACACATATTAAAATATACAGACATGCATACATGAATATGCATCCTAAGTACTGATGCTAGTGGATAAGCCAGCGCAGCAATTCATTTCGGTAGTGTGATTAAAAATAAAAATAAAAGACAAACCAACATAGATGCAGGTACTCATACAGGAAAATCATACAGTAACTTAGTTGTCTTCTCCATAAATCCACTATTATACATGTTGCATCAAGGGAAGGCTTCAGAAGGCAAACAGATAAGCAGGCATGTTCTGTTTACTGAGCCAAGCTTCATGTGATTCTATACAGTTTTTGATTGCTTTAGCTAACAATGAAAAGCACCGGGCATAGTGACCAACAGGGAAGAAAAGTAAAAGAAAACTGCTGTTCATATGCAGAACTGATTCTATTCAAAGAGAAATACTGAAGAGTTAAAAAGCAGGATCAGCTTGTAAACGTGAGAACGTGAGGGTTTACCTTTGGAGTTGGTTATATTTATGCACCGTGAAATTATTTGTCTTTGTGCTTTCAGATTCAGACAATTTAGTCCCAGCAGCAATGCTCATTGGGGCTCACACAAAATTCAGTGCTTCTATGATGGAAACAAAACATTCAGTGCTTCTATATGAGCCTTCCCACTTAGGCCATGTCTACCGCACCAGAACACAGCCATGGATCCCTGTCAGATGCATACACATTCTATTTCATGTAAGCATTCAACGTTAGCTTCACATGAACATTTGGATCTAATAGTTCTAACAAATCATTTGAACCATTTCTTACTGTTCTCTAGGAAAAATCCACCATCAATAAAATTGAATACAAATGTGCTACTCCACAATGCAAACTAAACAACGAACAGCAAAGAAGGAAAATTTCCTTTGTCTTCAGGAAGAAGCAAACTACCGTCTTTGAATAATTAGTCATGCAACACAATACAACTTTAATTGTTGCTGACACATTGCAACTATCTCACAAGTTGAATCTCACACACTAGCCCCAGTCCCCAGACATGGAAACAGAATTATTAAACAGGTTGTTCGGTCTAGTTGTGGCGGGTGGCTTTAGTTCATTAAGCATTGAGGATCTATCCACTGACAAGCCCATCTGAGACCTTGACAGCACTCAACACAAAGTCAAACTGATTCAGAACAAAAATGCAGGTTTTTATTCATGGCAACAAATATTATTTAAAGTAGATTTAACATTTATCACAAATACATTTTATGTTCTTCAATACAGGTAATAGTAAAGCTATAGATATTATTCAGGATGTTTGCTCAAAGATCAAACATTTCCATAAGATTTCAGTCATAATCCATAAAGCTAACTTTCTCTTTCTGCCATCAGCTGAAGCAAAGTAAACCAAGAAAATATGCAAAATGGATGAAAAACCAAAATGATGTAATGCAGACTAGAGATGAGTGAATAAGCAGATATATTTTACTACATGCATGCCATGCAGTTTCTACTAAAGATGACTATGGCCTGATTTATACGTAAGACATATTTTCCATCAGTATGTCAAACTAATGAAATTAATAATTACAACTATGGACAACAACCAATAGATAACTTGCACTGAAAGGGCTTAGAAGAAGAGAAAAAGGAAAATGCAAAGCACCCTGTTAATAAACTGATATTCTTTACCAAAAAGCGGAAGGAATCATACAATATATGTAAAACAAAAACCGTTTACTATTAAGAAAAAAACCTTTAGCAGCCATTTCAACCATTTTTGCATAACTAACTCACAAAATCTGGCATTCCTTTTAGAAATGCCATCTGCTAAAACTTTAGTTCATCATGATACACATTCACATTCAGTCCACCTGTTTCCAGCTTCAAGACTTCATTTTCTATCTCTGACACTTGAACTGCATCAAAGGCCTTCTCCTTGTATGCAAAAGGGAAAAAGAAAAAAGAAATATGCTGCAGCAAAAGCACTCATTCTCTGCTTTCTACAATTAAAATAATTAGTAACATCTTCAAACCTCTGTTACATCATATATATCTTCGTCTCATGAAAGAAATTCAGAATATAGATATAAGAATGATGGTTAGTTATGCAGAGCCGACAAAAAATGAACTTAATAAACCTAATAATAAGATAAAATTCAAGTGATAACAAGATCTCTCATGGTAAAATGCTGCTAACAAAAGATTAGGAAAATGATTTTTTTAATTTGTGGTAAAACCATGGAGTATTACAACCACGCACTGCAAACTTATCCAAAAAGCCCCCAACCAAAATTATCCATTACTGAATGGAATTCAGAAACTACGAAAAGGAAAAAAAAAAAATCTGAATCCATACATAAGCAGACAAGCATTACTTTCAGGATGATTTAGCAGGTATGAAAAATAAGATAAAGTCCACGCTGATGGTTATCTGGAACCTCACTTGCACTCAACAACAGCTTCAGCAGCCCGTCGAGGCTTGTTTTTACGCCTGCTACCATTTTGTCGATATCCAACAGATTTAGATGAATCATCAGTGTTTGACTTTGTTGTAATGCCATTTTCTTTCTTGACTGAATCTATGTTTTCTTTTGCCTGCACTGACCTTTTCCTCTTCCTTCCATTTTCTGTGGCAACCTGATTTTTCATATCCTTGATAGGAATAGAACCTTTAACATCTTCACCATCTTCTTCTGTTTTCTCCACTTCAACTTCCTCAATATCATCCTTCAATTGCTTTTGCGGCCTTCCTCGTCTCCTGTATGCTGGAATTTTTTCATCTTCACCACTTCCGGGATCTTCACGAGAAGAAACAACAGTCTGCTTCTTTGCTTTTCCTCTACCTCTTCTCATGGTACAAGAACCACTTTCAAAACAATTTCAAACAATTGAAGAAGGTTTCTACAAAGACAAAAAGATAGATTCAGTCCAAAAAATCAACATTATATAACAAATGAATTATGACAATAAGATGAATAGCCGATTTTAGTAAGTGAGAGAAGAAAAAGAAATGGCACACTTCATTTTCCAAAAACCAATTAAAGATTAAGAGAAATACATATCATGCAAACTGTAAAATCGAGAATACCATCAGATGACATGCATAAATCAAATAGAAAGGCAGAGCCTTGAAACAAGAGGCAGGACAAAATAAATGATAACCTTCATGCAATCATTCCATCGTTACAAAAAAATATCCACCCCTTCTTACCTTAGTTTTGTTGCAAACAATCTAACAAAAGAAATTGCAAGTTCAGATACTTTCATCCAACTGCAGGTTTTGCTCTTTTTTAATTAATAAGAAATGTATTTTTCCTTTTTTAATTCCTCTTCTTTTCCTACATTCTCTGGGAATATATCATAGCATAAAAAACTCAATCAGGTAGTTCATGAAGACATAAATCATTAAATAGATATAGAACAAAACAATTAACAAGATTCAAGCCAGATCAACCTATTCTCAAACTGTATTTAACCTGACAAATGCACAAGAACAAACTCCAAATCCGAAAAACCATGAACCAAACAACAACAAATCCATGCAATCTTCAACTTTTAGTAACCAACTAACAAAAGAGGAAATCCAAATCATTACAAAAGCCATAACCCCAAAATGTTCATGTTATTTACCTTCCAATATAAAACTCACATCATCTATGGTATATTAACCTAAGGCCGGGAGTAAACCAAACTTTTTCATATTCTGAAGTCCTACAAGATATGAATCTATGATTCAAAATAGCAATATATATTCTTCATTTCCTATAATTACAGCACCAAACAAAGCATTAACTTCTCAAAAACCAATACAATATAAAGAAATATATACATACAAAGCTCTTTATCTTCTTTTCTATAGAGAACTCTATTATCTATAAAGAAAGACATAAAAAAAAAATATGAAGCTGACCTTAAAACATTCATCAATATTCTGAAGCTTTGACACAAATCCCATTTTTCAGAATCTCATTATACCAATGAAGAAAGCAATCTAAAACCCAAAGAATAAAGCTGGGTTTTGTTTTTGTTTCTTTCAATGGTTTTTCAAGAGTGAAGCTAACAAAGAACAAGGAAAGTTTTTTTTTTTTGAAAACTATGATCTGAATGAGAAACAAAGAAAACACAGATCAGATAATATGGTGTAAGTTAAAAGGAAACATCAAACAAAAGCATAATGAGATTTTACAGAGCTAAGCCAATGAGCAGAGAGGCAGAGCTGAGAAAAGAGAAGAGAATAGAATAGAATAGAAAGGGCGAGGTTAAGAAGAAATGGCAAGAGAAAGTGTCAAAAGGATTTTTCCTTCTCTTTTTCTCTTTGGTGTGTTTTAGAAGAGTAGAACAAAATATTTTGTAGGGTAAAAAACTAAGTAGAAAAAAGTAACAGACTTCACTCACTGGTCAAGAACAATGTGTGAACCCTTTAGATCATCATCGCACGTTGGACTATGCGTTTGGGTGACTTTAAGGGACACGTGGAAGGTGATTACCGCATAACATAAGAACAAGTGTTAGTACACAGGATTTTTCCATAGTTGGATACAGATTCTGTGAGCTGAGACTTGATTTCAATCATACGCGCACGCAACAGCGTGAGTGTATTCCAAATGGTAAAACCTAGAGGCGCGTGGGAATGACCTTCTTTTACATACAGTGTGTTTAGGTCAGATCTTAGAGCCCTTTATTTTTTTAATATATATATATATTTTTGGTTTGAAAATTGACTCCTCATTTATTCAGTTCAGATTATTCAAGTGAAAGGGCAGGCAAGCATCTAGTGACACGACCTGAAATCTCCACCTTTAGCCGTAGTTTTGGGATTGTTTTGAGGGTATAATCGTCATTGGGTGATCTTCAAAACTCCAAAAAAAAAAGAAATGTCTGTATCTGATGAAATGGATCTGTCTTTGTAGTTGAATGGTGTTTTTCACACTTGATTACAAGATAAAGAGTATTTTAAATAAATAATAAATATAGCATCATTATCAAAGCCCAAGGGGGATAATTTGGGGTTAGAGATTTCATGTTTTGTTTCCAAGTTCCAACAATGTGCAGTGTTCCTTATTGAGATGATGGAACTTTGTCCTTTGGAACTGTTGGGGGACTTGGGGTCGATGAAATATTGCTAGTAATTAACATGATAATATTAACAGAGTTGGTTGTTTAATCAACTCACCTTGAAATTTATACCAAATTTCAACTTCATCATATTAAAAGTAGTTGATGTAGTCTTTTGTGTGGTTGTGAAATCTGCAAAACCTAGTCTTCAAGATATCCAAAAGAGGCCACTCCCCCAACTCCCAACAACAATCTACCAATTCCAATTGTTTTTGGCTTATAGGTAATCCTCTAAAAAGCGATAACACAAATATAATAAATTTTGAATTGTTTGATTAGATGCGGTATATGATGGGTTTTTTTTTAATTATTTCGAATTCCGAGCGTTTTGAGTTTGAATATTTTTGGGTTTAAATCGTTTTTTGAATCCGAGTACCTAATGTCAATTTCTTTAAGAGATTTAAATTTTGAGATAAATTAGGATTAGTTTTCTTTATGATGTTACATAATTTTGTTCTATTTTATTCCATTAATTGTTTAGTTATTTATTAGAATTATTCACTATTGTACTCTCCATCATCATCTTGAGTTGAGCATCTTTATTTTTCTTCTATAATAATTATCTTCATCCTCATCAATCCATTTACCATTTCAGTTACTTTCTTTATAAATTAAGTTTAAGGAAAACTTTTGATAACTTTTAGATTTTATTGTTTTGAATTGTTTTTTTCATTTTGATAATTTTTTTTGGCTTTTTATATAGAACCCATGATCCTTTCCTGTATGTTTTTTCATTTTTCTTTCTTTTGTCTTTCTTTTATTTGATTAGGTACTTGGTTATATTTGTCTGCTATCAACTACAATCTACTTGCTCCTTTCTTGATGTTGTATCTATTATTTACACATTACATGTTTCTTATTTCATCTCATATTCATCATACAAGCTTTATTGATGATAAATTAGTATGATTTCATTTTATATTATTTTGATTTGGAGGTTTTGCTTAAATTTTTTTTTGCAGTCCTTTTGTAAGGTTTAATTAAGTTAATATTTCAATATTTATGTGAATTAATATGACTCCATTATGAATTAGAGGTCATATTAGCTTCCTGGAAAGTGCTTCTTATCTTTTCAATCATTTTCATGGATGATATGAAGAAGTATTGAGTATTGGGAGAGAGCGTTGAAGAGCCCTCAAGTTTGTTTCCAGTTTACAAAAATGTTTACATGATTGGACAAGAATTGAATATGTTTTATCTGATTTTGCAGACCTTGCTGTACAGATTTAGCATTTATAGTGCATGCTTTTGGTTGGAAACAAAGTAATTGTGTAAAATATTTTAAATTAAATAACAATTGAAGTTGTAGTGTTGACAGCAAAATTTTAATGCCATTACTACCATTCCCCCAAAAGAAAGCAAAAGAGGAAAAGAAACAACAGCCAAGTGCAGGCAGTAAGGTTATTTCACGCGTTTGCTTCAACAATTTCATTAATGTTACCCTGCAATATATTTTCAAAGAGAAATGGTTCATATATAGCATATCCACACATGCTGGAACGCTTGTTTCAGTTAACCATCTGCTCTGTAAAGCTCACTATGCTACAGATAATTCCCTAGCCAGTCTTGCCTTTGCTCATTCCTCCCTTACCATGTCAATACCTAATAAGAGGTTCCAACTAATATGTTAGTCCCTTGCATTGTTTTGAAAGAAGTTTATGGCCAACATTCCTAGCTTGTCTTTCCAACATTTCACTGATAATCCCTATTGTTTTGATTGAAATCAAAGTTCCTTCAGTCTCTGAGGTCAATAAACTGCTTAAACTTGATGATAACTACATATGTTATCTAAAACCCCGGGAAGGCATCCATGGAGTAATATAATATGCATTCCACTGGTTTTCATCAAGGCAGAACTCCTATGTATATCTGTAGAACCAGAACCTCTTCATTAGACCTTTAACACAAAATCCACATAAATAGTGAGCTTTACTTAATAATTTGCTTTTCCTATTCATTTTAGTATATTTGGTTTTAGTAAGTATCCTTTCATTTTTAACATATTCTACATCCTTTGCTACATGCTGACCTACCTTCTGGTACAGGTAACATAATTACCTTTTCCCTTATATGCCTTTTTATGCTTTATAATTTTCTTGGATACTTCAGTTCCTTTCAGCATCAAATTGTCAAATATTAATAACAATACTACAAGTGAAGTGAAATGAAGATAGATATGGTTATACATAGATACAATCATTAGTTTTACATATGATAATTTATATAATCTAAAATGAGGAATCTAGACTAGGATGGAAAATCATTCTCGCTCTTCTTCTAATTTGTGAGTAAGCAATCTATGATAAACCTCTCCTCTTGTTCTATGCCTACAGGTAAATGTCAAGACCTTCAACTATATGTGAGATAATGGATCACTGCCAACTATATAGCATAAACAAATTACTGTGTTAATGTGGAGAAGTTTCACAAGGGTTACAGAGATGACTAAACAAATTGTTTAACTCATTTTACAGAATAAAAAGAAAAAGTTAGCTGTCTAGGGTGGAGAAACTGCCATTATCAACAGGGTGTGGTAGAAATTTCATCTTAAAAACTTCAGTGTACTTATGCCAACCAGTTGTTGAAGAAATAAAAAGTTACAGCAGGAAATAGTCATATTAGTATCATGATGGCCTCACTTTGAAGTCATGGTTATAAATAATGCACATGGTTGCCTAACTGTTGAACCAACAAAAGGATAAAGTAAGGACCAGAATCTAAAAATTTATTAGCTGATGCAAATCAATTTTGCAAAATAGGTTAATGGAAGTTGAAGAAAACTGGCTTCACTCTACTATGTATAGGCTAGGCAAAGTTTTTTGCAATTTAGAAGAAACAGAATGAAGTATCCTCAGACAATTGTGGTGGCAAGTTGCAAGGCATAACCTATAAAAGTACAATAAATAGGCAAATGATATCATTTATTCAGGAAAAAATTTACCTTTTAAATCCTGCCAAACTTGAGGGCCACTAGGATGATGATTTACATATTGCCTCAGAAATAGTTTGTCTGAACATGCAACTATAGTACTTAAGGCCAGGTCAGGCTCTGCTTTTCCCTGATCTTTGAGCCAGCTATACATTGCCAATCTAAGTCTGACCCTCTGTGTTGTATAGGAAAGATATGAGGGGAACGACACTAAAGAGGATAAAGGGTAACCCAACTCATTCACTAGAATATCGATCTTTTTTTGGATGATATCTTTTGATTGATTTAGGATTTGTGGGGATACTCTGACCATTTCAGAAACATCTTTCTTATCTAAACCAGCATTCACAATAGAATCAAATCTCTCCTGAAGCTCCCCTCCCCTGCCTCTGAACACCTTGAGTGCTTTCTTCATCATGTTAGGGTTTTCTCCATATCCCAAGTCTAACAAGAACTTCATCCTTAACCTCTGCGACTTTATGTCCTCTCCTGAGTCTGGTAATCGCACAACTCTTTTTCCCATGACCCATTTACTCAATTCTTGGGGGTTCTCCTGGATGTATTTACAAAGTCGCCTTTTTCCGACATTCAAGTTACCAAGTAAACTGTTAGTTTTCTTCAACATGATTGAACCAAGTAATAAGGGGTAAGAACACACAATTTTCCCAATCTCATTCACCTCCATCTCAATCTCATGAAGAAATAGAAAACATTTGATAAAATTTGAAACAAATTGCCCAACTTGGATTTCTGGAAACTGCAGAAACGTAGAAGATATCTGATCCAGTGGAGATCCAAATTTCAACAGGAATGCAATTAGTGAAAGCATTCTATACCCTGAACCCTCAAACAGAAGCCCTGGATGCTGGCTGATTAACCCATGTAACTCACTTCTGCCACCCATCTCACTAAAGAAGTTGAGAACACGAAGTATCATGCTCCAATTATAAGAATCATGCTCTGACAAATGCTCCTCAATCCAAGCATAATCAAATCCCACACTCCTCAAAATCTCTAATACCTTAATAAATTTCATATCTACATCACCAATCAAAAGATGAGGACCACAAACAATAACCTTTGCCATAAAAGACTGACTAAGCCCCAGTTCTTGATAAGCTTGAAGCTTTAACGGCAAAACTCCAAATTCATGTTGAAACACTTGAATTGCTTCCTTATATATCTTACCAATCTTATTTCGTTCAATCCCATAGTTGCATAAGACCTTATAATTCTCTAGCAACAAACAATCATCGCTCAAGAACATCAAATCCCTGGGAAGTAAAGGAGTATACTCACAAGGTTTCAATCCCAAACTCTCAAAGAAAGGTTCAAATTCATTAATGGGATGGTAACGCAGAAACCGCGTCATAGAACTTCCAACATCCTTTTCACTTTCAACCTTCTTTAAAAGCTTTTGTAAAAAATGAGGAGAGTTTTTGCTCATATTCTCTGCATCCGTAAAATGAATACTTCTAGTAGAATGCAAATATTCCAATAATGCAGCTTGAGCCTCTTTTAGAGTGGCACGAGGGATTCGCGCAACATTTTCGCCATCAGAAAACATGGTTTTATCAGAATTTTCAGTTACAACCGATCTTTTTGTCCTATAAAGTCTAGGGTTTTGCCTTTGTGCAATGTGAAATGAACCCGTTTGCCAAAATGGGGGTTTTAGTTGGTTCTCAACAAAATAAGAAGACACCCATTTGAGAATAGATGGTTTCTTAAGCTTCTGAAAATGGGTCATGACTAGTTTGATCGAATATGAAGCCTACTCAATAATAGCTAGAGAGACCAGAGAAAAGATAAACTTCTGCAAAGCTGAAAAGGTTCAAGTTTTGCTGTTTTACCTGTGATTTGGGCTTCTTTGGTTTTCTTGTCTACTTGAGAAGTTTGGGGAGTATTGTTTGATAGTTTGTTGTTTGTTTATACTTCTTCAACTGATACAATGCCAGCCATGAAATAGTTTCAGTGTGCCTCACTAAATTTCTGACTCCCGGGAGGGTTTTAGGACGACGCAGGTTTATAGAAGGGTAGGATGGTCACAATCCTTTCTTCTCCTTCTTCTCTCATTTCAAATTTCCTATCTTTCATCTTTCTATTTTTCATTTCCAATATTATTTTATTTTGCGCTGTATTTGAGCTTGGCATGGTAAAGGACAAATGTCGTAATTATTATTATTTTATTATTAAATTTGGATTTAAGAAAAAAGAGATTTGAATCTTGTTCAAACATAAAAATTATACATCAATCAAATAATTGAGTGTTATTGTTTTATTATTATTATAATTATTTGTGTAATTTTTTATTTTTTTAAAAAATAATTAATCAATTTAACTTCACAGATTAATTGTCGTTTCTCTTTAAATCAAAATTTAATTATTTCTACTCCATGCCTTTATATAAATGTATTGACAAAGAATGACAACAAAAACAAAAACAAAAACAAACAAAAGGGAAAAATGGAAAAAAAATGCTCAAAAAAGAAAAAAGGCCTGATTGAATTTTTAATAGAAGAGTTCTCATATTTTGCAAATTACATACTAATTCAACAACTGTTTAAATTTAACTCACGTTACTGATTCAAAACTTAAAATTCAAATCATTAATATATATATATATATATATATTAACAATTACATTCAAATTTCGTATATGATATGAGATTGGCAAACTCTTGCAAGTAGGGGAAAAAAAACAGCAATACACATAAACACATAGTAATACACATAAACGTGATGAGAAATTCTGAAGGATCCTAGTATCCTTGGACAAATAAATTAAGAACTTTATTACATATCACTTTCAATTCGAATTTAGAAAATAAATAATATTAATTAGACAAATTGTATTACAATTAACTAAAACTACAAGAAAGCTAGGAAAATGCAGGAAGAAGAAAAACGGAAGACTATCACTAAGCTCTCCTATATCAGAACTTGCCATCTCATCTTGTTTTGACGTGCATCTCGTAGTCTCGCCTAGTTGGTTTAAGATATAGTTGTACCATGTCATTTAACTGCAAGGCCAAACGTGACGGTGAATTTTTTATATGTATAAAACTAAATAGTCGCATTAATAGCACAACCATAAATGGAGATTCCACTATCACCATGAATTGCCTGAGACTTCGTTATTGTTTGCCAATATAATATGGGTACCCACCCATTCCCATGGGCGTAGTTGGTGGCATTCCTTGCGGGTCCTTCTTTGCAGCAAGGGGTGCGTATGGAATCAGCGGTTGGGTTGGGTATGGTGCAGGTACCGCTGGAGGACTAGGGTATGAAGAAGCCGGATACGATGCTATGGTTTGAGGATACGTGTAGCCAGCAGGGGCAGCGGTGGGATGCGCTTTCCCAGGCTGTGGGTAGCTAGGTGCCATAGGCAGGGCAACAGGAACAACAGCTGCTGCAGGTAACTGTGTTTGTACAGGTTTGCCCTTGTGGGTATCAGCAAGCTTCACAATGATAGTTCTCCCCTGCAAGAAAACACAAACTGTCAAGCAATTACTTTATAGATCTCCAAGACAGCAATAGTCATATTAAATTATTTTGTTATTTTTGGCAGAATCAGTCCCTGCTATGTCAACCTCCATGTGTAAACTTATAATGTCATCCTTTTTGCATTCTATCACTTCTATCATAGTGTTTACAGGATTTAGACAAAATAATTGGATTGCTAACTTCATCTTTGCTTGAAATGCCATCTGTAATTAGCAGATTTTGTCAAAATGAAAAAAAGAACTGGTTTTGTAAGACAAGGACCTTTCTTCTCCAAAGGTCAGACATTAAGCATGCCATACTGCACATGTAGTGGCATTGTCCACTTACCCCAAGGATCTTTTGTGGATCATCTATGGCCTTCTTTGCAGCTTCCACTGTCTTGTATGTGACAAAACCAAACCCACTGCATGTGAAAGGAAAATAATAACAATTCTTCACGTGTCAAGTATATTCAAAAATAAATGAATTAATATAACTACAAAGATAGAGAAGGTATGCACCGTGATTCATTTGTATCTTTGTCATATGCAACCGATCCTTCCTCAATCTCACCATGCCTTCCAAAAAAATTCAAAAGTATCTCACTCGTGACATCTGGTGATAGGCCCCCAATGTAGAGCTTCCTTTGAGCTAGATCAGGTGTGGTACTTGCCCCACTTAACCCCTCACAGGCTAGATTACATACAGCCATCCGGCCCTGTGTTCAAACCATTCAAGAAAATAAAGAATTAACGATCAAAATAGTAAAGTAACAATCATGTGCATACCAAAGGACATAACGCATGCTAAGCAAGTACATATTCTTAGTTATTTATGCTATGAGCGTACCTTGGAGTTGCATGTGTGCATGACATAAAATATACTTTCCATGTTCACTATAGAAAATACCGAGAGACAGAGAGAGAGAGAATTATAATGTTGATAATAATGATAATACTTGATATATGATCATTTGAATTATCTTACAACCTTGTTGCCAGGGGATACTATTAAAGCAGCACCCCAGGGAATGTAATCAAAGTTGCATGATAACAAACAACAAAGATCTCCATGTCAACACAAGATTACAAAATTAAATTCCCATACATGCTGCCTTTATTCCATTCTTCATCAAAGCCAGTGCTTTTAAACTATTACTGCAGGTGTTCCACCTCTCAAAGTTATGTTCTGTTATTGATCCAGAAAGGGTTTCTTGTCCTTCTCTTTCTCCTCTCAATATTTAGCTTGACAATAGACTAATATATAACTCCAGATGGCAGGGCCATAATGGCAACAAATATCTTTCCTACTCCACAGAAAATATGGATGTACACTAAACTATAGTATTACATACTAGCAGCCAAAATGAAGCTATTTTATGCACAGGCATTCAGGGAATTGAAATCCATATCACATTCGCTACATGTCCTAGCAGTAAACTTTTATCAGATTCATGTAAATAGAATACTTAGATCAAATTTGTTCTATTAATGTGGCTTCCATTAAAAACATGTTCCCATTGTCCTTCACGTTTGTTGAATGAATGAGTGTATGGAGAGAGAGAAAGAGAGAGACTGGTGAGTAGCAAATCCCAAAAGGAGAAACGGATTGAGATTCCATGCAAGTCTCATTCTTGAAGAAAAAAAAAAGATGAGATGGAATGCATGTTTTTACAAGAAAGTGCCCAGCATGCAAAGACTGAAAACTAGCTATTGCTTACATCAATAAGCTTGCTGGGTGCTCTAAGTGCACTCTGCGCTGACTCCATGTGTTTGTAAGTAATGAAACCATAGCCACGAGATTTTCCAGAGGTTTTGTCATAGATTACAGCCCCTTCTTCTATTTCTCCATGCATTTGAAAGGCCTAGACCAAAAATATAGGCTCAATACATTCAGTTAAAATGGTTCCGAGTTCAGGCTTTCTAAAAGTTCATATTAAAATAAATAATAAAGAGGAAGATATAGAATTATGGGAAAAGTACACCAGAACTCTATATCATGTGGGACAATCACCCCAATATCACAGAAAACACAAACAGCAATCGGCAATCAGCAATCAGCTATGCACTCACAGCACACAAGGTTTCTGAAGTGGTATTCCAGGCTAAGCCACGAACAAAAAGCTTTCGGTGTACAGGATCTGAACTGGCAATACTTTTAATTTCTTCAGCAATCGAAGGATATTGGGACCCTCTTTATGCGTCAACATGCAAATAAACACACGTTCACAGAGTCAATCACACAGCATACAATTTCAAGCAACAGTCATATAGCACCCATTCACTTAACACAAGCAACGCACTTTCACACACAAGATGAACTATGAAGAAAGGAGATTCTAAGCCACAATAGCCTATCACTTTCAGATATTGACACTTTCATTTCATATGTTGAAAACCATGATTTAAGGATGTTACTCAAATCTTTAAAGATTTAACCATTTCATTGGTGAATATTTATTTTATTGGCATAAAGGTTAGAAGACTACCATGTAATAAAGTTAGAAATCATTTCTTGACCTGAATACTGAAAGCAAAATAACACTTGCATTCTGATATACGCATTAAACAATGCATCTTCGCGGTTTTTGACCTTTCTAGAATGAATGTCATTTCACTCTCTGAACTAATGAACTTACTAACAATCTACTCCTTTTAACAGCATAAAATAGCACAGGTGACACAGTTTGTGGATATGTATAGTAGGTTTCTCTCTATATTTTTCTCCTCTTTAGAACTCCCAAAAAATGAAGGGTAGGCAAACTAAAAATTTGGTCTAACATCTACTCCAATTCAAGAGGTAAAAGAATATCAATCAAGACCCCTTCTCAACGACAGAAAGTTCTTTGGAAAAGGCCATATTGACTTACTAAAGGCAATCTAATAGGAACCAAACCAAGGGAACAAAAAACAATAGTCTTGATGTCAAAAGCAAATACAGAGATATCCTAAAATTAAGTCAAACTCAAGCCCAAGAAAATGGTCAATATGGGAAAATGCATAAGCAGATGCCAAAAGCATGCTCAGAAAATGTTCTGAATATATAGAAAAAGGCCTATGCTTCTGCAAAAACGAAAATGAACTTTTCAAGAAACCCACAAGGCCAAGCTCATTATATCAGTAATCTAAATCACTACAACCAACAGTCTTTTATTCGTAAAAAGCAAGTAGCTCAAGCTCAACAACTGAAATTTTTGAACATAAAGGAAAGAACTTCCTGGAAACTCGACAAGGCTTTGAAAAAAACATAGACACAAAAGTATCCTTTCACTACAATTAAAATGAGCTTATAACTGATTATTGCATATTTTTACAAGATAGATATCCGTTAGTTATTTTAAAAAATGATAACAATGTACTAACAGCCTCATAAAAATCCAGAAATGGTCAGCTAGCTATGCAATATTTTTCTCCATATTTTCAAAGCAAAAGAAAAATTCAAAATTTCCTTCTGCAGCTGTTCTAGCGTCACTTGAGGACTCTTATAATTTCAAAACAAACTTAGAAAACCATTAAGTTACAACTAATTCACCGAAACCAAAACCAAAACCTTAAACTGACCAAACCAGCTCTCAAAAAACCCATGATAAAGAATACCCTTAAAGAACAGAAAAAAGAAAAGAAAACCCAGAAATCATCATTCATTATTAGTCAAATTTACTTGGATTTTCTAGTGAGAAGATAAAACAAATTGAGGGTGATAAGAAAAAGGAAAATACAGTCTAGAGAGAAGATCGACGAGCTGAGATTTAGCGAGAGGGTCAAGCAAAGAACGTAGCTCTTCTTGAGTCGATAACTCTCCGTTGTTTCCCATCTCCTCCATCTTTCTCTTCTTCATATCCTCCATTTTATTTTACTTCTTCTTTTGGCTTTGTTTCCTGCTGCAAAATTGGGTTCTTTGATTCCTCTTTCTTCGAGCCCTCTACGAGGTTTAGTTTTTAAGGATCATATATGTTATGTTTTGGGGAATATTATATGTGAAACCTTGTAGTTTAATTTCTATTGCAGTGTTCACCTTATAGTTTTTAATTATTTCAATTAAAGCCCCAAAGTGTTACACTAAAAAACATTTCCTTTACTTCAGGTCTATTTGACACACAGAATGCTGGGAAAGATACTATATCAAGTTAATACCAATTCTATTATATTAATTATTTAAATATTCATTTAATATTATCTAAATAATACACTCCCAAACTAAATTTTAATTGAAGATTTTTTTAAAAATCAAACTCTATTTTTTCCATGAGAAAGTTAATTTTTCACAAGTCATAAATGTTTAGATTCAATTTAAAATTGATTAATCATAGTTTATTAAGCATTTAATTTAAAATTGGTTTATATTTGTATGAGTAATTTTGAATAGGTCTAAGCATCCAAAGATACTTGGTAAATCTTAGATTAATTATATTTAATTTGGAATAATATGCTCTTTCTTATCTAAAAACTACAGTCATTCAAAAATTATCCAAAATTAGAGTACTGAAAATCAAAGATATATAAGAGTTTTTCTAGATTTTATTTATCCTAAAATAATGTCATGGTTAATATTTTCATTTCCTCCAAAACAAAAGCATCCACTCGAAACTTTAAGGTTTACATTAAAGTTGATAGGGTTATGTAGTGGGATTTAATATCCAAGTTAGGCCTTATTTGTTTTCTTTAGCTGCTCAAGCATCATTTGAATTTGCTTTCCTTGTTCCTGTATTGCTTGCTGTAGATTTTGCTGAATCTGCCCACAAATAATTAACAAACATGATAAGAAAATCATTCTAGCAATGAAATTAAATGATCAAATTCCAATGTTTTTGCAGTAAATAAATCAAGGCAAAATGTTTAGAGATGCAATTAGGAATGTTTTAAAAAACAGGAAACCAACTTAAAATCCAATATTCAGTTGATGTTTGTTTAGGAATGATAAAAAAAAAATCCTTTTTAGTTCCAAGTTTAATTTATTTTAGAATACTTTATACTAGTACAAATATAAACCAAATTAAATCCAGGAATGAATACTATTAAGTATATATTCACATATGTGATATAGTAATTCCATGAAAAAGATTTCAGCCAACCAAATCTAGTTATAGCTTTAAGCTAAGAATTAAAAACGAGGTGATACCTCTAATTGTTCGCAAAGATGTCTTTGAACTTCGAGCTGCATTTGTAGTATTTCTTTTACTTGCATGCCACTACACAATATGGAGATTAGAGAGTTAGAAGGTGTGTTCCCATACTGTATTGCTCGAAATTTTATATACTAAAAGCAAAAAATGAAAAGTCAAGGTTTTAAAACTGTATTATGTGTGCATTAAGCTCACCTTTTCAAATAGAGCATAGGTAAGTCATCATCATCAACTCCTTGGTCAGGTTTAGCTGTGACCAAAAATGAAGATAAATGATTTTAGGACTTATCATTTATCTATTAATACACAAACAAATTGACAAGTTTAAAAGATATGACAAAACAGATGAGAAAATCTACCAAGTTTAATTCAATCAGAATACCACAATTACTAACTAAAACAATGTGTGAACCTTTAGAATTCAGATAAAATAACATAGGATAGAAAATTATAGATGGCATTTTTACAAAGCTAATTGTTATCATCCACCACATGCAATCAGTAATCAAAAGTAAATATGTTTAGATACTTTGTTTTGGTTATTAATATATTATTTCTTTGAAAATTGTTTTACAGCAAGTATAATGTTAATTATATCGAGAATAAAGAGAACAATTAAAAAAAGTGAGATAATAGCTTCACGTGAATAGTAATAAAAGTAACTTGGAACAAGTGATGAGGTCTATAGGTTATTTTCAATTTGGAATGTTTTAGAGTGTGTGGCTTAATGGTTTAGAAATGGAAATAATTATTAGGAGATATAAGTGTTTCTCTCTCATAGCTTTTCACTCTTACCTTACTGTTTCATATCTTTTCATTTTTACCTTGTTCTTTCATACCTTATTCAATCTCATATCCTTTCCCTTTTACCTTCTATTCAAAAATTAGTCTTATTGTACTATTTATAGTCATAAAATGTACTACTTCAAAGACCACATGATGGGTTCTTAATTGTTACTCATTGTATACAATAAAATCACTATTTTAATATCTACATAATTGTTACCTATTATGTACATTAATGCTCTCCTTATTTTGTTTTTGTTTCCAAAAGGTTTGGGTGACTTGCCTGTGTCATGATTTTGGGTTCTTTTCCTCTTTTGTTCTTGGGAAGATTTTTGGCCAAGGTCAGGAGCTCTTGCTTGTATTGAAGGGGGACTCCTATCTCTTGCGAGAAATGAATGAATACGCTTCTTACTTTTCAAAAAAAAAATAATGTTATTTACTAAGTGTTTTAGAATTTATTCTTGAGTATTTGTTTCTTTTAGCTTTATATATAGAGTTTTTACAATTCATTTTAAAAAACAAAGATTTTTGAAACTAGTGCAAATATATTTTCAACGTCTCCCTAATTCTCTTCTCTCCTCCACCTATTCTCTATTTATTCTCAGTTTACTCTATCGATCACCTATTCTCAGTTTAATTTACCGCCCGCCTGTTCTCTATCTATTCTTAGCTTTGGCTCTACTACTTGTTTTTTTTCTACCTATTTTTAACTTTAATCTACCGTTCATCTATTCTCTTCCACTTATTATAACACCTAGTACCTTAGAGACTACCCCATATTCCTCTTTGCCATCTCTGATATATACTGTTACTTATTTGCAACACTTCCTAATCTCTCCCTATACAGTTTGTTAAGTTGTTACGGTAAAAATTGGTCATTCTTATTAGATAAAAAGTTTTGTCAGCAAAGTGAACATATTTACATTTTAAGTCGGTAAGAGACAAACTTGTTTTGTTGTGAAGGAATATCAACTTCAAAATTAATGCTGCTTCAAATTAGGTCCCAGTTTGATATTCTATCTAGTTTTTATGATTTATGAACAGGGAATCGCATTGATCAACTCCAGTAAAAACATTAAACGTTAATCTTCAGCTTATCTTTGGCCATGAAGATTAAATAAAAAAGAAAAGAAAGATTCTTCAGCTTATCAGAGTTTACCTTGTGTGGATCCCGTAATGTATTTTGCATATCGATATTTCTGCACAGCAAATAATCACTTAAAGTAGAGGGCGGAAAGAAAAACTACTACTACTGTTTTCTATATGCAAATATGAAATTGGCTTAGGTTTGGCCTAATGATTATAACCCTCCTTAAAATGATTGAGGTTCAGAGTTCAAATCTCCACTCCAACCTTGTAATTTCCAATACGTACACCTAAAAAAAGACCAGTATATAGTATAAAACTTATTTACCTGCAAATGACTTTTGACTTGAAGGACTGTCAACCCATTTGATTCCATTAGCTTCAGTATTGCCCTTGGTGTTGCCTCTATGATTCATCGAAATGTTAATGAATATTAATAAGGGAACATTCCATGTTTTTTTTTTTTGGTACATAAAGTAGAAACAATCTTTCTTGTTTTATTCAAGCAGCAAAACTTTGCTTATAAAATTAAAAACTGCTTACTCTCCGCACCACCAAGGAGATTGACGCAATTGACAAACTTCTTATGAAGTTCTACCGTCCATTTTATTCTTGTTTTGATGTTTGAAGGCCTTCCTCCGGAGGAAACAGAGCTAGCACGAGTTCCAGAAATCCTGGAAATGTTTGGATATTGCTGTTCTGGTCGAGAAGAGCATAAGCTAATAACCTGTGTTGATGCAAAATTAAGTTATAATGAACAAATTTATTTTCCTTACGAAACCAATCATGAATAAAGAAATGCCCATAATGAAGAACAATATTTAATGGAAGACAAGATCACTTGCTTTGGAGTTGCGGGTTGCCTCAGCAAGCAACTTGCCATGGTCAAGTGAAAGAAGGCTTCCCTGCTGCGACCAATAACTTTTACCATTAGACTTCTCAGTGAATCTTTGACATTGGTTCCTCCAAAGATGAGGATTCACGATCGACAGCAAGGTGTCTTTTGCTTGATTAATGGTGGGTATAGCTTCGTATCCTGGCGCTTGGGGTTCATCACTGTCACGCTCTGCTAGTTGGAAATCGATGTGGCTCTTACTTTGATCAGTTGCACAGAAAGCAGAAGCCAGTTGCTCCAAAGGGGTGGTGGGGGTGGTGACTGAATGTAATACAAGACGCTTTTGTTTTGGCTGTGATGAAGCTCCATCCATGCCTGCTGCCGCTTGACTCCAATACCCCGCTTTACTGAATTAAAGCTGCTGCAATCAATGTTCTGATTCTTCAATAAAGCTTGATGGAAACAATGACCTATGTTCAGCCAGGTGTTGGTTTCTCTAACTTCCCACACTTAATTGATTGTCAATGTTTCAGTCTTACAATATCTTTATTTTTTTAAGTATTTAATTAAATGATAAATATATGTATTCAATTTTTTAAATTAAAGAAATTCAAAACTCTAAATTTTATAGAAAATGAGGAAAAATGCATTTGCTTTTTTTTTATTAGAGACCTTGCCTTGGGCATTTAGGAAGGTACTCTTGTAGCCATTGAAAGCTTCTATATGTAATTGTGATGCGGCAGAATGTTTGTTGTCTGATCCTCATCATCTTATCGGTCACAAGAAAACAAAATTCAATAAAAAATTGACAAAACATATACTTATTTCTTGGATGTATGGAATGGACCCAAAGCAAATAGTAATCATTTCTGCTGTACTGGAGAAAGGGTCAGTCCAAATATCATCAGACCACTATTTTACAACTTCAACATTGTCAACTTTGTCGATGCATTCCATAATTAAAGCTCCATCAAATAATAAATATTCATATTTTAGGAAATCAAAAAAGTAAAACAAAGATAACCCTGTTTTTGAAATATTTTCTTTTAAAGCCCTGCATTTTTATCGTTGGGAATTAGGAGGTGTGGGATTGATATAGATATGGGGTTCATTGAATTGGGACATCTTTTAGATTCACTGAATGGGGACATGTTATTTGCATTTCGGAAACATTAAAAAAAAAAAAAACAAAAACAAAAACATCATCAGATTTCAACTAGCTTTTGTAAATTAATTTTCTCAATGATAGGATAATGTAATCATGTGCCAATTGCGTTTAAAAATAAATTCCAAAGAGTGGTTTGGACAGCGGAATGTTGATGAGTCGCTTTGTTTCAATTTCAAATTCTAATCGCTTTGAGTTAATTGGACAACTGAACTGGTGACCCCTGGAAGCAAAGACAACTGGTGAAAGAAGCTGATCAACTGTCTTGGAGTATTGTTTGGTTGTTAATTAATTGACGGAATATTAATCAACCTTCTTACTGTTGTGCTAATTGGTGCAATATTAGTGTAAAATATAATGGTGTTTTCTGATGAATTGAAGTATACCTTAAAATTGATAGTTTTATTAATTATTTTTTATTATTTGTCTTTTTCTTTCAATATTATATATATTTTTTGTAAAAAAAAATATAAATAATAAATATATCAACCAACTAAGGCTTAGGAACATATATTGTTATAGATATTTTCCCTTCCAAACAAACTTTTTTATTTACATAAACTTCAAAAATATATAGTTGTAATAAAGGATTCAACGTGTTTTCGAGTTTCAATATATGGCTTTAAAGGTATATAAAAATTAACAATATTTAAGAACTTGACTTTATAATAAATATACATGTATCTGTTTATTAAAAAACTATATGAATTCAAATCCTATTTTCTTCAAACTGTACTTGTTAAAAAAAAAAAAGAGGGCAAAAATTACCATAGTCATTTTATGTAAAATTAAAATTTTCAGTTGGTTTTTTTAGGTTATTATTATATCTTTTAATATATGAATATATATATATATATATATATATATGTTATATTCTTTCTAAATGGTCATTAATTTTAATATAGATGAAGTATTCCTTAAAGACAAAACGTTGTGGGCTAAGACAAAACCACAATAAATTCAACGTCCGAATGAAAAGAATCTCTGAAAAAGAAGCTTTATCTTTGGACAGCTGGATCATTTGAATCAGCTTGCTATGCATATAATAATAGAATTATATATATATGGAAATTCCTTTACGACCTAATTGAAAGATGGCAATGAATTACCACATTATTGCAATGACTCCATTGAGAACATGGCAAATAATGACGACATTCAGATTGTACTAAACTACAAAAATATAAGGGCTCCGTCCATCTACAAGTCTTGGTAAGAAGGGTTTATTGGTCATGGCAGGGTCACCAATTGCTAGTAGATGTGGATATCTACAACTATATGTGAGCTTGTTGTGACAAACATAAAAGCGACAGACCAGAAAATAAAGAACACGTAGGCATTCATCAATTTATGTGATTCAATCATTATATATATATATATATATATATATATATATATATATATATCTGAAAAAATGTGACAGAAATTCGGTACAAAAAAGAAAGAAGAATCACTTATTAATTAAGGTTTCGATTACTAATTAGTTTCTATTTTTATCCTTTGCTTTTTGTTATATATATGTCTGTTTTTCTTATGTATTTTTCATTTATTTTTTAATTCATTTTTGAATAAATAATAAAAAATAAAAATAGTAGTTAAACATAATGAAACTAATCTTTGAAAAACAAATATTAATAATATTATTGAACAAAAGAGTTCTTTTTCCATTAAGAAATTCATAATTTCATGGTAACCTAGTGACCATTGATTAACATGAGAAATCATTTAATTTGCCCAAATGTTTGCCTCATGATAAAATTGATAAAACTAGTAGTCTTGAATATAATCCGGGCATGTTTTGATTAAACTAAAATAGAAATCAAGGAAACCTTTTAACATTTCATCATTAATATTGCCATTGTCAAGTCGTGTTAACTTTGGAATTGATTAGAATTTAAAATCTTATTTAACTAACATTTTAGTTTGTGTATAACAACAAGTAATTATATATTATTAAACTTTTTATCACATTGAGTCTTAATTCTATTCTACTTTGAACTTTTATATTATAAAAGCCAATCTCTAAACTTTAGAACTATAATGGTGATTTGGGGGGCCTTAGAGAGGGAATACCTTCTAACTTTATCTTTCACACTCATTGGAGCTAGAGTGAGTGTGGGTGAGTGTTCTTATGAGAATATTAAGAAAGGATGGACAATGGGTTTTTGGGTTGGTTTGGGAAATCATTGAAAGAGATTTTATTGTACTTTAATTTTTCAATAGTAGAAGAATTATTTCACTCTATAGACATAAGCAAGAGGTTAAATCATGTAAATTTTTGTATTTTTCTTTGGGTTTCATTTTTGTTGTTTGGACAATTTTCATAACAAATTGGTGTTAAAGTTTCAAGTTAAGTCAATCAAGATTCAATAAGGATGTGAAAAGTTACTAGTTTTACAAATTTCTTAATTAAGAAGTTTGATAGGAATACTAGTTTCACATATTGGTAATGAAAGATGAAAGATTTCTTTGTATAGCAAGACTTGATGCGGGTTTTGCTAGGAAAGAAGAAAGGGCAAGCATGAATGATATTGAATTGGTAGAGTTAGAAGAAATGTATATTATCACTTTTCAGCTTTGCATCAAGGATAACATATTTAACCATGTTATTAATGAGGAATTTGCTCTAGAATTGTTTGTAAAATTGGAGAAGATTTATTTGACAAAAAGCCTTTTCAACAAGTTTAAGTGAAAGTTGTATCGCTTGAAGATGGAGGAGAATGGAGACCGTATGAAGTATATGAACAAGTTCAATAAGATAATTGATTAATTGAAGAAGGTTGAAATGAAGGTGGAGGAAGAAGAGAAGGCACTATTGCTCCTCATATCTCTTCTAAACTTTTATAAGGTATTTGTGAAATTTCTGATTTGCAGAAAGGATATAGTAATATTAGAACAAGAAAAAACAGCGTCAATGTCCCATGAAGCTGAAAGAAAAGTAAGGAAGGGGTAAAGATTCAACTAACTCCGCATTAGTAGAGGTTTGGAAGAGTAACCAACAAGAGATTTAAGGGTAGGAAGTTTAGATCCAGTAATGTTCAATATTTTCAAAGCAAAAAGGTATGAAACTTATTAGAAGGGATTGTCTTACAAAAGAGGATGAAAGTAACAGGAATGAAGGTGAGTATGTTTTCATTGCTGATACTGATATTTGTGCGGTTCTTACAATCTCAGAAGATATGTATACAAATTCTAGTGATAGTTGGTATTTAAATTTTGCTTTTGTCACATACTTATACTCCCAAAAAAGATTATTTTGATTTACTTCAAGAAGCGATGGTCAAAATTTTAAGTTGGGTGATAAGTCAATTGTAAAGGTCATGGCTTTTGGAGTTGTGAGAATCAAAATATTTGATGGGGTTGTGTGCTCTCTGGATAGTATGGCCTAAGTTCAAAAATGTGTAACAATTTAATATTATTGAGCCTATTAGACTCTAAAGAGCATGGATTTTCTACCCGTGTTGTAGTGATAAAAATCCCACTAAACGACATGGTATTGATGAGAAGGAATTTGCATAATGGTTTGTATCCTTTAAAAGCTGAGGCCTCGAATGGATGGGAGTAGTGCACACAGGATGGTAGCTATTGAAGTGAGATTCATTTACGAGGAAGTGATGTAAGGTTTGCTTGGTGTAAAACCAAAGTGAGATTTCATTGACTACAAATAGGTGATGAAAGGTTCACTTGGGGTAGAAGATTGTGAAAAGATCAAAATCTTGTCAGTGTTAGTGAATAAGAGGGTTTGTCGAGGTCCCTCTTTGAATTCAATTAGTACCATTAACTTAATGGCTACACATGTGCTTTGGAAGTTTGTGGAATTAGGTTTTGAACCATACTTGATTTGTTATATGTAGTCAAGTGATTTTGAAAGCTAATGATTTGGAAAGTTTTGTACTTGAAGAGTTTTTGAATGAGTTCAAAAGTAGATGGAGTTTAAAGAGTAGCAATTGGATGTAATTTGAGGAAGAAGTTTAAAGAGTTTGAATTTAAGTAAAAAATATAAATTTATTAAGTTTTGAGTTGACTAAAATTTAAATTTTTATTTGATTAGGATTTCAATTTATATACAATATTGAGTAGTTGTATAATATTAAACTTTTTATTTCACATTAAATCTTAATTCTATTTTATTTTAAACTTTTATACGAGTCACTAAGTCTCTAAACTTTAGCAGTGTAGTGGTGCTCTTGAAAAACACAAAGAGAGAACACCTTGAAATCTAAAAATACCTTCCAACAAGAATAGCCCAATCCGTGGAAGCCCATATTTTAAATAATTATTTGTATTCATTTTATATTTTATTATATCCTGTTTTTGTTTTTGTTTATTTTGCAATATGAACCCATCATATAAGGTTCAAATGGCACATTAATTAAATCCCAATAACAAACTGGGTTCTGAGGCCCAATCAATAAATTGGCTTTCACGCTTGACGGATCAAATTGTAAGCTCCAAATTAAAGCAAGTTCAAATACAATAAATTTACAGAACTTTAAAATAAAAATCGGATAATTATCGATTGAGATATAATCCGAATTATTTGAAAATTCACTAAAACTCCCCGACAAAATGATGTGTCTACATCTTGGATGGGAAGTGAGCAAAGGGTGTGATGTCCAAATCTTGTCCTTTTAGGAGGCTTTCGTTTGTTTTTTGTTGCTGATCAATCATCATCTTCAGCTGCCTTTCTTGTTCTTCAATTCGCAACTGTAAATTTCGCTGAATCTGAGTAAAGGAAAAAAAAAGTAAAAAATGTAAAACAAGTTTAATTTTATGGTTCGAAAACAGAATGCCTCCAAGTATTTCTTTGCATGTGGTATATTTTAATTTATCCCCTTTGGTAGCCTGGTTAACTTAATGGAAAAATCAGTCATTGACAAATATTTATTGCTTATGAATTAAGTTGGTATAGTAAAAGGATTTAAGGTAGAAGCTCTTGCTATAGTCATCTCAATTGAATTTTTAAGATGGATATCAAATTTAAAATCAATTGATAATAAGGTGAAGTGGTCTTTACTATATTTTTATGCACAGAATACCTTTAACTTAACAGATGTAAGATTTTTTTATCATCACTCTAACGCTCTCCCTCACATGTAGAAATAATAAAGTAGAGAACAACAATGAAAGGGACAGCTCATACTCTTTATACAAGTATTAGAGAGGTGATAATTCCATATAAGTTAAACTGGGTATATCTTGGACATATAGATATAACAAGTGCCTCTTCACCTATTATTAATTGATTTTGATTGGATGTTTATCTAAAATTTAATATGATATTAAGAGTAGGTGTTACTCCCTCATTGTCCCCATCATAATTCATTCCAAGATTAATGTTCGTCATTTAGAATGGGAGTATCGAAGTGACAATAGTCTCACCTCTCTTAAATTAGAAACATGGCAAGAATAATGAAAAAGAGATAAAATCAAAGATCATGCTTGTACCTCTAATTGTTCATGAAGAAGCCTCTGGACATCTAGCTGAAGTTGCAATGCCTCTGCGAGGTGCAACCCACTGCAAGACAGATTGGAAATTTTGATTAAATTACAGTGTAAGATTAATGGAACAGCAGAACAATTTCGGTAGTGAATTATTTCAAAAATGAAAATGTATTTGGGTAGAATAAGATGGATGCATTAAGAAGTTTACGTTTTGACATCCAGTTGAGTTACATCACTTGTACTAATTCCTTTCTCTGATTTGCCTGCAACGAGAAAGGATATTGATGAGATGAGATTGTTGTATGCAATCAGGACGTGTAGGCGAAGCAATAGTTCTATTGCAGAGATTTGCTAATAAATGCGTGACTGGAATGGCCTTTGGAAGGGAGAGGCAAAGGCGCTCAGCATCGGTGTTATAGTTATGCTTTGTACTAAATATCAAGATGTAATTCCATCTGAATCTAGTTTTAAACACCCAGAGGGAATAAGAGGCTATGCTATTACGCAACAATTCAAACAACTAAAGCAAAATATGAGGAGTATCCCTCCTCACAAGTCACTTAGAACTGAAACCTATGACTAAATTAATATTGTTAACGTCTTGCCTTGCCATTTGGGGATTATAATAACAAAGGAATGCCAGGAACAGGGAAGTGCAGAAATCATATTTGTTAATCTTAATATAGTTTCTTCTTCATTAAAAAATTTGAATTAAGGATTGATGGTTTCTGTATCACAATTCAGATAGGCTTTATGTCTAAATAAATTTGTATTAATCTAAAATCTATAATAATAGAAATTTAAAACACACATAGTACTTACTGCACTAAATCTTACTCTTTTTTTCTTTGCAACTCTCCAACGAGTGAGATCATTGTAGATATGAGAGGAACATAACTTTACTTCTTGTATAATGAATTCATATTTCCACTCATCATACGATTTAGGATTTCTTAAATAAATCCACACTTTTAAACCCACATATAATATTGGAATCTAACCCACTTTATTAGATTGATTATAATATCATTTTTATCAAGATCAGATTATCCCAACCCGATTTTGATAAAATACAAAAATAAATAATATATATATATATATCCACTCTTTGATTTTACTAGAAAATCTAACCAATTCTCCGTTAAGGTCTTGCAGATTCAAGCGGCTGGGGTTTATGGTAAACTCCCATGTTGTCAAGCAAATACGATATATATATATATATATATATATATAAGCAACCATCAAGGCATACCTTCAGTAGAATCTGTCAGTTTTTTGCAGTACGATATTTCTACAAGACAGAAATCAGAAGGAAACAAATTCATATATTAGCATTTTGCCTGAAGAATATCCTAGCCAAGATAATATAAACAACACCCAAAAATCTTGAATTTGCACCTGCAAATGGCTTTTCACATGAAAGACGGTCAATCCTTCTGTATCCACCAGTTTGAGAATTGCCTTTGGAGTTGCCTCTGTTTGATCAAAGTAATAAACTAAAAAGCTTGCAGAATGGTTTCTCAAGATTCGACAAAGTTAAAAGCAAACTACTACTAACTCTCAGCTCCCCCAAGGCGTTTAACACACTCCACAAACTTGTCAGAACATCCTGTGTTCACCTTATTCTGGTTTTACTACCAAGTGCTGCCCCTGTCGAGACAGAAAAGGTCCCAGAAGTATAATTTGAAGACTGCTTCTCTTGCTGAAAGATGATTAGCTGTGCAAGCGGAGAAATATATGAATTGCAGTAAGCCTATATGGTAACAACTAGTCACAATTCGACGAAGAGTAACATTAAAAAACTTATGAAAACAACAAGAAAGAGTTTTTTTTTTATAAATAAAACAAGAAGAAAGTTAATTGCAGATACAATGAATTGACCTATACCTTAAAATGATATTAAATTCTTTTTGATCGAGACTTTCTTAATTACTTTTTTATATTATTATAAAATACATATAATAGTAGAATTATATATATATATATATTATATGGAAATCCTTTTCAACTTTATTGAAAAGATGGCAATGAGTGACAACATTAATACATTATTACAATGACTCCCTTGGGAAGATGGCAAATAATGACGACTTTCATATTGCACCAAACTACTAAAAAAACATAAAGAGTCCATTAACAAGTCTTGGTATAAATGGTTAATTGATCATATGATAAGTAGTGGTTGAGTCAGAATTTTATATTTGAAGAGATGAAAATAAAAAGTTTAATATTTGTAAAGATGAAATTATAAATTTTTTTAAAAAATGGGAGCAAAACTATAAAATTTAAAAAAAAACAAAAAAAATTACTAAATTTGAAAATTTTAAGGGAGCGGGACCCTACTAGCCCTTCTCCCTCCACCTCTGATGGCAGGGTCACCAATTACTACTAGATGTGGATATCTAGAACTATATGTGGGCTTGTTATGACAAGCTTAGAAAAGAAATAACACGTAGGGATTAATCAGTTTATTGATCTATATATATGAAAAAAATATGATAGAAATTCACTTCAAGAAAAAATAAAACAATAATTTTTTTTACAAAGAAATAGGTTCATTGGCAAAGCCAAGGTGCGATGACAGCTATAACTCTTCAATTTTTAATTTTTTTTATTCCTATATATATAAAACTTAAGAGATATATATATATATATATATAGTATGATTTACCCTTTATAATCACTCTTCATGGAAAATTTTGGATATGTCACTAAATAAGTCCGCTTATTAATTAAGGTTTCCGTTGCCTACTATTTTTACCCTTTGCTTCTTGTTATATGTCTTTTTGTTTTTTTAATTTATTTTTATTTTTTTTTTGCAAAAGAATAAAAATAAAAATATTAGTTAAATATAATGCAAACAAAAGAGTTTTTATTCCATCAAGAAATTCATAATTTCATGTTAACCTAGTGATCATTGATTAACATGAGAAATCATTTCATTTAAACAAAAATTCGTCTCACGATCAACACCAAAAATTTGATCAATCTAATCTTTTTGAATATAATCGTGCATATTTTGATCATATTAAAATGGTTTTTACTTAAAATAAGAAGGAAAAATTTTAAAATTTCATCTCTAATTATCATTGTCAAGTCAGATGAGTTGTAGTAATGGGTGGAGATGGACAGAAAGTTGGAAGAAGGTGGCTTGACTGCCTCCATTTGGTGTTTGTGGACAACCTTAGTAAATGGTCATCGCGAGCAGCCATTAAAAGAGCGTTTGATGAGTATGGAACTGTTATGGACATGTTAATTCCAAGAAAGGTCTTGCAGGACAAGGGGAGGGCAGCAAACTTCGTGTTCATTAGGTATAGAGAAAAGCATGAACTGGAAAAGTCATTAAGATGGGGAGGATATTAGTGGATGGATAGGAATCGACTCACGGTGAAAAGAGTTGAACCAGTGCTTAAGGGTAAAGATAAACGTGAGGACAATGAGGTAATGGGAAAGAAAGAAGTTTTCGTACCCAAGGCATAGGGGATAGATGGTAGGTCATTTAAAAAAGTAGCAGTAGGTGAGGGAATGAAGTCACAGAAGGAGCAAGGGATGGTCAAGCTAAAGGAAGATAAGCGAAATGGGGAAAAATGGAGGAACTGAAGACAGGAATTGAGGGTATGGCTCAAGGGAAAGAGGTAGTTGGTAATGAAACAAGAAGGCCAAACTACTAAACTAGTACAAGAATGGTTACAATCAAGACTAATGTACCAGAAAATGACATGAGTTGGGTACAGAGCAATGCAGTAAGAAGATTAAAGGAAAAAGTTGACTGTCGAATAGTACAATCTAGATTGGATAAGGAAAGGATTGTTGTGTAGGTTAGGATCCTTGAAGGAATGACAATGCTTGTTACCTTCGACCTAAAGGAGGAAATGGAGGCTTTATTGGAGAACTACTAGGAAGTGTTTGAGCTTTAGTTTGACTCAATAGTACCGATTAACATCACTAATGAAGAGAAAGGTGAGGCTTTAGGCGTGCCTTTATGAAGTTCTAATTTGTTCATGGCTCATGAACACTTTCAAAGCGATTATGGGTGTTGGGGGGAGTTCTTGGCAATTGATCGAAGTACATAAAGGGAAATATTTAATCAAGCACACATTTTAGTTAAGGTGAGAAACAAGGCAGTTATTCTAAGCCGAGTGCGCATTGAAGTTGAAAGTAAGCAATATAGCATCTGTGTTAGCATAGTGGGAAAGGAAGCTAGCGGCGTTTTAGAGGCTTATACAAAGGGTAAGGAAATCTTGCAGCAAGATGAGGAAATACACAGAGAAATAAAGAGCAACGATGGCAGTGGCGGTGAAGCGAAGGTAATTACGATGTAGAGAGTGCAAGGAGTTAAAGACAAACTCGAGACAAGAGACGGAAACACAAAGGTGTCAAGAGTGTCAAGAAAATAAAAAAAAAAAAGGTAGGAGTCGATAATGATAGAAAAGTGTGTTCAAATGTAAAGGGGCTATGATTAAAAAAACAAAAAAGACAAGTTACATGACATTAGAAATGTTGAAAAGATGGGAAAAATTAAAAAAAAAAGAGGCTTCAAATACGACAACTGTAGTCTTGTCAAAAGAAAAGAATGAGACAGAAGAAGTAATAAAAAAAGATAGGATTGTTGATGTGATAATAGGCTCAGGAGAGGTGAAAGGCAAAACATGGGAAGTAATTTCAGAAGAAAAAAAAAGGAAGATAAGTTAGGGAGATAATGCTTATTGAAAGAAATAGTGAAAAGATTAACAAGCTTGAGCCCAAAACAAAAGTTACTAAGGCTTGAAATCCAAAAGTGGGAACGTGCATGCAAGATACTAGCCCAACAAAGGGAAGTGGTGGTTTGGAGCAAATTAATAGTAGGCCAATTTTAGGAAAGGAAAATAAAAAGCAACAGAGAATGGGCTTGACGGAGTTAAGCCCAATAACAAAAAAAAGCAATGGGAACTTGGGGATATCTAGAGATGTTGTGGGGCTTTTTTTTGAATTAAAGACAAACATTAGGGCAAAAGAGGTTAACTCAAGCATTAGAAAGGAAAAAGATTTAGAAAGGCCAATCAAACAGAAAGTAATAGGGAACAGATTGAATAAGAACAAGACAAAAGGATTGGGGAGAAAGTACAAAATAAAAGAAGAGTGGAGATAGCAAACAACAACGATAAAGGAAGTGAAGCCGAGGGGTGGTTAACGTTAAAGCTTCTAAGAAGCAAAAGAAGGAAAGTCAAATGGTCAAGATTTTCACTAAAATTGAGTAGAAGACAAAATAGAAAACAAAGGGAGAAAAATAGAAAGAAGTGGAGCAGAAATATGGGAAAAAAACATAAAGTACTCTAAAGTTAAATTTGAAGAATAAAAGGAAAAGGAAGTTTAAGGATCAGATTGAGGAAGGTTTGGAGATGAAAAAAGCAAATAAAGGAAATCATGAAGGTAAATCAGTATCTAACCTAGATATAAGGAAACAGAACTCAACGATCAAAATAGAGGCTGAGGAAATTTGAAAACTAAGCAGAAAATTGGGGCTAAATTTTAAAAAGGAGAAAGAAGAGGTCATTCAAAGGATTATTGAATCGTGATGGTGGGCCGGGACATGTAGTTGTGGGATATATGGTGATGTTTGCGTTTATGTACAATGAAAGAGATTTGATGTTAGGCAGTGTGGGGTGAGTAAGTTGGATGGTAGTTAACATAGAGAAAAAATTTCTTTTTTTTTGGGGGGCTGTCTTTTTGTTGCTTGTTTTTTGTGAAAAAAAAAGGATGCTAAATTATTATTTTCTACACCCATATTTGCTTTTGGGCGTTGTTGCAATCTGTATTATGGCGTAGTTGTTGTTGATCTTTTGTGAATAGTTGCATGTTATGTTATTGGCCTTTTTATGCTTATGCTAGTTTCAATGCCATAAAGAGTCTTCAGCCAAACAAGTTAAAACCTTCTAATGGCATATGGCGCTTGGAGCTAATAAAATCTCACTTTTCAAAAAAAAAAAAGATGAGTTTTAGTAATGTGCTTAGAAATTGGGATTGTATCCATTCAATCAAGTTTAGAAAAATTGCTACTATGCGTTAGATTGAAGATAGAGAAGGAAGGTATCAAAGAAAGGAGTGAATGGAAAATGTAGATTGATATAAGTGAATTCGTATATTGATTCATAAAAATTAATCATTCAATAAATAAGAGGAAAAAAGAAGCAATCATTTCAACTAAAAATTAGCCATTTTAACAATGCTTTTATTCTTAATCTTTCTCTTTCCTTTTGTTGAGGATCAAGCCTAAGGTCCAAGTTAGGCCATGAAAAGTACACGCGTCTCATTCTTCTTGATCTACTCACACTCTAAAAAGTTTTAATGGCATAATGATCATCTTGAGGGAGATCGCTTACCATTTTGTTTCACTTGCTTCTCTATGTATAAGGCATTGAGACATATTAGTACCCCTCACCAAGGGAATCTCTTCCTCTTATAGATATGGGCATCTATCACACCCACCCCATGGTTTCTCATTTTCTACCTTTAAGAGCCTCTTTCATATACTTTCTCTCTACTTTTCCTTCACTTCATCGCTCACGATGATACGATCTTACAAGAGAAACCATCCAACCTAATAAGCCCATCCTTATTGATCTCAATATCAACTAATAAGGAAAGCATACTTCATTTCTTACTTTTTCTAGACCTTGTCATTCTTTCTGTCAAACCTAACAAAAGCAAAAGTAAGGGTAGAGCTAACCAACTTTTGTTAAGGAGGTTAAAGACGAAGAGGAATAAGGGTTAAAAATTGTTAAACTAATATATTGAACTTAACTAACAAGCAAAAAATTTATAATAGAAAATAATTTTATATAATATGTAAATCAAAAGGAACAAGCAAAAAGGATTTAAAATAGTCTTTTAGGAAAGTTATGCACGACGTTTGAAGAATGAAGTGTGTTTCAATGGTGAGTCACCAAAAAAAGAGAAAAATAAAAATAAGAAGATAATGCTTGCTGGCTCCAACTTCATAACATGTGCAACCCATCAAGACTCGTATTTATGCATTATGTTACTGGTTTTAAAATTGATAGAGATTCTCTGTACTAGTCGATAAATCAAGATCAAAGAAATTAACTGATTTTCTTTTCGATATTGATGTATAATTATAGTGAGGTCTGTCCAGTAAGGACGACACCCAAAGCTTGTTGAGATTTTTTGGAAACTAGAGAGGTTTGTATGAAGATTGTGTAAGAGCCATGTGTTTCAAAAGAAAATGGCTATGAACTTTGGTTGTTCTTGTTGGTAGATTTCTAGGTTTTAGATGTGTTCTGTTTTGTTATATGTAGCTTTATCTCATATTAGGGATATGTCCTATATAAGGGTTTCAAATGCAAATCAAACTGAACAACCGAACCAAATCAAAGTGAGTTCGATTTTTTTGGTTTAGTTAGTTCGGTTTTTCGAGTAATTCAATTAGGATAGTTCGGTTATTAAAATTAATTCAATTCAATTTTGGTTAGGAATTTTCCTATCCAAACTAACCAAACTTGAGTAAAGGTATTATGGGGATTTTTCATGCAAAAAAATCCTAAACCTAATATCTTTTCTTCAGCTATTCCTCTTTCTGCCATCTCTACCCTCTTCTCTTCCTTTTCTCTATTCTTTAGTTCATCACTTTGATTCCTCTTGGCTCTTGCTACTGTCCTTCACCTTTCTTACATCAGGTAAGTTTTTTTTTTTGTTTTCATTTCAGTTCCTTTTGTTCTATGTTCAACGGTGGGTTGAAATTTGGAACTTGAGTAAGTTTTTTTGGTTGAAATTTTGGTTAATGCTTGTTCAAGGGTGGGTGGGTCTGTTTGGTTCATGGAAATATGACAAAAAAGAAAGTTAGTGATATGTAATACACCAGTTGGGTTGAGAATGCATGAAAGGAAGAATTAGTAAGCTTTGTTTGAACTTAGCCCAATACCCTATAATATGCTATGCTTTTATACAGTTAGATGGATAGTTCAATCATCTATACTGCTTTTATACTACTTTGTTTGTAAATCTTAAAAAAACACAATTAGATGTTTCTTTCTCCTCCTTGTTTAAACTTTCAACTAGTCGATCAATGGAGGAGAGATGAGAAAAATGTTGCATAAATTGAAGCTTTATAAAGGGTATGTTAGCAGGAACTAAGCCTTTGGAGTTAGGACAATAAGGACAAAACTTTTTGTGATTCCTTGCTTCATTCCTAGGACAAATTGTGAATAAAAGAGCTTTTCAAGAGGAATAAATTACATGCAGTGCTTTAGGTTTTGGGTATTGACCAAATAGTTGTAAAGTATTTCTTTAAACCAAGTCTATGTTGTCTAACTTTACTTGAGCTCATTGTAAAGTAGCTTTAGCTCTAAAATTCAGCGTAGGTTCAATCAATTAGCCATAAATAAACGCTTGCTTTAGGTGTTAGAAAGTGTTTCCTCTATTGCTTTACATTTTTTATCAACTAAGATTCATGACTACCAAACATTCTCAAAGGCCATAGACATTTACTTCTAAGGGGATCAATATTAGTGAATTTGCAGAGACAACATATTTATAATATGTTAGGATTTTGAATACTAATTGGTTTTAATTTTTATGCTAATTTCATCTATATATCACAAAACTTAATTAGACCCATTATTTCAAAATTTCAAATAGTTATTAGAAATTGAGATCTCAATGAGAAATCATAGAAAAAAAAAAATCCTTTTTCCAATTAATTTTTAATATTATATATATAATGTCATAACATATAGAATTTTCCACATACTTAAGCAAAGCATCTTATAAGAAAAGAATCATCAGTATTTAAAGACAACAGCCTTTTGCAAGATATGAAGCAAAACAAATGCAAGACACAAGGCAAATTAGTATTCCTTGCCCCACTCTTACACTCTTAGACACTTTCCTCTTTCCACTTTTACTATTTTATACAAGACACATATGGATAGCTCAATACCCTTTTATAGTAGCCAAGACAAGGTGATGGCAAAGATAAAGATCTTTTTATTGCTTGGTTGTGATTGCTTTGATTGTCTTTGTTCTTCTGCTGTTTTTGTTCTATGCTATCATCTATACTATTTATTTATTCTTTTTTTTCCTTAAATTATTGTCTAGCTTTCCAAAAAAAAAAAAAAAACAAAATTCTATCCAAGTGTGATAACAAGGGTAAAGAATAAGGGAAATGTAAGCAGACAACATTTATTTTTCGATAACATATATCAAATTATTCACTAATTTATTAGTTTATTCACTAATAAACTAATTTATTCACTAATTTCCTTTTCTTTACGTTTTGCCTCCTTTGTATAAAGAAAGAAGAATGAAATTTATTAGTTTAGACAAATGTCAAATTCTTATGAGTTATGAAGTTTGAAAATGATGTGATAATGACCCATTTATAGTGAGTCACGCACATATGAATGATTATATTAAATGATTATATTTGGTAATATATTTTTAATACATGCTATTAGTGACAAATTCTTTAATAGATTCTTGAATTACTTTTTTGCTAATCAATTAATTCATTGAGTGACAAATTAAAGATTTCAATAGCAAGTCAAATCGATAATCCAGCTTCTACTCCTAGTGATGCTATTACGTAGCCTATGCCTATTGGCATGCTGTCATCGTCACCATCACTACCTACACAACAAACTATAATCTCCACCAATGAAAGTGATGCTGTCAATTCTAAGAAAAGGAAAACACTACTATCGAGGTTTGAAGTTTACAAACTCTTCACTAGATTCGTCAATGATCAAGGTGAACATAAAGCTAGAAGTAGTTATTGTGTTAAGGTACTTTCTGCTAATACTAAATATAATGGCACAACTTCATTAATGAATCACATGAATTCTTGCAAAAAGTTTCCTAGTTCTGTTAATGATTCTACTCAAACTGAGTTACCTTCTCAATCGAGCAATGAGTCAATAGGAACTTAAAAATTTAGTCAAGAAGCCATTAGTAAGTCTCTAGCTAAGATGATCATCAAAGATGAGTTGCCTTTTAGATTAGTAGAAGGGGAAGGATTTAAGGAATTCGTATCAACTTCATAGCCTAAATTATTGTGCCATCACGATGGACTATTGCTAGAGATTGCTATAACCTTTTTGTTGATGGAAAAAACCATTTCAAGCATATAGTGAGATCTTCTTTTAGAGTTTCTCTGATCACAAACACATGGATATCAATTCAAAGAGAGAATTATATGTGTCTTATGACTCACTTTATATACAATGATTGGAAATTACACAAAAAAATTTTAAACTTTTGTCCCATTTATAGTCACAAAGGTGAGGCCATTAGAAAAATGATTAATAAATGTCTGTGTGATTGAGGGATTAGTAAGGTTTTCACTATTACTGTTGATAATTCTAGTTCCAATAATGTTCCAATAGCACATATAAAGAAAAAATAATGTTGCAATAGCACATATAAAGGAAAAATTGAACTGATCAAGAAATAGTCTTTTAGAAAGCAAATTTTTACATATGAGATGCATTGCACATATCATTAATCTCATTGTTACTAATAGACTGAAGGAAATGAATGATTCAATTGCTTGTATTAGAGGGGCAGTAAGATACGTTAGACAGTCACCTACTAGGTTAGCAAAGTTTAAAGAATGTGTTGAGTCTCCAAATATTCAATCAAAGTATTTGTTGTGTTTGGATGTTCGTATCAGATGGAATTCCACTTACTAGATGTTAAAAGTAGCTCAAAAGTTTAAAGGAGCCTTTAATTTATTTGAGGAAGCCGATTCTCGGTAGAGAACTAATTTGTTGATGGGAGATGGGATACCTAAACATGAGAATTGGGAAAATGTTAAGAAGTTGAATCTTTTCTTGAAACATGTTTATACACTCATAGTAAAAGTTTCAAGTACTTCTTATGCCACTATTAATACTTTTCTTGATGATATTTGTGGTTTTTATTGCATTTTGAGAGATAAGTAAAGATATCTTGATGTTGAGTTGCAAAAAATGGCAAAGAGAATGTAAGAGAAATTTGATAAGTATTAGGGAAATATAGAAAAAATAAATAAGCTGCTCTATGTTGCCTCAATTCTTGATCCCAGGAAGAAACTTGTATTTGTGGAGTTTTGTTTAAGGAAAATGCATTCGAATGAGCAAGCTTCATCGATTTATGTGAGTTTCAAAAAAACAATGGAAGAGTTGCTTGCTGAATACCAAACAAAGGTACAACTTTCTCTTGAGAAAGTTGGTGACAATAACCAATCCCAAGTAAGCCAAATTATAGAATTGGATGATGATATCGACTCTAGTGCTAGTGTTACTCTTCTGAATGAATTTAAGAGATATAAGATTGTCATTGGTAAGGAAGAAAACAAATTAGAATTGGAAAAGTATTTGAGTTTAAATGGGCCTAATGCAACTGTTGGCAATGACTTTGATATTCTCATTTAGTGGAAACTCAATAGTCATAGGTATCCTACTCTTGCCTTACTAGCTCGTGATGTATTAGCGATTCCTCCATCCACAATTGTTTTAGAATCAGCTTTTAGCACCGATAGTCATGTTCTTGATGCATCTAGGAGTTCTTTAATGTCTAAGATGGTGCAAGTCCTTATTTGTGCTCAAGATTAGCTACATGGATCTTCCTATTATCTTAATGACATTGAGAATGATTTGGTATAGCTTGAGAAAGTTGATGAAGGTAAGTATTTTATTTATATCATCATTTCATTTTTGTTGTTTCAATTGTTGATATGTTATTGTTTTATATGTTTTTTACTTATTTATGTATTTTAGAGTTGTCAAAGATTGCAATGGACAATATACTTGATAATCTTTGAGATAATCAAGTAATGTAATAATGTTATCTAATATCTATTTGAATTTATAAAATATTTAATGCGTTCTAACTTACTTTTTTTTAACCTATTTGAAACTAATGGTTTTTTTAAATTTTTTTCAACTTTTAAGGGTACAACCTGTGTTTATGCTAAGTTGTTAATGGCATCAAGAAGCATCTGGGGAGGAAGTAATCTTTGAAGATTTTTTGTGTTCAAGACTATTTGTTATTGTTTTTATCCATTGTTGGAAACTATTAATGATTTGCTGTTATTTGTTGAAGATTATTTGTTATTGTTTTTATCCATTGTTGAATATTGTTAATGATTTGTTGTTATTTGCTCAAGACTATTTATTGTTGTTTTTATCTATGTTTTTAATTATTTGTTGTTGTTTTTATGAGTATCTATCTTGTTTAGTATAATTTTTTATTATCATTTTTAATTTTTGGTAGTTTTGATTTATAAAAAAAATATAGCATAAATAAATATATATAAACAAAAAAATAAAAAAATTTCCAAGTTCAGTTTTAAAAAACCGAACCAAACTAACTGAATTAGTTCAGTTTTAGTTAGTTCGGTTATTTGTAAAATTCGATTCGATTTTAGTTATTTTTAAATATGAATTCAGTTATTAGATATCAAAAACCAAACTAACCAAAATATTTGCACACCCCTAGTCCTATATAGTTTTGCTACAATACTATCAAAATAAGACAACTTTTGTACACATCCATTAAATAATGAAATTTGATCGAATACTTTTAAAAAAATAAATAAATGGATAAAAGAATAAAAAGAGAAAAAGAAGAGACAGAAAAAAATGTAAAGAAACCTAAGAATTAGAATAAAGTTTATATATATATATATATATATAATTAGGAGAAGGGAGATTCAAACCCTATTTTTTAAGTAAAGAGATCACGCACCAACAATGAGCTAAATACTCAAGTGTAAGAATTAAGATAAAATTAAACAGCGTCATTTTATTATTATTAAATAAAAAATTATTTTGAAGAGAATTAAAATATATTTAATAATTAAAACATTAAAAATTTTGAGGGAATCATGATGCCAATAAATATACTATCTTTCATCATTGATTAAAAATATATAATAAACAAAATATTTTAAAAATTTTGGGAGCCTTAACTACCTCCACCCCTGAACAAAAGGGTCGTCCATCTCCATTTCTAGGTGAAGCCTGTTTTCCAGCAGCAATACGTTTGAAGCCTCAAAAAGACATGTTAGCATGTGTTACACATGGAAGTATAAATAAATAATGAACGGGTTGGGCCAAACATTGTACAAATTAAATATGTCGCAGATGCATTTGCAGTTGATAATATTATTATTCAACCCATTTACGACCCGTCCATTTGACACCTTTGACATGTAAAGTTTGGCTTGTTTCCGTTACTTTTCAATACCATTATGTCCTTTACTTTGACCAAATTTCAGGGATTTTTAATTTATATTTTACCCAAAAAGTAATAAAGGAGAGAAATAAACAACACTTTGCTTATTTTTTCCATCTATATATTTATGAATTAATGTCAAATAAAAAAAAACAGAAAATGAGCACAGTCATTGTCTAACTTTCTCACATATAAGGTATTGAATTTGACTGAAAGCAAGCTATCACAAAGAAGAAGCAAAAAAGAATTCCATGGCCTACCCTATGGCACTTAAAATTCTCATAGTTCTCCATACGAGCTTGATGTTCATAAGTAGTTGAATACACAAAAACATGTTCAAGCTCTTCAAGGCACGATTCATGAGTGAAACTCATTTGAATTTGTATGTTTTAGTTACATTCATTTGTTTACAAGCTTGTTCTGGATTCTGCAGAAAGGAAGTGGTGGGCTTAATTTGTTTGACATGCCATGAAGGCTTGTGTTTTTGTACAGGGCCTTTTCTGAGATGAACTTTGGAGATGGTCTAACTTATCTTGGATGGGAAGTGAGCATTTCCTGAATTTTCTGCAATAGAGACCTCCACGTCTTCGAGGCTAAATGATGGATCATGATCAAAGGGTGTGATGTCCAAATCTTGTTTTTTTAGGAGGCTTTCGTTTGTTTTTTGTTGCTGATCAATCATCATCTTCAGCTGCCTTCCTTGTTCTTCAATTCGCAACTGTAAATTTCGCTGAATCTGAGCAAGGAAAAAAAATGGAAAAATTAGTCAATGACAAATATTTGTTGCTTATGAATTAAGCTGGTCTAGTAGGAATTAAGTCAGAACCCTTGCTATGGTTTTGTTAATTGAATTTTTAACACAAGTATTTAATTTAAAATCAATTAAAAAAATAGGATGAATTGATCTTTATATTATTTTTATGCACATGATACCTTTAACTTAATTGATGTGAAATTTCTTTATTACCATTCTAATACCCTCTTTAAATGTAGAGACAACAGATTTATCACGTAATAACTTATCATAGAGAAAACAACAACAAAAGTGTTAACGTTTGCTCCGGTACAAGTATCTCACATTTGTAAAATTGGAGATATACGGGATGGACATATAAATATAAAAAGTATTTCCCTATCTATTATCCAATTGGTTTAAATTGGATTTCAATCTAAAATTTAATATGGTATTAGAGTAGGTGTTGCCCTCGTTGTTATCCTTTCTGTCATTCATGTCATGTGATAAATTCGTAATTTACACATGTGAGAGGGAGTATTAGAGTTTGGTAAATTGGATTGAATGTCCGTTCTAAAAGTTCAACACTTGGCTGTTTTTATATAAGTTAATGCGTACCGGACAGACAGAAACAAGGCAAGATTAATGAAAATGAGATAAAATCAAAGATTATTCCCGTACCTCTAATTGTTCATGAAGACGCCTCTGCACATCTAACTGAAGTTGCAATGCCTCTGTGAGGTGCAACCCACTGCAAGACAGATTGAAAATTTTGATTAAATTGCAGTGTAAAATTAACGGAACAGCAAAACAATTTCGGTAGTGAATTATTTCAAAAATGAAAATATATTCCGGTAGAATAAGATGGATGCATTAAAAAGTTTACGTTTTGACATCCAATTGAGTTACATCACTTGTACTACTTCTTTTATCTGATTTGCCTGCAACAAGAACAGATATTGATGAGATGAGATGAGATTGTTTGTGGACGAACTTCGGGCGAGCTCATATAATTATCCAAAGCAAAAATTGCTGGCCTGTGAACATTGCATGCCTTCCCTAAGAAACAATCAACAAAGAATAGCAAAAAATTCTCCTGATTGGCTACAGTAATTAATATCCATATATCAGATTCTCTGAAGTTGTATGCAATAAGGACGAATAAGCCAAGCAAAATTTATATTTGCAGAGCTTGCCTAATAGTTGCAGCTAGGAAGCAGAGGAATTAATCAGTAATCTCACTTGTTGTCTAGCAAAGAAGAAGAAAAGAGGAGCAGTCATTGCAGCAACTATCAAGGTATACCTTCAGCAGAGTCTGGCATGTATTTTGCGATACGATATTTCTACAAGACAGAAATCAGAAGGAAACAAATTTGGATATTAGCATTTTGCCACAAGAAATATAACCAACAGACGAAAAACTTAAAATTGCATTAATACCTGCAAATGGCTTTTGACATGAAAGATGGTCAATCCTTCTGTATCCATCAGTTTGAGAATTGCCTTTGGGGTTGCCTCTGTTTGATCAAAGTAATAACTAACTAAAATGCTTGCAGAATGGTTTCTCAAGCTTTGATAAAGTTAAAATCATACAATTACTTACTCTCAGCGCCCCCAAGGCGTTTGACACACTCCACAAACTTGTCATGAAGATCCTGTGTCCACCTTATTCTGGTTTTACTAGCAAGTGCTGCCCCTGTCGAAACAGAGTTACCAGAAGAAACAGAAAAGGTTCCAGAAGAACAATTTGAAGACTGCTTCCCTTGCTGAAAGATGCTTAGCTGTGCAAGCGGAGAACTATATGAATTGCAGTAAGCCTGCGCGGCAACAGCCAGCCACAATTAACACAACTTTTTCGACAAAGAGTAACATTAGAATACATATGAAAATAACAAGAAAGTTAATTTCAGCTACAAAAAGAGAGAACCAAAAAAAAAAAAAAGAAACTTACTCTTTGATCCTGATTTCCTCGGAAAGGAACCGAATAGTGACTCCCAACAGTGACAACATTGTTTCCAAGAAAGTTACTTTGATCATGAGGGGAAACCTGGCTCCCTAGTGAATTGCAGCATGGAATCTTATAGGACTTTTCAGAGGACTTCTGGTATTGATTGCAATAAATTTGGGACTTCACTAGTGACTCAAATGTATTTCTCAGTTCATAGTTGGTTTCATCTTGAGCAACTGATTCAATGGAAAAGTTATCCCCTGAAGCATGAAATGAAGGTAAATGAGAATTGCAGCTCTTGTTGTATTGGGAGGTGTAAGAAGATCTATCCCCTTGACACCCGTATTCGGAAAACCCCATGCATCTTTCAGTTGCATAAAAAGCAGATGCTGGGGACAGAAAACCACTCATAATTGTATTGGATGTTTTAGCAGCTCCTGGGTTTTCCTGCTGTGACCCTTCCTCCATGGCAGGTGCCTGAATCCGGATTCCCATGTTCCAAGGCTCTTGAAATCCATCATGATTAACATATTCAAAATTGCAGACGCTACTGAATCCAAGGTTCTGCTCTAAATGTTCTTGGCAATCAATCTTCCGACTATTCATTTACAAACGAAGTAATCTACAATCCTAACAAGAACAGCTAGCAGATATGCAAACTTCTGAATTTGCTGTTCAATTTTCTTGGCTAGCATCAGAAGGAGTATCTAATTTTCATTCTATTTTGAATCACTTAAAAGATTAAAAGCCACGCAGAATACGCGCAAAGATCAAAGAAAAGGAGATGCAGATAAGATGGAGAACCATGGCAGTGTTGAATTCAGATGTATGGTAGAAAAATTCTGATTTTTATTCCTCAAGACTTGAGGTTTAAGATATGAATATAAATATAAAAAGTAGTATATGCAAAAGTCTTTAATTATTCCTAAAATGGATAGGAATGAACATTGATCTATTGGCACGACCAAAGCCCACCCCCCAAAAGAAAAGAAAAAAAAAAACCCCCCATTTCCAGAATAATAAAATAAATTAATAACATTTTTGTCCTCGTTTGAAAAACTCATTGACAATGTAAAATATGATTCAATCTTTCCGTCACCAAAAGAACAAATGAGACAAAAGCCAAAGAAAACAGGTCTTAAAAGATCGAAGGGAACATCAAAGAACTATGGGTTTCAAAAAAAGGCATCTATGGCCTAATAAATAAGATACTTGGCATAAATTCAAAATTAGCAGACCCGTAATTATTCCTGCCATGGATACCATGGAAATCCCTTCAGCCACCCAAAAAGATTATGCAAAATAAAATAGTAGAACAACATATTTCTTTTCTCTTCAAAGAGCATTATTCTTCTCCCTTCCCACAACATTTGCATCTTGCAAAGTGGGGTATCTCGAAATTACCAGAAAAAGGTTCATGGAGTACTATCATACTTATATCTTATATCTAAAAGCACATTGGATTCGCACCGTAAGATTCGGAGAAACACGTTCAAAAAAAAAAAAAAAAACCAATGTGCTTATAAGATAAACTGATTTTCACAGAAGCAAAATTTTGATAATTGAAAGGCGATTAAGGCCTAAGCATATATCAAATCAATATTTAATTTCAAAGGTAAAAGGCAGGATTCTAGCCAGTAAATGTGGAAGATTAACCTAAACCTTATATAGGGTTGTACTCTATATATATATCTGTATATGTATCTCCACTATATTAGGACAGAACTGTTCTATCTGATTACATGCTACCATCACTTCATAGAATCATTCTCAACATTTCATGTTTCATGATTCACCAAAAGAGTAAAAAGGTAAACTAAGCACAATGTCATCTACCTCATACTTGACGTTGAAATTTTGTTGGATTGAGATATTTAGCATTTGAATTTTGGATTGTTGAATCAAGATATGTATAGAAAACAAAGAAAGAAGAAAAGGCACAACAAATCCCCTCAAATTTTTAAAGAATAAAAAAAAATGGAAATGGTAAACTTACCCAGTCGCCCCCCTTACATCCCAACAAGGAAAAAAAACAACAAAACGAAAATAAGAAAAGGATATAAGCTGGCAATTTTATTAGAGTGCATCCAAGGCAGCAAAGCACTATTAACGATAGATTAAATCATCATTTCTGCATGGGAAGCCCCGTACAACTCATCCTGCTATATTCCGGATTAGGATGGAATTATTAATAGTACTTAATAAATAGTAACAATCATTAGCACTATATATATTATATTAATTAATTACTCTGCTTATTTAATTTTTTTTTATTTTTTTAATTTTTCTTGTGCTTTCCTGCACGTCATTATCAGAAGACGTGCTTAAAATCAAATGCGTTCAGGCTTCAAGATCTGACGGCAAAAAGCTCGATTCCTCGGTTAATTTTTAGTTTCCTGTTGATGACAAAAGAATAACTATACCCGCACTAGACATGACAATCTAACCAAAAAGTGCACAAACTTTGCCCATATGAATCGAAAGTGATTAAATTTATAGGATAAAATTGAGAGGAGGCCACTTCTCATTACGCAGATTAAAATTACATATACAATAGAAAAAAGTAAAAAAAAAATTGTGTAAATAGTTTCTTTGCTTATTTGCAATTTATACATGGGATGTGAAAAGGCCAAAAAAGGACAAAAATGAAGAACAAGTATGTTTCCATGTTGACAATTACAATTCAAATTTCTTTGGAGTAGTGTACACCGTTTGATGGAGACAAGGATTAAGACAAAGGGAACAGTAGGCGAGGCCACTTGAGAGTTAAGAACCATGTTCCATGTCTTAATCAGATGCGAATTCAAAGGGATTGAAAAGCTTCAACACTTTTTGAGGATCTTTGTGAATGTAGGTACCGTATGCCTGGATAATATTGTTCTCTTCCTCCTTTCTAGTACATGGCCTCCTCAACCTTCCACGTATAGAAATTAGTACCATAATTTTAAGTTGTACTTTCAACTTTTTCCACTTTAAAAAAATAAAACAAAACTTGTACTATCATATTGACCTAATATTTTGGAAGGACAAAAAATGTAAAAAATCCCTTGTTAACTGGGGCAGTGTTAGAACCATAAACAAATTCATTAGCTGATTACTATTTTAATATGTTGACACTACAATTAGGTACGTGGAAAACCAGAGAACCAGTTCATTTCAATTTTTTTTTAATTGTCTCATAAATAATTATTTTTATATTTAATTAAATAATTCAATTATTATATTTAAATTTTAAAGCACCCTTAACCACCTTCCTTCTTTTCTACCGTATCTGTGCCGTTGGGCGAAGGAAGCGCAGGGCGAGATAAACAGTATTTGGGTCTTTGAATGAACCGGAAATCGTTTTAGCAGGCCTTTGTTGATTTGGCGTACCAAATTTGCTCCCAACGCCGAATGAGAACGCATCTTGGCCAGTTGTATATATGCGATCCTATGGCCATTTGTAGCTTGGCCATATACATTGTCTAATTTGTTATCTACTTTTATAAGCTTTTTGAAAGTCGTTTTGTGATTTGTATATATGCAAAACCTTTTTTTTTTCTGATAAAGTAATTAACATGAGAGAACTTCATAATTTTAATTACTAAGAAGTACCTTTTTCCTTTGGAAAGGCTGTCTAGCAAAGATTTCCATAAAAATAATAAAAAAAATCCTACCAATATATCTAAGCCAGCCACTCAGTATCATATTCATATTCAATTTCTAGTTCTCCTTTTGTTTCTTTTTCCCTTTTCAGATAAGGTAATTGTTCTCTTTTACTTCTGAAAGGGGCCCTGTAATTAGCTAGTTCTTTTCATTGTTTGGTCTAATGCTAAGCAACAAAATGGAGGTTAATCCAAATTAATATTTATTCCTCGTCTCAAATATATTCATTTTTATTACTTGAACTATATATACAAGTCAAGGAAAAAACTGTAGTTTTAATGTCATTTTCTTAAGGGGCTTAGCTAGCTAGATGAAAAATGACAAGGATTCGATGCTCTCAAATCGTCATCACATGTATCACTCAAACAAAATAAAAAAGATTGTTCAAAATTATTAGGTAATAAACAGATAAGCATTAGATGAAAAATTAAATAAAACCTATCGAAAGAAGAAGACAAGAGTGAAGTATTAAAGCAACATTGTACCTGAAAAGGATATAAACAAAAAGGGCATTGTTTCTTCTTGCTTTTATCTTAGTTGGACGTTAGCTAAGGAAATTGCCCCTTAAAGCTCCGGAGGGACGTTATGCCAATTTAGCCCGCCCCATGAGTTGACCACCCTTTCTTTTCACTTGTTTCGATGCTTCCCTTCCATATATATATATATATATTCTCATTTTCCCTTGCAGATGGCTTGGCAACAATCTTCCCTAGTCCCATTCACGAATTTTGGCCGGAAGACTCCTTGTCCAAATTCCAATCATTCCTGACCATGTAATTCATGGCTTGTTTTAATTTAGCCCTTCGTGTAGGGCCAATTATTGTGGAATTTTTTTATAATAATAAATAGTCATATCCAATAAATTTAAGAATTGAAGGGGTTATTTATTTTAAGAGTAAATTTTATCTCTCGTTATGAACTTCTCATAATCCAAAGTACAATATCTATTCAATCTTTTACCTCTATACGAATACGAATGTGAGATTCAAATTTGGAATATCATTATATATAATATATAATAATTTTTTTTGTTTATCATCAATTAATTTTAAATTAAATATTTTATAATAAAATTCACATAGTAAAAATGTAGTTTCACCTTATTAATTTAAAAAAAAAAAAAACCTTCGCCTTATTAATCAGGTGATTTTTACAAGGTAGGTTTGTCATAGTTAGTTCTAAGGTCCTTCCCATACGATAACAGCATGCTCTCTCTAACTCGGAAGTATACAATAAATTTGTTATCCTTACATATTATTATTACGAGGAGTGCCGAAGTTGTGATATATAAATATGAAGTAACTAGTTAATTAAATTTAAATACTCTAGATCTTTTAATATAACATAAGTATCTTCAATTATTATCAATTTAAAATGACAATCTCATAATAAATTAAATTTGACAACATTTGCTCATGATGTAAACTTTTTTCTATAAATCAAGTATCAATTCCTTTTTTTTTTTATAAGAAAAACGGATTTAAACTAAGATTTTTAAGTAATTGCGTTTAGTATGTAGATGCATGCCAAGTGACAACATATCTTAAGATAGACATGATCATTTATCCAAAAAGGAGAAAAAAAAAAGAGGAAGAAAAAACTCAACCTAAAAAAATATAAACTATTATGCAACGATTCAAGAATACATTCCGATATCTAACATAGTAAACTCTTACAAACGTAACTATAACCATAGTCAAATACCTTGTGTAAATAATTTAAGGGATTAAAGTCAAATTTGTCATTATATGATGATTCAAGATTGAATTGTCATAGTATTTTGCTTTTCAAAAGAAAATTGTCATAGTATTTCAATTTTATTAAATTTTATCACTATACTTTCAAGTTCATTAATTTTAAGACAAAAAGTAATCGAATTAAAATATTTCACTTGATATTCTATTAATGTAAGTGTCACATTTTCATCAATTAGTTACTCTTTGCTCAAAAATAAAAAATTGAAAGTATATTGACAAAATCTTTTAAAATTAAAATATAGCGGTAAAAATTCAATATTGACTCATAGAACAATATTTGGAAAATTTGGCCTTAATTCCATATTTAAACATTAAAATGGAGGTGTCCGGAATGAAAACTCTAATCACAGGGACAAATCCACATGAAGGTGATGATAGCAAGAGAAATCTCCCTCATCACTAAAATTTTAAAAAATGAATTATGTAACCAAAATGGAGAAAGTAATAATTTTAATTAGAGAGGTACCCAAATCTGAAATGATCCTAATCCGAAAAAATTCATATTAGAAATTATTTGAACTCAAGACTAATCCAATTCAAATCCGCAATAACTCAAACTTAATACTAAAATGGTCGAATTTGTCACATTTATTCTAACTATGTTCTTCTTACAAATGCATTCTATTTTCAATAGATACTCTCTAAAAGTTCCTAAATTCAATAAAATGCAATTGAATTCATATTAACCATTTAAGGTTTAGCTTACACTAATTATAATATGTAAAGGGGTTCTAGGGATAGGAAGTGGAAGCATTGCAAACAAGTAAGTAACGTACCGAAGACGGTGGAGAAAAAGATCGGAGCAACTCCTTAAGTACTGAATGTCATGGTAAGTGGAAGATAACAAGAAGAGAATAGGTAAACAATACGTAAGAGGGCTAGAAAAAGAAACTCTGAGTGAGAGTAAGGTAGTTTCGAAAAGTGAAACTCACCCAATGAATTATGAAGGCTTTATGTATAGTGCCAAAAGTAATGGTTACAAGAAAAAGCTTTAATGCACGTAATAAATGATATTATTAAGGAGAGTTTTAATGTTAGGTAACCGTTATTGAAAGTTAATATCGAGTAACGGTTAGAAACCCATTATGTGACTGTTGAAGTAATTAGATGTAATAAAACTTATTTTCAAGTAGAAGCTAACAAAGAAAACCTATACGTGAATAGGTACAAAAGAAGAAGTTATACGTGAACAAGTAGAAGGGAACAAGGTAAAAGAGGGAAACACTTATACTTCAGGAAAAAGTTAAAAAAGATATCTCTTAACTACCTCCACATCCGAGCCACCAAGCCAAACTCTCCGAAACATCCCAAGATAAAAGTAACTCATGAACCCTGTCACTTATTCTGGATTACTTTTACTATCATTTGTGTGAAGTGGTTATTCTGTGCGAAGTAGTTGTTTTACTTGTATTAATTGTTCCACATGGAGTAGTGCTTCACCTATTCTAATTGTTTCATGTGAAGTAGTAATTCACTTTTTTTTAGTTGTTATGCGTGTAGTAGTGCTTCACTTGTAATGGTTATTCTCATTATTCTTTGTATAATATTATGCTATAAAATAATTTTTTAGATAATAGGTATTAACCAAAATCAAGTATCTACACACTAATTACAATATGTAATAAAATAATTTTAAAAAGTTTTATGTTTTTTGTACAAGTTTAGTATTTTGTTTATCTTTTATATATAGTCATACTTAAAATCTTGCTACATTAGAAGCATCCTATATGTTTCTTTTGATAGTTAAAATGAGAACCTTATTCCTTTTTTTTTTTTCTCTCTATCTTAATTTTTCCAAATTTTTTTATGATATTTAAGGTGATGATGATTAGAAGACTGTTTATGAATAGTTCAAAGATCAATTGAACCAAGTTGTTGAGTATGAAAATAGGCTAATAAAGACAATTATGAGGGTGACTTGGGATGGCAAAAAATCATGAGGATGAAGAGGTTCAACCCATGATTATTGCTTACATTATCAAAAACTTATCTTCACTTGGAAACTAAAAAGGCTTTCTCACCTTTTTTCAAGTGCTAAACTCCCTTTTGGTTATCATAAAGTGAATTGGAATGGATGGCTAAAGGACTATCTCAAGCTTTCAAGTGCTAGTTATATTATGAGAGATCATGAAAGGAATAAATATGAGTAGATAATGAGTTTATTCTTATAAATAAGGGTAATTAATGTTTTTGAATCCATGATAGAGAAACCAAGGAAAACTTTCAAGCATTTTGAGAATTGTATGGGAAAAGGAGAACTTTAGTGGTTAGGGATATTGGATGTGATTTTTTGCAATTATCTGAACATTCAACTTTGAGTTTGGAAAGGTATTTCTCTGAGGAAAAGGTTCATGCAATTATTATAGAGAGCAATGGGAATAAGGTCTTATGGTCGGATGGATATACTATGAGTTAATTTTAAAAATCAGTGGGTTACGATTAAAAAGGCTTTCATGGAGTTTATTACAAATTTTTAAAGAACAAGTGAGATCAATCATAGGGTTAACTCTTCTTTTGTTACACTCATTCTTAAGAAGGAAAATCCTACACATCTTAATGATTATAGGCCTATCAGCTTGGTAAGTTATTTATACAAAATAATCGCTAAGTCTCAAGCACAAAGGTTGAAAGGAGTTATTGAATAGATGGTTGGAAAGACTCAATTTGGTTTCATTAAAGGACAACAAAATCTTGATTGCACTCTCATAGCTAATGAGGTGATTGACCTTATGAAAAAGGATAAAAAGATAGGGGCTTTGTTCAATGTGAACTTTGAAAAGGCATATGATAGTGTGGATTCGGATTTCTTGGAGTTCGTTATGGGAAAAATGGGGTTCGACACTAAATGGAGAAAATGGATGATGAGGTGCATCAATTAAACTTCTGTATTGATATTGGTTAATGGGACGCTGACTAGACAAGTTAAACGAAATAGAGGACTCAAGCAAGGCTGCCCACCATCTTTTTTTCTATTTAACATTGTTGTATAAGTATTTAATGTGATGATGAATAAAGTAGTGGAGGTTAGGTTGTGTAAAGCAATTGGCATTGAGAATAATGCACTTTGCATCTCACATTTACAATATGTGAACGATATAATTATTTCAGTAAACTTAATATTAACAATATTCTTAACATCAAAAAGGTTTTACGATACTTTCAAGTGATGTCAGGCTTACGGATTAATCTTGCTAAAAGCAATATTTTTGAGGTGGGAGTAGAGGAGCAGTTAGTGAATGAATGGGCAACTTTAACTTCTTGTACAGTTGGAACTTTTCCTTCAACTTATCTCAAACTTCCTTTTGGTGCTAAACAAAGTTCAAGGGTTACTTGGCAACTGGTTGTAGAAAGGTGTTAGTCTAAGCTAGTAGGGTGGAAAGCTAATTTATTGTCAATCGGAGGACGTATTCCGTTGATTAAAGTTGTACTTGCTAGCGTACTATGTATTATATGTCTTTAATGAAAATGCTGCAAGGGGTGAAGGCGAAGCTAGAAGAACTTCAAAAGTGTTTTCTTTGGGGTGGGTTGGAGGATAAGAGGAAACTTTATTAAGTGAATTAGGATATTATTTGTAGATATAAATGGAATGGGGGTCTTGGCATTATGGATCTTAAGGTGCAAAACAAAACATTACTTAATAAAGGGATTTGGAGGTATAACGAGGAAAATGAGAGTTTACGGAGGAGAGTTATACAGGAAAAGAATAGAGGAAATCCTTCGAAACTATTACCCCGTGTTAATGAGAGTAATAGAGTGTCAAAAGTGTGGAGAAACATAACCCTTCCCTTTTCCCCCACTAAGGATTACTATAACTTTTTATTTGCAAGTATGGAGTCGTTATGGGTAAAGGACATAATGTGTTATTTTTGTGTGATGAGTGGCTAAAGGGTGTGATATTGGAAAGTGCATTTCCTCAAATTTTTGCACTAGTTACAAACAAATCAGGTATTGTGAGTGAATTTGGAAATTGGGTCAACGATAATTAGACATGGTCAATAAATTTGAGAAGAAATACTTTTGATTGAGAGAATGAGCAATGGCATGGGTTACTTGATTGCATAGGTGATATTTGTGTGGATAATATTTTGTGTGATAAATTAGTTTGGAAAGGTTTAGTTGATGGCTCATATTCTGCTAAATCTTACTATAATTTTATTTTAAGGTTTAATGGAGTTAATAGGAATTTATGGAGAATAATGTGAGTTGGTTTAACAACTCCTAAGGTTGAAATTTTTTGTTGGCAAGTAATTTGTGGGTTAGTTGCTATTAAGGAGGAACTTTTGAAGAGAGGGTGCATTAATTTTGATGCTACGTGTTGTGTTGTATGTCTTGACGAAAAAGAAACGGTAAAACATCTTTGTTTTTAGGTGTGATGAAACATGGAAGTTGTAGGCAACATGCTACAATATTTGGGGTATATATTGGATTAGTCTTTGAGACTCTTTCAACTTTTTGGCTGCTTGGAATGTGACCTTTATGGATAAAAGCAAAATAGAGGTTTGGAATATGGGATTCTTTTCTATCATTTGGTCTATATGGTTGTTTCACAATAATGTGATTTTTAATGGGAAAGTTTAGGATCCAGTGTAGATTTTTGAGCTTGTAAAGGCTAGAGTAGCATGGTGGGCTAGTACTAAGCTGGATAATGATAGTTCTTCATTTGATGACATTTTTAGATTTCCACAACTTGCTAATATAATTGACAGTAAAAGCAAGAAAACTAGGAAAGAGGTGGAGTGGAGCAAACCAAAGCGTAGTTAACTCAAATTCAATGTTGATGGGGCTGTAAGAAATAATCTAGGGGAGTCTAGTATCGGTGGGGTACTTAAGGATGATCAAAGTAAAATAATGGTCACATTTTCCAAAAGTATTAGTGTAAGGGATGCTAATAGAGTGGAGTTACTCACTATTAAAAAAACACTTTTGATTTTTATGGCTTCTAAGTGGGCAATTTTCCCATTCTTTCATTATAGAGAGTGATTCTTTAACAACGATTAAGTGGTTCAAACATCCATTTGTTGCTCCCTGGAGACTTCAAAAACATGTTTTGTAGCTTATTCACTTGAAGAAAGGTGTGAAAAATTTGGAGATTCAACATACTATTAGGTCAGTAAATGATATAGTAGATAAGCTTACTAAAGCAAGGGTCAGCAGAGAAAGTGATTTATTGTTATTTCTATTAGAATTTTCTATTATGTGGGCTTTTATAATTGGCAATTTTGGTTTAATAAAATAGACTAATCATTTAGTCCTATTGTGAAATAAAAAATGAGAGCCGAATAAATATTAAAGTGATCAATTAATGATCGGTTTTGCACGTCTAATTGAGTTAGTATGGTTTAGCGATTATGTAAGCTTTGGCCTAGTACGCCTTTAATGGGGAGGCTTGTACTAGGGTTTTGTTTATTATATATATCTGGCTAAGTCCCTTATGCTCTTCTAACCAACGACATTTTCCCATTAAGAGCCGCCATAAATAATAGAGAAGTGCAAAGAGGAAGATCTAGCCTTGACCATGAATTCTCTATTTTTTTGCTGCGAGCAATGGCTATCTCTATAAATCAAACATGTATGCAATAAATAGTTGATACTTTTGATATTCAAATATTCACACATGGATCTAGGGATTCAACTTACAGTTTCATAGTGTATAAGGTGGCTTATTATGGTTATGCTAGCTAGACTTTTATGATAAAGGTTCTGGTTAGGAGGTTGGTTTGATTGGTGCATATGTGGTTCCTTGATATGGTTCATAGCTGGTCTGCTGATGAACTTTGATGCATCATTTAATCTGAATATCTCTTAAGCTTGTAAGTCTTACTTATTTTCTTTTTTTTTTTTTTGCTGAGTTTTTTATCCATCATCATCAAGTCTTATGTTTTGCACTTGGTTTTTTATATTTGTTAGCTACTTTTCTGTAAAGCTAGCAAGAAGATGATGATATGTATCTGCATACTGGATATACTGTGCAAGGACTTGTCTTATTGTTTTGTTCTAGTGTTAGAATATTCTTATTCCACATAGCTTAATAAAGATATATTCATAACTTTCAAAAAAAAAAAGAGAATTAAAGGAAAACCAATTCACTACTTTTGAATTTATACATAAATATTTTGGTACTTGTTGATATGGTTTGTTTGATTATGACTTGTTTTTACATTTAGAATCTTGTTTACATATGTTGAAAAGATGCTTGAAATTTAGTCTTGCAAATAGAAGAGCAACACCTTCAAATCAACATTTCTTAATGTTTAGCTTCACTTAAAAAAACAAACATGCATGGTTGTTGACGATATTACAAGCTTGAAAATGAACTCAAAATTGGAGGATATAACAAAAGTAACATTGATCGAAAAGATAAAGTTGGGTTAGTCAACAATTTTGTACTTGTTGATTTGAAATCTCGTAACTGTTTATTTCGATAAATGATTAAAGCAAAATTGAAATTAGATCTTTCTTTTTTTCTTTCTTTCTTGTCACTAAACAAAGTTTAAATTGTTTAATAAGTCATTTTGTTACTTGTGGATATGGTTGGCTTTGATTTTGTTAACTTCTAATTGCATATATGTAATAAACTTATATAATGAAGTTCTATATAATGAATAGTCTAGTGTCTTTGTAATAAGATCGTGACATGTAAAGCTATCTTAGATAGTTATTATAACTAATCTATTTGTAAAGATTAAACTCCACATACACTTATGTGATTCAACTTTTCTTGCATTAACTTTTAATGATTTCTTTTCAATTAAAGCCTTAAGATTAACTTTTGTTTTCATAGGATTAATTATGCTATTAATTTTATCTAATAGATCTATCGAAAACTATTGATTCAAAAACTACCTAATTTGTTCTCATTTAAGAGAATTTTTAAAATTTTATTACGTAAAATTAACAATAAAACCTTCTTTAGAACAAAACGTAATCATAGAATACCAATGTTTTTACACAATTAAATTTTTAAGCCTAAATGTGTCATGTGCTAACTTTGCTTGTTGGAGTTTGACTTCGGCTTTGTAACCTGGGTTACCACCATCTTACATGCGTCTGGTTGCGTATGGCATCAAGAATAGTTTCGAGCTTCATACAGTCTAGCTAGGCTGATTGTCAACGACAATGAGTTTGGTCTGAAAGCTTGTACATCAACTTGGATGTCTTCTTTTAAACCACTTACAAAACAACTGACTTGTTGAGCTTGAGTCAACCTTTCACATGAATCAACAGTCTCTCAAACTAGGTTTGATAGTCTCTAACTAATATAGTTTGCTTTACCTTAGTAAAGTATGAAACCCCACCCAAATCTGAGAATTGCTAAGTTGAAATACTTAGATAAGCAAGTTAAATTATGTTTTAAAAACTTGAAATTTAGTTTTGTGAATGGGAAATTTCATGGTGTAGTATTTTGAGATGATTTTTGTGTTTGGAATGATCAAAAATAAGTTTTGATCTTAGAAAAATTCATGTTTTGATGCTAGAAAAATTCATGTTTTGATGCATTAAAATGATTTACAAAGCTTGGTGTTAAAAAGAGTTCAATCGGACATGTTTTTAAGGTTTATTTTTACTTTCTAAACCCAATCTATCAATAGATGTTCTTCACCTATCAATAGATACAATCCAGAAAAGGTTTATCAAAGCTACCCTGAAGAACATCTATGGATAGATGAGCAGATCTATCCATAGATGGCCAGATCTATCGATAGATAGCTCCCATTTATTGATAGATGGTAATCAGAAAGCTTCTAAAAAAGGTTCTAAAGGTCATCTATAAAGAGATAACCCCGATCTATTGATAGATGACAACGTTTTCACAAAAATAAAAGGGGTAAAAGCATATTTTCACTTCCCAAACTATAAATATGATCAAATACCTAAGCGTTTCTCAACCCTCAGCCATTTTTTGAAAGGTAAAACCTCTTTAAAACCCTTTTAACCAATTTTTAATGAAAAATAATTGCTTTTCATGATTTTGATCTTAGTTTTGAAGTTTAAAGCTAAATATAATATTTTTATGCTATAAAACCTTTAAAGCTCGTACTTTTGATGCTAAAGATTTATTATTTTTGCCCAAAAATTTTTGTTGAGAATTATAGTTAAAATTTTTGTGATTTCCTTCAACATTTAAGCTCATCTAAGGTAAGTTTAGATGATTTATGCATTTCTAGCTTAGTCTAGAGAGAAAAAGTGATTATAGTCAAAAAGTGAATAGATTTGAAAGTTATTAGATTAATTATTCCGATTTTATTAGTTTAGAAATTGATTGTTATGAATACTGTGTGATAAGGATGCTTGAAAACACATCGGATTACATAGAATCAGAGTTGTGATCGAGCTTCTTATAAGATGAGTGGATACACTACTTTCAAAACTATTTTGATATGTCAAGTTGAAGCATGATTTGAGGATTATTATGAATATGATTTTCTGAAAATATTTATGAACTAAAAAATTATTTGTGGATGAGAAAATATTTTAAAATTCGTTTTCAACCTACTATGTACGTAAATATGATATTATGTATTAATTTTCAATAAGATGGGACAAACACCTTATGTTTGAGTCCACTCGATTACTCCGATCTTTGGACTAGTGTGGGTACAAGATATAATTTATGATTAATGATTAATACATGAATGTATGAGGTGTATGCTAAATATGTTGAGACATGAAATGTATGATGGCTTGCATGATGATTTTCATAGAAGATATTATGTTTATGTATATGATGTGTTTTCCATATACTACATAAGATATTTAAGGAAGCATGATGAATGCTATGAGATTATGTATGAAATGCTCGTTTTACATACAATATGATGAAAGTGTAGGCATAAGGAAATGCCATAAGATGTGTATATTATGTGAAATTTAATATACTGTATGAGATAATTAAGCATGTATATGATGGACATTTCACATACTAAATGCTATGAGCATAATAGTTTAATGAGTGCGATTTATTCCACTCACGCGGGGTGCAATGACGACTTCACTCCTATGATGCATCATAAACGCCCAAGGTGCAATAAGGTTGTACATTGCCAGCCCAAGGTTGATGGGGGTTGTACCATCGCTATGTGTGAGTTTAATGTAATAGAATGATTATGATTGTTATCTTTATGATATGTTGTATGTTAGATTCATCTTGATTAATGTTTATAACCTATACTCTATGTTGGCATGAGAATGTGGTTAGAGAAATGAAATGAGCCGTAGAAATAGTCCCAAAAGGTAAGAGGACTATAGGAATGGCAAAAATACAAATTTTTTTCCTAAAAACAAAGTTTTAGAGGCTATCTAGCGATACATGTAGGACATATATCGATATATAGCATATAGAATGCAACAAGAAACATTCTGCTTCAAATCTATCGATAGATGAGTTATAGAATTGTATGTATTGGCTTGTTTGAAAGCTTTTCAAAAGTAAAAAGATTTTCTAATGGTTATTCACACTTGTTTACATCATATATGCTATTTCAAATGTGTTTAAACACCATGTTTCATGAGATTAAGTTTAAATTGATCATAATTGGCATGAGATTATAAGTGCATGTTTATGACATACCCTTATCCCCTAGCTTGTCCCCTTCTTGTATCCATTCACGGAGTCTTTATGACTCACATGTTATTTTTTCCATTTATTTTATTGTAGATCAGTGATAGCATTTTAATAGTAGCTAGTGTCGCAGATACCAATGTTCAGTCTTCATTCTTTGGTAGATGTCTAACAGCCATTTGGTGCTTAAAAGGTTTGTTAAGTTTCGCTGACAAGTCGGTCTTTACTTGATGTTTATGTTTGCAGACTATAAACATGTTTATGTTGATATTGCCAATGTTGGGCATCTTACATGGATAATGTTATGTATGAGATTATGATGATGGCTCTAGAGCTTAGATGGACACCCAAGGGTATTGATAATGTTTACTGTTTATGTTCTCGTGCACCATGGCAATGGCACTTGTTAATATATATATATCTATGAAAATCATGAGCTTACACAATTAAGTTAAGAAATTCCTTTATTGTGTAATGAGTTTTATGAATGTATGTATTATGATTACATATATTAGTGGATGTTATATAATGCTTCCGCATGTGATGATGAATGTTTGATGATGTTATGATAAAAGGCTTGCTAGGGCCTAACGGGTTATGCTCGTTTGTGTCCATGCACCAGTCATGATCCCTCTAGAAAATGGGATATGACATAAAGTCACCAAAAAAATCTTAAAATTGGGTAAAACCGTACCTATTTTGTAGACTTTATTTAAAGTTTTCCCAAGTTAGGAAAAAATTCTTTTCCTTTAGCGGTTGATACCATAACTGAGCATCTCCATCTAAGTTGAAAAAGGCCAATAACACTTTCTCCTCGTCTAACATATAGTGATATTCAAATAATTGCTCAACCCTACAAATCCATTGGATAGGATCATCTGTGCCATTATATCGAGGAAATTTAAGTTTCACAAATTTGGGCAAGCAGTCGGTTCCAGTAGATCCTCTTTTATTAAATCGATCATTGTTAATTCTACTTTGGTTAAAAGAACTTTTTACTATTTCTTGATTTCGGACTAACTGAACGTTATCAAACCTTGCATTCATGGCAGCAAACATCTCTTACATTTCCTTAAAAAGTCTCTATTGTCCTGCAGCAAAAGAGGGAACCTCTTTCTCAATACTACTCATTCGTTGCTCCTCCATACCCGGCTCTGATACTAAATTGTTGGTTGCATAATTCATAAACCTTAAAGCTGGACAATAAATTCACGTGTCTACCTATTTTTAATGAAATGAGTAAAAGATGGCTATAGACACCATATTTTTGCTGTTTAAAAAATAAATAAATATATGATAAAAAATAATAAAATAATAGTAAACAAAAGATAAACAATAAACAAAAAAATAAAAATAAAAAAATAAAAAAAGAGAAGGAGAAAAAGGGAGAGGGTACGATTGGCAGGGTGCGGATGCACCCTGCCAAGCACCTCCCTCACCCTGCCAAACATGAAAATTCACGTCTGGCAAGGTAGTGGAGGCACTACACTTGGCCAAAAAGTCGAGTGTATAAAGCACTGTAGCAACGGATCAAGAGGGAGGAACCATAACCTGCAAACTAAAAAAACCCTAGAAAATCCTAGCAACCAGAGACCAAAAATCCTAAGCTAAGCCTCCTAGCAGCCACAACAATCCACAAAAATCAAAGAAATATACCAAAAAATATATACCAAAAAAATTCGAAAATACACACAATGAGAGAGGGAGAATTCTTTTTTTTTTGGGTAAATTTTTGGTTCATTTTTTAGAGGGGTTTTGTTGCTGTCTGCTAGGGAGGAAGTTTTGGGTTGTCGCCGAATTAAGAGAAGAGGAAGTCGATTTGGGCGACGTCGGTGGGAAGGAAGAGAGAAGGATCTATTTTGGGAGAGCCGATCGTTGGGGAGCGACGTCGTCGGTTGGGGAGAGTCGACCGTTGGGGAGCGACGCCGGCGTGAATGTGAGAGGAGTTGAAAGATTTGGGGAGGAACTGGAACGGCGGTGAGAGAAAGAGTGAGGCAGCCGACAGAGGGAGGTCCAGCGTGGGCTAGTGGCCGACGGTAGGAAAAGACCGGTAGAGGGAGAGCCCGATTTGGGCAAAGAGAGAGCAGATCTAGGCAGCCGACAGAGGGAGGTCCGACGTGGGGTTGGCCGACGATTTAGTAAAGAGAAATGATAGGGTTTAGGTTCTAGAGAGAGAGACAAAAGGGAGAAAATGGGAAGAAATGAAGAAAATGAAGCTTAAATAGTTAAGAGTTAAGGCATCTGAAACAGTACCATTTTAGGCACCAAGGGGCTGAATTCTTGAAGCAGGCTTACAAGCTTTTCGAGTCAACCCGATCCACCTTGAGCCGGGTTGGGCTAAAGCTTTGGGGTAAGTTTTGGATCATTGATTTATTGGGTTATGATTGTGGTATTTGTGTTGATTGTTTAAGTTAGAAAATTTTTAATGTAGCTTTATGTTAAGGGTAGTAAAATAATATAAATAAGGTATATTAATGTTGTAGAATGAATTTTAAAACATATTAGGAGAGAATATCAAAAAAAATAAAAACAATAAAAAATTACAAAAAATGTGTAATAATAATAATAATAATAGAGATGTTTAAAAATGTAAAAATGTGAAGAAAAATAGAGAGATTGGAATAGATAAGAAAATATATAAAATATATGTGCAATTATATGAAAATAAATAATAGCATAATTAGGTAGAAAGATTATTTAGTTATAAAAATAGATCCAAGAATAAAAATATATAGGAAAATAAATGAGCATTTAATTAAAAATTAATAATATAGTAAATAGGTTTAGAGGGACATTGTACATTGAAAAGTAAGCATTTAGTGATATGAATGGATTTATTTAATGTACACATAGAAAAGGAAATATATGACTAGATTAAGAATATGGGTAAGAGAAAATATAAAATGTAGGAAGAGTTGAAATGTGAGACATAATAATAATACACTTAACTAGGTGAGTTTATATGACGAAATCATGAATGGAAAAGAATTTGAAAAAATAATAAAAATAATAAAAATGAAAATATAGTAGAATAAAATGTGTAATTGTCAAAGTATTTAAAAAGATAGCTTCATAAATGAAAAAGAATGAGAATGGGGCAAAGTGATGAGTTATTCAATTTAAATAAGACAAGTAAACAATACCGATGATGGGATGATCGGTCAGGACGCGATAACTCGCGATCTCGGGCCCATATTCTCTAAGTTCGGAATCCAAATCAAGGCTCCACCAATACGATGGGAGGACCTCGATTTCAAGATCTCGAATTTTTTAATAAATAAAGAATTTGGCTATATAAAGATTATTCAATAAAAATAATAAATAAAAAACAATAGATAAAAAAATGATGATAAAAATAATAATAATAATTCGAATATATAGTAAATAATTAATTTGTGAAAATGCAATATACATGACATTAAATAAATAGGAAAATAAAAAACAAATAAATAATAATAAATAATTTAAGACGACAAGTAATTTAAAATTAAGCATTAAATGGAATCATAAACAATTTATCTAATTATAAAAGGAAACTATAAGAGAAACTTAGAATATAAAAAAAATAAAATATAGGAGAATAAAAAATAAAAAATACGATAATATGAAATAAAATGAAAATAATAATAAAAAAATGACAAAAAATAGATAATTATATTAGCATAACATATACATATGTTGCATCATGCATATCATTGCATATAAATATTTCTGTTTTCGAGTTTAAGTCCCGATGATGGGATCTTCCGAGGATCTTGCGAAGACGAGTATTCCTCGAAAAGTTCACTAGGTGAAAAGGTGTTCTTGGGTCCCACCAGTATGATGGGAGGCTTCGAGAAACATCTTTAATAAAAGGCTTTTGCCCTTATTAAGTTCATTATGCACAAAAATATTATTTTAAAAGAAAACGTACGGTAACCCCGATGACGGGATTTCTTCGTCAAATTTACGAAGGTGAATTTCTCGAATGATTCCCTAGGTGAGAGAATACCTCGGATCCCACCAGTATGATGGGCGGATCCGGGAAAATATCCTCGATAAAAGGTTATTTGTCCGACATTTTGATCTCATATCATGCATCTCATCTTGCCTCATATTTGCATTCCATTTTAGGTTAAATAGGAGATAAAATAAGAGAATAATAAATAAGGAAATATAGTGAACTTAAAAATTAAAGCCTAATAGGATAACCTGAAAAATGGTACCATTCATGGAACGGGTGTCCTGGGGGTGTTAATCCTTCCCCGGACATAACCGTACTCCCGAATTTAGATTTAAAAAAACGTAGACCAGTTTAAGGTTCTTTTCGGTGGGCTTAAAATTAATTTAAAGCTTCATCGATTAGAATCGAGTCAATTGGTGGCCAATCGCACCTAGTAAAAAAGATTGGTGGCAACTCCTAGTTTAAGAGTTTTCACTAGCGTTGGGTGGTCGGGTTCTCGAACCCGCACATTACGACAGCTGGCGACTCTATTGGGGATTCTGAGAGTCGAACCATTAAATAATAATAGGTTATCCAAGGCTTGAAATAATTCGATGTTTCCTTAGTGTTGATGATTTGTTCTGCATATTTTGTTTAGTGCATTTGTTTATTTCACATTTGTTACTTTATTGCTTTTAATAATTGTGGGGACTTAGGATAGAGGGATGTGAGAATGTTATTCTGAACTCGATGTTTTCCTTCACACACACAGCACATTTTGCATTCATGCATAAACCCTCCACTTGGGTTATGTCCTTTTTAGGAAGGAGTTTAGTAGCTACGCTCTCGTGAGGTGATAACCTCCGCACGGGCTAGTGAAGACTACCACTCGAATCGAACCTAGTCCGTTTGAAACTTGTAATGGATGAGGACCGGGGTGCCTTACTAGTTCGCTTGGACGATAGTGAGGAACGATTTAGGAACTTTAGCTCTGTTTATAAACCCCACTCAGCATATAGAATACCAAGAGCAGCTTAACCCTAGGTAGGGCCATACCCGTGAGAGTATACCCTATAAATAAGTACACATGAAGGAATTTCTTCCACTCCCTCTATTTTAAATTTTGCCACGAGATAATAAAGTATCATGGAGTAGACAGTAATACCCATGATATTGCTTATTATTCTCTTATTATTTTTAACACCCCATTCTTTCTTTTTACCATACTAACTTAAGTTTATTTAACTTGTCATGTGCATGTTACATGTTCATTTGCATGCATCGTAATTGCATATAAGAGAAATATTGGCTACACAACATCCAACCTAAGAGATCCCGGTTACATCCATGGCATCGTCATCAGTAGGTCCACTCAATATATACAGAAATGACTATGAGATAGAGTTACAGATAAGGCAGATTCAACAGGAAAAAGGAGACTGTTTGACCCAAGGACATATCCCAACTTTACCTGAGAGAGTTCACTTAGACCTTCAGCAAAATGACTTCACAGAGATGATAGGAATTTGGGAACAATGGAGACTTGTTCACCGAGACAATTTTCAAAGCAAGTATGGACACATTGCATGGCTCCTATATGTACATGTTGATGACCAGATGCTCCAAGCCATCGTCCAATTTTGGGATCTTTCATACCGTTGCTTTGTCTTTAACAAGGTGGACATGACCCCTACCATAGAAGAGTACTCTTCTCTACTCCGGATAGATCACATGTAGCCTAACAAGATCTATTGGAGGGCCTAGAAGATAGGACACCGACGAAAGTTGGCTAAGTTGCTAGGAATGACTACAGTAAAAGTGAATTAGCACCTAAAAAAGAAAAGAGACACAGAATGCCTTAGTGGAGTTTCTTGAACGGATATATTAAAAAACACATGGAGGATGAACAAGCCCTCTTAGGTTTCGCTATAGCAATCTATGGCTTAGTGGTCTTCCCTAAGGTTCTAGGTCATGTGGAGGTATTAGTCTTAGACTTCTTTGATCAAGTGACAAGGAGCATCAACCCGGCCCCATCCATCTTAGTTAAAACCTTCAGATCCTTAAATTTTTGTCGGCGTAAAGGCAAGGGACAATTCATCGGATGTGCCCAACTCTTAACCATATGGGTCAAAAGCCATTTCGAATGCAAAGAGAGCAAATTTTGAAAGCCTTATCTATCTGCAAGTTGCCCTATCCTTGAGTTTTACGAAAGTGTATAGCCCGACTACAAGAAGAAATAAGAGTAGGTCACGAATCTCCGGAGGTTAATGAGCATTGAAGTGACTTGAAGAGCTCCATGGATGCCGCGAATGCAAGTGATGTATAAATGCGGGGACAAGCCGTGGGTGCTGCTGATGGGACCATGGGGGCCCATTAGCTATGCATCGATAATGGTACGAAGACAGTTCGGATCTGAGCAATTCGTGCCCATGACTCACCAGCTCAACTAGTTAGAGTTTACATATGGAGAGCCGAAAATGCTAAAGAAAATCGAGGAAATTGCACAAGACTGGAAAAAAACGTGCCGAGTGGATCAAGGGAGGGTTACCGATGAAGTCACCACAGGATATCATACTTGGCACGACCAAAGGGTGAAAGATGTCGTATGCCCCTCGAAAAATCCATCAAAACATCCCATAAACCTAGAACCTCAAGATGTCCTGCTAGAGAGCGAGTTAACAAGAAAGAGACTTGAAAAGAAGATGATGAATATGAAACGGAGACATGAGGATGAGCTAGAATAAGTGAAGAAAGAGACGACAAGAAAGGTACGGATGGCTTTGGAAGAGCGGGATGAATGGCGAAACAAGTTTGAGGAAGTGAACGTGGTAAATTTTTCTCTGATAGCCAGGATGCAAGAACTCCAAAATGCTAACAATGCTTTGCAGCACGAGGTACGAAGACAAGAACAAACTATCCAAGAGTTGAGAAATGACTGCGGCTTGTTGGAAACTACCATTGAAGGCTACAAGGCACAGTATGAAGCAGTAAGGCAAGAGTATTTCCAAATGAGGGAAAAAATGATTCGTGCACACAAAGCCTTCAAAGGAAAGAAGCTGAAATGCAATGGATACTGAGACAAATGAGAAAAGTGGCATTTAGAGCGTGAGTAATGGCAGACAAGATCGAAGAACTCAAGCGAGAGATTCTTTCGAGGGATGAATTGAGTGAGCGATTGATCAATCACCTCAAGATGGTTAGGGACTAATATGACAAAGTTGGTTTTTCCTTTTGGTAGTTATGTAATGGTTTTAGACAATGATGTAATCAGATATTTCAGTTCTATGGATGTGGATTTTCTTATGGTAAATGATGGATGGCCAATATTTTTCTTATTTTTCTTTTCTTTTCAAACACATTTCACTTGCATCATAGTTACATGATTCATATAAATAATAACAAATGATAATGCACTCATTAACATTGTCCATTTGGCCCATAAAAGAACAAAATTCCAAAGAAACGAACCCTACACAGATACAACACAAAAGCTCGCTCTAAGATCATAGGGGAGAACACTCGGAGAGAATGGACAAGATCGAGAAGAAGAAAAAATAGATTATGGGTCAGTTGTCAAAGATTTTGGAGTTGATGTCGATAGATAAAGGGAAGAGAGTGGCGGGGAGTTCTGGTGTGTTAGAAGATGTTCAACAGATAAAAGCCAATACAGATCCCGTATATCCACCAGGATTCACACCACCACCACCAGCAAGGAATGTGTCTATCCCCATGCCATTGATAGGACAATATCCGTTCTTTGGGATGCCAGTGCCTATAGAGCCACCACCGACTTATGCCCAACAGAGGCCAATTGGAGGGGCAAGTCCTTCAGACCCCATCTTTGTACCTGATCTAAACGATCCGAAGGAACAAGAGAAGCTCAAGTGTGGATCCGTTGAATCAAAGGATAATCCCAATACCCACCAGAAATTTAACCTTTTTGAGGAAAAACTACGCATGATAGAAAGAATGGGAATGTATTGTTCTATGGATGCAATCGAACTCTATCTCGTTCCAGATGTGATTATACCCCCAAAATTCAAAGTTTCAGACTTTGAAAAGTATGATGGAACCAAGTGCCCGGTCACACACATCACCATGTATTGCAGAAGGATGGCTGCATATGCTCATGATGACAAGCTCTTGATACATTACTTTCAAGATAGCCTCACTGGTGCTGCAGCAAAGTGGTACGTCCAATTGGACCGCAATCGAATCCACACATGGAAAGACCTTGCTCGGGCGTTTGTAGCTTAGTATAAGCATGTTATAGATATGGCTCCGAATCGCCTTTCTTTACAAAACATGGAGAAAAAACCCACTAAAAGCTTCAAAGAATATGCTCAAAAATGGAAGAATATGGCTTCTCAAGTTCAGCCACCATTGATTGAGAAAGAGACCACCGTGATGTTCGTTAACACCCTACAAACCCTTTACTATGAACAATTGGTCGATAGTGCCACAAAGAACTTCGCTGATGTGGTGATTTCAGGAGATATGATAGAGACTGCCATTAAGCAAGGGAAGATAGAAGGAAGTGATGCAGTACACAAGAAAAAAGGGGGAACTTTTAAGAAGAGGGAAAGAGAAGCCCAAGCCATCACTTCGGGACAACCTCAAGGAGGAAGCTGCAACTCTTACCAGCCATATCCACCATACCCCTATTACCCAGTTGTGAATAACGCTTCACAAAGCCCATACCTATATCCACCCATGCCAAATGCCTTTTCTAACCTGTACCCATATGCTCCCATCCAATGGATACTTTACCCTACAAATATCCACCCACCTACTTCCACACCCGTTACAGCTTCAACCACACAACAAACAACACCTTCAAACAACCATACTGTCGGTGAATCAAGAGAATGGCCGAACAAGCAAGAAAAAGTGCAGTTCGACCCAATCCCAATTCCATATGCTGAACTCTTCACTCAGTTAGTTGCGAACCATCTAGTGGCACCTTTATACATAGAGCCATTAAAATCTTCATTCCTGAGATGGTATGATGCTTCCACACATTGTGATTATCATTATCGAATCGAAGGTCACTCAATCGAGAATTGTATAGCATTCAAACATAAGGTGCAAGGGTTGATCAAGGCAGGAATCCTGAATTTTGAAAAGAAGCTGGAACAGAATGTTAACAACAACCCACTGCCAAATCATGCTGGGGCAAGGGTAAATGCAATCGAAGGGGAAATGTATGTTAAAAAGAACATTCGGGAAGTGGAAACCCCCAAGAAAAAAGTGTTTGAAGCCTTGGTAAAGGCCGATATGCTCGAGATTGGGCTGAAATGTCCTAATGTGAATGATTCGGGAGATATCTAAGGGCTATATTGCTTATATCACAAAGGATGTGTGGGGCATTTAATTTGAGATTGTAGTTCTTTCCGAAAAGAAGTGCAAAGAATGATGGATGAATCAATGATTGAATTCTACGTGGAAGCCTTAGGGCCAACAGTAAACATAATGGCCAAAGATTCCACTCACCCAATGAAGATAAAACCTTGAACCATTTTCTATGAACCAAGAGGAGAGTCTGTGGAAGACAGAACCCATGCCCCAATGACCATCGAAGTCCCTAAACCTTTCCCCTGTAAAGATGACAAAGCTGTCCCGTGGAACTATTTTCCCCTGCAAAGATGGCAAAGCTGTCCCGTGGAACTACAATTGCAATGTACAAGTTTCAAAAGCGGGGAAATAGATGGCTGAATCTCAAGATAATGCTGCAAATATAACTAGTGTTGGGGGAATTACCCGCAACGGACATTGCTACACACTAGAGGCATGGAGAATCTCAGAAAAAAGAAGAAAAAAGAAAAAAAGCAAAATCTAAGAGAAGAAAAAGTGTAATCTTAAGAATCAATAGATGGCTCAAAGGGACCGATGACGAAAAAAGAAGCTGCAAAGTTTCTCAAGTTCATCAAACACAGTGAGTACAACGTAGTCAAGCAATTGAATAGGTTACCTGCTCGTATCTCACTGTTATCATTGCTCCTCAGCTCGAAACCACATAGGAACTCTTTAATGAGGATTCTGAACCAAGCATATGTGGATCACGACATTTCAGTTGAAAATTTGGACTACATCATTAGGAATATTTCAGTGGGTAACATAATATCCTTTAGCGATGAAGAAATCCCTTCTGGAGGTAGGGGAAACTACAAAGCCTTGCAAATCACTACCAAGTGTAAAGGCTGTACCGTCGCAAAAGTGTTCCTTGATAACAGATCGTCCTTGAATGTGATGCCCATGAGGACCTTGGCCCGCTTACCCATCGACATGTCTTACATGAGAAAGAGCCAAATGATTGTGAGAGCCTTTGATGGGACGAAGAGAGAAGTAGTGGGGGACATTGAGATACCGATAGAAATCAACCTGTGTACCTTTACCACTGAATTTCAGGTTATGGATATCGCTCCTTCATACAATTATTTGTTGAGAAGACCTTGGATCCACTTGGTTGGGGCCATACCTTCATCGCTTCACCAAAAGGTCAAGTTCATCGTGGATGGGAAGATTGTATGTGTTAACGGGGAAAAGGACTTACTCATAAGCAAGCCAACGAATACTTCTTACATGGAAGCGACAGAATAAGTACCTGAATGTTCCTTTCGATCCTTCGAGTTTGTTAACACCACTTATGTTGGAGAAGGAACCACACCACCCATTCCGATGCTTTCCAAAATCACCAAGATGACTGTCAGTTAGATAGTAGGGAAAGGATATCGAGCGAGAGCAGAACTGGGAAGAGAACTGCAAGGCATTAAAAGGCCAATACGTGCTACCAAAAATGAAGAAAGGTTTGGCCTGGGATACAAGCTGACTAAGAAGGAAAGAGAAAAAATGATAGTCGAAAGAAAAAATGAAAGGTTGGCTCGCTTTAAGGGGCACGGGTTGAAAAACCATAGAATGATATATCCTCATCTCTACGAGACATTTCGATCCGGAGGTTGCATCTTTCCTGAATCACTCACTGTTGGGAGCCGAGAATCAGTGTCAGCATTAAGGGAAGTCTTTTCTGATTTATCAATATGTGTAACGGAGGAAGGCGAAGAGTAGCTAGGAAATGTGAAAGGGATCCCCACTACATACCTCAGACCACCTAAGCTGAAGTTGAGCAGCTGGACCACCATGAGTTTACCAGTCACTTGTGATTCAATTTCAAAGATTCCAAATAATGAATGCAAAGATGATAATTACAGTGGTTTTGAGGTTAATTTTGAAAAGGTACAAGTGTCAGTGAACTTGATGATACAAAAAACATGGAGGATTATGATTTAACTCCGGACTTGTTAAGACTAGTAGAACAAGAGGGGAGACAAATTGTCCCACATCAAGAGACACTTGAAATAATTAATTTAGGAAATGAAGATAATAAGAAAGAAGTTAGAATTGGTACGACGTTGGTGCCGATTGAAAAAGAAAAACTAATAAAGCTACTTCATGAATATGAAAATGTGTTTGCATGGTCCTATCAAGATATGCCAAGACACAATACAGACATTGTAGCCCATAAACTGCCTTTGAAACCTGAATGTAAACCAATTAAGCAAAAGTTGAGAAGGATGAAACCTAAAATGCTGTTGAAAATTAAGGAAGAGGTGAAAAAGCAGTTCGACGCGGGATTCTTGGAAGTAGCTAAGTACCCTGAATGGGTTCCAAATATTGTCCCAGTGCCTAAAATAGACGAGAATGTAAGAATGTGTGTGGACTATAGAGATTTGAATAGAGCTAGCCTAAAAGATAATTTTCCTTTGCCCCACATCGACACCCTCGTTGACAATACTGCTCGTAATTCCATGTTTTTCTTTATGGATGGTTTTTCAGGGTATAACCAAATTAAGATGGCACTAGAGGATAGAGAAAAAACTACCTTCATAACTATGTGGGGTACCTTTTGTTATAAGATAATGCCATTTGGTTTGAAGAATGCTAGGGTAACTTATCAACGGGCCATGATGACTCTTTTCCATGATATGATGCACAGAGAGGTTGAGGTGTATGTGGATGATATGATTGTAAAAACTCACAAAACAGAGGACCATGCGACCAATCTTGAAAGGTTATTTAAGAGGTTACGAAAGTTTCAACTCAAATTAAATTCGGCAAACTGCACCTTTGGAGTCACTTCAGGAAAGTTACTTGGTTTTATCGTCAGTGAAAGAGGAATAGAAGTTTACCTCGATAAGGTTCAAGCAATTCGTGATTTGCCTCATCCCAAAACGCAGAAAATTTTAGAGGATTCTTGGGAAGGTTGAATTATATAACCCGGTTCATATCACAACTCACACTCAAATGTGACCCAATCTTCAAGCTCCTTCACAAACACAATCCTGGGGCATGGAACGAGGAGTGCCAAGTTACTTTTGACAAGGTTAAAGAATATCTATTGAGTCCGCCAGTGTTGGTACCACCTGTGGCCAAGAAACCTCTCTTTTTGTACCTGACAGTAAATAAACGATCCATGGGATGTGTGTTGGGACAACATGATGAAACTGGTAAGAGAGAAAGGGCAGTTTACTACTTGAGTAAAAATTTCACTGAGTACGAGTCCAAGTATTCCTCGTTGGAAAAGATGTGTTGTGCTATAGCATGGACGGCGTATCGACTCAGGCAGTACATGCTATATCATACCACTTGGCTCATTGCGAAGTTGGATCCTATTAAATACATCTTCGAGAAACCATCCTTATCAGGTAAAGTGGCAAGATGGCAAGTGTTGTTGTCTGAATATGATATTATATATGTGTCTCAAAAAGCTATCAAAAGAAGTGCAATTGCAGATTTTCTAGCAGAAATGGTGGAAGAGGATTATGAACCAATGGAGTTTGAGTTCCCAAATAATGACCTGATGTCGGTTTGTCAAACAAATGAGGAGGAATCAGGGGAGAAAGAGAATTGAAAGATGTTTTTCGATAGAGCTTCGAACGCCTTAGGGCATGGCGTAGGAGCCGTGTTAGTGTCACCAGAAAGAGATCATTATCCCGTCATAGCCAAACTCAACTTTTATTACACCAATAATGTGGCTGAATATGAAGCTTGTGTCATGGGTCTTCAGGAAGCAATCGAGAGGAAAATTCACGTTTTGGAAGTGTATGGGGATTCTGCTTTGGTCATTTATCAGTTACAAGGAGAATGGGAGACACGTGACTCGAAGTTAATCCGGTATCATAAGTATGTTTCTAAGCTAATTGAAAATTTTGATACGATTTGCTTCACCCATTTGCCCCGAGAGGAGAATCAAATGGCTGATGCATTAGCCATGTTGGCAGCAATGTTCAAAGTTTGTACCGATGTCAAGATTCAACCCATCATGACTAATCTTCGAGAGTGCCCCGCACACTGCTTTAGTGTAGAGGAAGAAGTAGACGGAAAATCGTGGTACCATGATATTGTGCATTATCTCAAGTTCCAGCAATATCCGAAGCAGAGCTCAGAAAATGATAAGAAAACCATTAGAAGGTTGGCAATGAATTTCTTCTTGGATAGGGATATCTTATACAAGAGAAGTAGAGATTTAGTGCTTTTGAGATGTGTGGATTCAACCGAAGCTCGAAGAATAGTTGAGGAAGTTCACGAGAAAATTTGTGGGGCACATGCAAGTGGGCATATGTTGGCAAGACAGGTCATGAGAGCAGGATATTACTGACTCACGTTGGAAACGGATTGTATAAATTTCGCTCGAAAGTGTCACAAGTGTCAGATATATGCAGACAAAATCCACACTCCTGCAAATTCACTACATGTATTGACATCGCCATGGCCATTCTCAATGTGGGGCATAGATGTGATTGGGTTAATAACCCCGAAGGCTTCAAATGAGAATAGGTTTATTCTGGTGGTAATTGACTACTTCACTAAGTGGGTAGAAGCAAGATATTATGCCAATGTGACCCAAAAAGTGGTATGTAAGTTCATCCAAAAAGAAATAATATGCCACTATGGTTTCTCGAAAAGGATCATCACAGATAATGCTAGTAACCTCAATGGTTCAATGATGAAAGAGGTTTGTGCCAAGTTCAAGATCAAGTATCACAATTCAACGTCTTATCGCCCAAAGATGAATGGAGCGGTAGAAGCAGCCAACAAGAACATCAAAAGGATAATTGAAAAGATGACAGATGTATACAAAGATTGGCATGGGAAGTTACCCTTTGCTTTGCATGCTTATCGCACAATAGTCCGAACTTTCACGGGAGCTACGTCGTTCTCTTTGGTGTATGGGATCGAAGCAGTTTTGCCAATCGAAGTAGAAATCTCTTCCCTTAGGGTCCTTAAAGAAGTACAGTTGGAAGAAGCCAAATGGGTTAATGCTCGTTATGAGCAATTGAATCTCATAGAAGAAAAAAGGTTGACGGCATTTTGCCATGGGCAGTTATATCAAAAGAAAATGATGAGGGCATATGGCAAGAAGGCACATCCTCAACAGTTCCAAGAAGGAGAGTTAGTATTGAAAAGAATACTCCTGAACTAGTAGGATCCTCGTGGGAAATGGACGCCGAATTGGGAAGAACCATTTATGGTGAGGAAAGCTTTTTCAAGAAGAGCACTAATTTTGGCAGAGATGGACGGAAGGGAGTTTTCCAACCTAGTGAATGCTGATGCTGTCAAGAAATATTTTGCGTAATATAAAAAAAAATTTCAAGTTGAAAACCTAAAAAGGCGGCTTGAGTATGGGAGATGTGTTTAGGGCAAAAACCCGAAAAGGCGGTCTAGACACAAATGAGGTCCAAATACTTCAAGGGCTTAACATAAAAAGGGCAAAAATCATAATCCGAAATGTTCAGACAAAAGACAAGAGAGCTGACGATTGTGCCTATTTCGGGATAAAATTTCAAGACTACTGTCAATATCTATTGAAACAGTCATTAAAAAGGAATTGTATCCCTTTTTATTAATTGGTTTTCCCTTATTCCTTGTCATTATGCCTGATTGTAGAAACTTCCTTTTTTTCTAATGAAAAATAGCCTTTCTGCTCCTTACATCGTCATCATTTCCATTCTACCAAGAAAGGAGATATGAGTACATTGCATTGCATTGCATTTGTCATAAAATTGGAATGATATTTAATAAAGAGCATGATAAAGTAAAGAAATGTTTGCAGTGTTTTGAAAAAGGATCATAACTGACGGGGAATGAAATGGAGTCTGGTGATGTAAAAAAAAAAAGAGAAAAGATTAAGAAAAAAAAGGAAGAAATGGAAATAGCAACATAATGGAGAACAGTAAAAATGTGAAGAATGATTGGACCATGCATATGATAGAGGAAGAAAACAATTCTGAGCAATGAATTGGGGAAGACAAGAGATCGGAAACGTGATCGGTTCATCCCCCAATGATCAAAGAAAAGGCTCTAAAACCAACAAAAAAATTTTTTTGTCATGTTTAAAGTTTTAAAACAACTAAAAAAGAAAGAAATTCATCTTTAAAGTCGTAGAACCTCAGATGAGGAATTGATTATTTTTCACCATTTCAAAAAAAGAAAAAAAAAGGGTTTTGTTGCCTCAATTTTGAGGAATTCATTTCTAAAGTTACGTTGCCTCAGTTTTTGATGAGCCACATTTCTTAAATCCTCCGAGCATATTATTTTCTTAAATCCTCCGGGTGCATATTCTTAAAACCTCCGGGTAATTAGTTTCAAGATTTTTAAAATCTCATTGCCTCAATTTTGAGGAATTCATTTTTAAAGTCTCGTTGCCTCAATTTTGAGGAGTTAATTATTTTAAAAGTCTCATTGCTTCAATTTTGAGGAGTTCTATTTAAAAGTTCCGTTGCCTCAATTTTGAGGAGTTTACTTTTAAAGTTTCGTTGCCTCAATTTTTAGGAGTTTTTTTAAAGTTTCATTGCTTCAATTTTGAAGATTTTATTTTTAAAGTTTCATTGCCTCAATCTTGAGGAGTTTATTTTAAAAAGCTTCATTGCCTCAATTTTGAGAAGTTCATTAAAAAAAAAAGAGCAAAAGCTTTGAAAGATGATAAATTAGGGTGTCTATGTCTTTGCACTATTTCGGATTATTGAAATGGGCAAAGAGGGGCAGCTGTAGGCACCATATTTTTTGTGTTTAAAAAATAAATAAATATATGATAAAAAATAATAAAATAATAGTAAACAAAAGATAAACAACAAACAAAAAAATTTAAATTAAAAATTAAAAAAAAAAGGAGAAAAAGGGAGAGCGTACGACTGGCAGGGTGGGTCCGCACCCTGCCAAGCACCTCCCTCACCTTGCCAGACGCAAAAAATTCGCGTCTGGCAGGGTAGTGGAGGCACTACACTCGGCCAAAAAGCCGAGTGTATAAAGCACTGTAGCAACGTATCAAAAGGGAAGAGCCACAACCTACAAACCAAAAAAACCCTAGAAAATCCTAGCAACCAGAGACCAAAAATCCTAACCTAAGCCTCCTAGCAGCCGCAACAATCCACAAAAATCAAAGAAATATACCAAAAAAATTTGAAAATACACACAGTGAGAGAGGGAGAATTCTTTTTTTTTGGTGAATTTTTGGTTCATTTTTTAGGGGGGTTTTGTTGCTGTCGGCTAGGAAGAAAGTTTTGGGTTGTCGTCGGATTAGGAGAAGAGGAAGTCGATTTGGGCGACGTCGGTGGGAAGGAAGAGAGAGGGATCTGTTTTGGGAGAGCCGAACGTTGGGGAGCAACGTCGCTGGTTGGGGAGAGCCGACCGTTGGGTAGCGACGCCGGCGTGAAGGTGAGAGGAGTTGAGAGATTTGGGGAGGAACTGGAACGACGGTGAGAGAAAGAGTGAGACAGCCGACAAAAGAAGGTCCAGCGTGGGCTAGTGGCCGACAGTAGGAAGAGATCAGTAGAGGGAGAGCCCGATTTGGGCAAAGAAAGAGCAGATCTAGGCAGCCGACAGAGGGAGGTCTGTCCTGGGTTAGTCACCGACGGAAGGAAGAGAGCGGCAAAGGGAGGTCCGGCGTGGGGTTGGTCAACGGTTTGGTAGAGAGAAGGGAGAGGGTTTGGGTTCTAGAGAGAAAGACAAAAGGGAGAAAATGGGAAGAAAGGAAGAAAATGAAGCTTAAATAGTTAAGAGCTGGGGCATGTGAAACGGTACCGTTTTGGGCACCAAGGGGCTGAATTCTTGAAGCAGGCTTACAAGCTTTTCGGGTCAGCCCGATCCACCTTGAGTCGGGTTGGGCTAAAGCTTTGGGGTAAGTTTTGGATCATTGATTTATTGGGTTATGATTGTGGTATTTGTGTTGATTGTTTAAGTTAGAAAATTTTTAATGTAGCTTTATGTTAAGGGTAGTAAAATAATATAAATAAGGTATATTAATGTTGTAGAATGAATTTTAAAACATATTAAGAAAGAATATCAAAAAAAATAAAAAAAATACAAAAATATGTAAGTAAAAAAATAACAATAATAAAGATGTTTAAAAATGTAAAAATGTGAAGAAAAAGAGAGAGATTGGAATAGATAAGAAAATATATAAAATATATGTGCAATTATATGAAAATAAATAATAGCATAATTAGGTAGAAAGATTATTTAGTTATAAAAATAGATCCAAGAATAAAAATATATAGGAAAATAAATGAACATTTAATTAGAAATTAATAATATAGTAAATAGGTTTAGAGGGACATTGTACATTGAAAAGTAAGCATTTAGTGATATGAATGGATTTATTTAATATACACATAGAAAAGGAAATATATGACTAGATTAAGAATATGGATAAGAGAAAATATAAAATGTAAGAAGAGTTGAAATGTGAGACATAATAATAATACACTTAACTAGGTGAGTTTATATGAGGAAATCATGAATGGAAAAGAATTTGATAAAATAATAAAAATAGAAAATATAGTAGAATAAAATGTGTAATTGTCAAAGTATTTAAAAAGATAGCTTCATAAATGAAAAAGAATGAGAATGGGGCAAAGTGATGAGTTATTCAATTTAAATAAGATAAGTAAATAATACCGATGATGGGATGATCGGTCGGGATGCTAGAACTCGCGATCTCAGGCCCATATTCCCTAGGTTCGGAATCCGAATCAAGGCTCCACCAGTACAATGAAAGGGCCTCGATTTTAAGATCCCGAAATTTTTAATAAATAAAGAATTTGACTATACAAAGATTATTCAATAAAAATAATAAATAAATAACAATAGATAAAAAAATGATGATAAAAATAATAATAATAATTCGAATATATAGTAAATAATTAATTTGTGAAAATGCAATATACATGACATTAAATAAATAGGAAAATAAATAATAAATAAATAATAATAAATAATCTAAGACGCCAAGTAATTTAAAATTAAGCATTAAATGGAATCATAAACAATTTATCTAATTATAAAAGGAAAATATAAAAGAAACTTAGAATATAAAAACAATAAAATATAGGAGAATAAAAAATAGAAAATACGATAATATGAAATAAAATGAAAATAATAATAATAAAAATGTCAAAAAATAGATAATTGCATTAGCATAGCATATACATATGTTGCATCATGCATATCATTACATATAAATATTTCTGTTTTCGAGTTTAAGCCTCGATGATGGGATCTTCCGAGGATCTTGCGAAGACGAGTATTCTTCAAAAAGTTCACTAGGTGAAAAGGTGTCTCCGGATCTCACCAGTATGATGGGAGGGCTCGAGAAACATCTTTAATAAAAGGCTTTTGCCCGTATTAGGTTCATTATGCATAAAAATATTATTTTAAAAGAAAACGTATGATAACCCCGATGACGGGATTTATTCGTCAAATTTACGAACGCGAATTTCTCGAATGATTCCCTAGGTAAAAGAATACCCCGGATCCCACCAGTATGATGGACGGATCCAGAAAAATATCCTCGATAAAAGGTTATTTGTTCAATATTTTTATCTCACGCCATGCATCTCATCTTGCCTCAAATTTGCATTCCATTTTAGGTTAAATAGGAGATAAAATAAGAGAAAATAACTAAGAAAATATAGTGAACTTAAAAATTAAAGCCTAATAGGATAATCTAAAAAATGGTATCGTTCATGGAACGGGCGTCCCGGGGGTGCTAATCCTTCCTCAGGCATAACCGTACTCCCGAACTTAGATATAGAAAAACGTAGACCAATTTAAGGTTCTTTTCGGTGGGCTTAAAATTAATTTAAAACTTCATCGATTAGAATCGAGTAAATAGGTGGCCAATCTCACCTAGTAAAAAAGATTGGTGGTGACTCCTAGTTTTAGAGTTTTCACTCGCGTCTGGAGGTCGGGTTCACGGACCCACACGTTACAACAATGGCTACTTCGAGGGAGCTAACGAACCTCCAAGTACAAGTAATTGAGTCAAAAAGAGGTACTCTTATTACTGGAATGCATTAACATTCTATAACAACTAAAGCATGCATTTTCAATACTAGAATTAAACCTAATGATTGCATTTGCTTGAAGTAAGGAACGCTAACATGTCCTAATCTACCATGCCATATATCAATAGAGTCAATCAAGTAAGCAAAAGAACTAGCATTTTCATTCAAAACATGTGAAATGTTGAGCACAAAACCCTAATTACAATTACCCTTGGCCATAAAGACATTATTCTTTGTCATTACAATCTTGTCAGATTCAAGAAATACTTTCACTTCAACCTTGTCCAATAGAGCTACAAAAACCAGCCTTGCCTTTATATTAGGAACATGCAGAACATCATTTAGAGCTATGGTCTTGCCAAATGTAAGCTTAAGAATGACATTTTCTTTGTCAAGAACTTGAGCAGGTCAAGAATAGCCAAAATATATTATCTTTTCTCTTTCCCCTACCAAAGTATAAGAAATAAAAGCATTTTTGTTTGTACAAACATACCTGGTAGCACCTGAGTCTACCACCCATTCTTTCACACTGGCCACAACATTGGCTTGAGAAATGACCATAGCAATTATGTCATTAGATTCATATGTTTTAACTAAGTTGACTCTTGGATTAACAGGTTTGTCATCTTGTAGACACATAAATTAAAAATAATAATAATAAAAATAAATATAAAACATATAAATAAAAAAAAAATCGGGATGGCTGGGCGTATGCCCAGCCATCCCTTCGCCTTCCCATCCCCCACCCACTACGCGTGAAGTGGGGGGCTCTGACCACCAACTCCAGGGGGTGGCAGAACCCCCCTCGCCGGGTTGTCCAAAAAATTGGACAACCCGGCTCTTTAAAAACCCTGCAAAAAAGAGAGAGAAACAGCAGTTAGCCACAAAAAGGGGAGAGAAAGAACAAAAAGAAAAAGAAGGAGAAAAGGGTGAGATCCGGGAGAAAAGGGAGAGGCCGACGGAAGGGGAGATCCGAGCGAAGAGAGAGAAATATCGACGGAAGGTTCAGATCTGAGCGAAGAAAGAGAGAGATCTGCCGGCAAGTAGGGAGAAGAGAGAGGGAGGTCGGCGAGAAGAGAGGGGAAGACACCGGCGCCGGCGGGGAGAGGAAGAGTTTTAGAGAGAAGGCAGAGGGAGAGGTTGGCTAGAGAGAGAAAAAAATGACAAAATGAATAAAAAAAGCTGAAAAGGGATTTTATACCCAGAGGAAGTACGCCTAAACGGCGCCGTTTCAGTGAAGTGAAGGATTCCAAGGGTCGACGCCTAAACGACGTCGTTTGAGGGAGTCTCCAGAGCCCAAAACGGTGCGTTTAGGAGAAGGCCAAGCAGACCAAGGAAGCGGGCCAGGCCGACCTCCGCGCAGCCCAGACCACTTGGGCCATCCTTCCGGCCCAAGCAAGGTGAGGCCCTACCCATTTCTTGTGAATTTGGGCTCATTTAGTTCATTTTAATTATTTGTTTAGTTTAAATAAAGACATGTAATAATAAAAAATATTAATATTATAAATATATTTGAAAGCTTGCAAAAAATAAAATAAATAATAAATAAATAAATATAAATATACATATATATATTATATTATATTTTTGGATAAAAAAATTAATTAAATAAAAAATATATAAAATAAAATAAAAAATAATGATAGTAATAAAATGAAAAAAATAAATAAATAATATAATTGGAATAAATATTTGAGTATTACCACCAAAAAGGGGGCAAAGAGTTGCCTCTTTCCGGTGGATATTTTCGGGTATGAAGTCAGAGACGGATTTTCACCGAAGCGTCGGGATAAATCCGAACTCTAAACTCCAAAACCTATTAAGCCTAATAATCATTGTTAGAAAACAATATATATGGAAAATTTTGTTAATTTAAATAAATATTACTAAACAATCCAATCGTTTAAAGATTAATTAATTATTTATTAGACAAGCTTTGTAATCAAGTAAAAATTGGCCAACAACAAATATGGATTTAAATAGACAACTAAAAGTAAAGTACAAATAAATAAATAAAAAATAACAAATAATCAAAATTTTTAAATAATCAATAAACGCGTGCATATAGATACCATCATTTTATTCTGTCATTGCACGCCACTCTTATTTTGCATATGGTGCGGGAATCCCGATGATGGGATTTCTCCGAGGAGCTCGTAGAGACGAGTTCTTCCGGGGATATCTCTAGGTGAGGAGAATTTCGAGACTTCA